>NC_136261.1:320475026-320790026 GCF_964187855.1 Myxine glutinosa | reverse complement strand
ATTTTGAACGAAAAAACATAGTGAACCTGACTAGTACATGAAGGATGGAGCAGGTTGCGATGCCTGCGGAGCACAAACCTGACAGTTTATAGTCGGGCCGTGAATCAAACCAAGACTAGGCAGTTCTACCGCAAGTAAGCTACCTCTGCACCATCCTGCCCGATGCACTGCTGATAAAATTAAGATCATATTCATGTAGCCTTACATTATTAAAATGTTGTTCATGACTTATGTGCCGGTTTCCTCATTAAGTACATCTCGTATGGCATACAAACAGTGTATATACTTTGTCCGGATTCCGGACTGGATTCCTTGTCTCTCACCATGTGGAATAAATGGATGAACAAGGAAAGATTTTATATAGAGGGCAAGTTTACATTTGAAAGAAAGGAGATTACAAGATGATCTCAGAGGAGTATTTAAGGTAAGAAGGGCTTCATTTAATTTTTTTTATTGATGCACATTGCACATATTGTGTTGCCTTACGAATGGCCTACATAAAAGCACTCTATGGTGAATAAAAGGAAAAATAAAAAGGAGTTTGTTATAATTTTAATAGGGCTGGCAGGATGGCCTAGACTCCAGACTCTAGAGTCTAGAGGTACGCACACTCTCCTCTGTCACCCCGTCTGTCGGCATTAGTTGGTGACGTAAACGATTAAAATGTGACTTCAAGTCCTCAGCCTTCCCTCCCTGCCCCCCTTTTCCCAACTCCAAGGTATCAAACCCCTCGCCTAAACACCAAGTCCTCAACTCCCCTCCAATCCTAAAGGCTTCAATTCCCTCCCATCTTCAAGACTCCAAACCCCCTCCCCACCCACACCACAACTCCTCAACCACCGAGAGCCCTAAACCCTTCCGCCTTACCACAAAGGCTCAACCCACCCCCCCCCCTCCCAACTCTATCCCATCTTTGCACACCCCCCACTCCCAACCCCAATTCTCTGTCCTCCCCTCCACCCTTGGCATCCCCAAATTGATCATTACATATTTCTTCATCACCTCATCAAAACATCAGAATATTTAACCCTTTCCTCTACCCTTATCACGCGATCACCGACTTCATAGAAAGCCATGATCGAAACAGCATGGCTCCTAAATGTCATGGCCTATCGCGGTCAGCTGTCCAACTTACAATCCCGCGAGATACGCGGAAACCCCGTGGAAATGCAACTCCGAAATGATCATGATATGAGCAGCCAGCATAATTGTGCCAATAAACGACCATAAACCAATTATCTTCTTCCTGATGAATATGCATATTACATACATTATTAAAAGTAAATAATGATGGATCTTTTCTTTCACAATCTTGAGAGATTCCTGGAACTCCAAAGATCTTTATAAGGACGTGTTTTATGGTCCCTGGTCAAGTCGTTTAAGAGAAAATAGTCAGAAATAATAGCACAGGCCTGTGGAACCTCCTCGATAAAAGCCATTGCTCTAGAGTCTAGAGAATGCCGCATAGTTTTTTTTATTTTTTTATAAGGCGACAGACCATTGCCTCGATCGCTCCAAAAATAAAAAATAACCCGGGTTTGAAGAAAAAATGTGCCCACTACCTATGTGCATATATAATACATTGTGGTTATATGGCTCGAATATATTCTAATTGCACTGGCCCAGAGGCTGACACCAGAGGCCTGAAGCCTAAGTACCAAAGGCTGAGGCCTATACTTACTGTGGCCTTCACAAGGCCTGTGGTGACTATCAGCTCTAAAATTTAGATATTTGATGATCCTTATAACAGTTGCTTTAGTCATTTCACACTGAATGGAAAATTTATAGGGAGGGCATGGCGATTGTGAATATGACAGCTCCGCAGATACATTTTGCTTCGCATATCACCAAAATGGAGGCCGTATGATTTTTCTGGTTACAATTGTGGGTGGAGTCAGGTAAGTTGTCCAACCAATAGGTGGAAAGGAGCGTTACACATGGACGGACGGATGAACAAGTGTATTATTATATAGATATGAGAGCACATGTACGTACAACCTTTTCAATTTTTTTTCACATATGATTCTGGAGTTATCAATGCCAAGAGGAATTACGGCACAGGCATGCAAAGCTGAGGGGTCTCTTTCTATCATATTTTGATTAAAAGTAGTTTAGATGTCCTTTGAGCACAGATCAATCGACTTTGAAGGAGTATAATTTTTTTTAATTTATCAAAAAGTTGACTGGAAAAGATTATTTTTGAAACAAGTGTTACAAAATATGGGAAAAGTGTAATATCGCATCATCTCTAACATCAAGAATATGGATTTATCTTCTTTAAATGTTCCTCATCGGCCACTTCCTCACCTCCCCCCCTAATTCTTTCTTCTGGCAACCTTTATCCCACTTTTATCTCACTCCTCCAACATTATCCTACCCTATTTCACCTCCCCCATCTCAGTACCTCCTGCTCTTTATGCCAATTTTGTTTTTTCCTAATTCAGGAAAATTTCTTCCCACCACCGACGGTACATATTATGTAGATGACACCGAAGCAAGAAGCTCAGACCAAAAATATTTAAAAAAACATTACCACTTCTTAATTTGTCCTATTTTTAATTGGGGTTACAAAACATTACCCCTTCTAAATTTGCCCTATTTTTAATTGGAGTTACAAAACATTACCACTTCCCAATTTGCCATATTTTAATTGGGGTTAAAAAACATTACCACTTTCCATTTTGCCCTATTTTTATTTGGGGATAAAAAAGCATCACCACTTCCCAATTTGCCCTGTTTTTAATTTGGGTTAAAAAACATTACCACTTCCCATTTTGCCCTATTTTTAATTGGGGTTAAAAAACATTACCACTTCCCAAGTTGCCTATTTTTAATTGGGTTTTAAAAATATTACCACTTCCCAATTTGCCCTGTTTTTAATGGGGTTAAAAACATTACCACTTCCCAATTTGCCCTATTTTTAATTGGGGTTAAAAAACATGACCACCTCCCAGTTTGCCCTATTTTTAATTGGGGTTAAAAAACATTACCACCTCCCAATTTGCCCTATTTTTAATTGGGGTTTAAAAACATTACCACTTCCCAATTTGCCCTATTTTTAATTGGGGTTAAAAAAACATTACAACTTCCCAATTTGCCCTATTTTTAATTGGGGTTTAAAAACATTACCACTTCCCAATTTGCCCTATTTTTAATTGGGGTTTAAAAAACATTACAACTTCCCAATTTGCCCTATTTTTAATTGGGGTTAAAAAATATTACCACTTCCCAATTTGCCATGTTTTTAATTGGGGTTGAAAAACATTACCACTTCCCATTTTGCCATATTTTAATTGGGGTTAAAAAACATTATCACTTCCCATTTTGCCCCATTTTTATTTGGGTTAAAAAACATTACCACTTCCCAATTTGCCCTGTTTTTAATTGGGGTTACAAAACATTACCACTTCCCATTTTGCCTTATTTTAATTGGGGTTAAAAAACATTACCACTGCCCATTTTGCCTTATTTTAATTGGGGTTAAAAAACATTACCACTTCCCATTTTGCCTTATTTTAATTGGGGTTACAAAACATTACCACTTCCCAATTTGCCCTGTTTTTAATTGGGGTTACAAAACATTACCACTTCCCATTTTGCCTTATTTTAATTGGGGTTAAAAAACATTACCACTGCCCATTTTGCCTTATTTTAATTGGGGTTACAAAACATTACCACTTCCCATTTTGCCCTATTTTTATTTGGGTTAAAAAACATTACCATTTCCCATTTTGCCCTATTTTTAATTGGCGTTAAAAAACATTACCACCTCGCAATTTGGCCTATATCACAAAAATTACGGTGTTTTTAAAAGATTGTAAACGACTCGTAGTGGATCAAAATAGGTCAGGCATGGAGTTGTATGGGAATGGAGGGCAAACGAGCAAATAAAGTTATTTTAATGTGGGAAGTTTACTGGACATTTTAAAGTTTACTGTACATAAAATCCTTCACTTTGGAAAGACATAAAGGTAAAGTTTGTTGTATATTATCATCGTGATCTTTGTATTTAGAGAGTGATAGCATTACAGATTTAGAGAATGATGCAGAAAGAGAGGTTCCAGAGCTAAAATTAAAGAGTGACTTAAGTCCTTTCAATCTAAGCCTGAATGTTTTTCCTTTTAAAAGAGGTGCTCAGTCATCCTCCAAAGACACACATCACTTGCTGCAGCAGGGAGGCTGAAGAAAATAACCTGAAGGATGGCCGAGTACATCATACTGGCAAATCAAGAAAGGACATGAATAGACATGACAAACAATATGGAATTCATACATCCATGATGACATACATATCGTACATGATTGAAATCCTGTTTATGAAATATAGCAGTCTTAATATGTCTGACCTTCTTCATAAACGATTTGATGGCCTCAGCAGAAAGAGCTAGCCCGGTGAGTGGACACTCTTCCACCACAAGGTGGTGTCTCTGTGGTGGTTCTTCTCTATTCACTTGCCTGAGAAGAAATACCAGAAAATGGTAAGCAATCTGTATCGGTATATTAACTTTTCCAAGTAATTGGTCGATATACAGACTTGGCATTTAATATGGAATATTTTTTTTTTCTTGACGGGTTTACTTTCTGAACTCAGTATATCAATCTGGTGAGTTTCTTTTACCCTTCGGTGATGTCTTTGTTGAAAGAACCATGTCACTGATTGTCTTTCGCAGCAAGAAGTCAATAACAGGATTATATCACAGGTGGCGTGACAAAATGTAGGGACAGGTACATTTGACGATTGGCTTCACAATCGGGTATATAAGGGTTGTTGCATTCTGTATTAGTGGAAAACAACTCCTGCACGTCCACAAAAGTTATTGCCGCTTCCTCTGGAGATGGTCCGTCAACTTGACAATGCTGTTTGTCATGGAGTGGTGGCTTTACGAAATTCTGGCATGAAACAGCGTGCTATTGCTCAGCAGTATGGCATCACTCAAGGTCAGGTGTCAAAGATACTGAAACGAAATGCTCAGAGGGGTGTCCCTACACCAATACCGAGGCCAGGACGTCCACGCAGAACCACAAGGAGAGATGATCGCCAGCTGCACCGGTTAGTCTGCAATGGCCGTACTAAGTCAGCTAATCGGCTTAGGGCTGAGTGGCAGCAACTGACAAATGTGCCTGTATCCAGAAGGCTAGTCAACCAACGACTGGTTCAAGCAGGCTATCGTGCCAGGCGTCCCCTGAGAAAGCCACACCTGACCAGACAACACAGCCAGCGCCGATTGCAGTGGGCCAGAGAGCACCGTCAATGGCAGCCAGGACACTGGAATCACGTGACCTTCAGTGACGAGTCTAGATTTCTGGTCTATTGTCAAGATGGCCACGTCCGAGTGCGCAGACAAGTGCATGAAGCCCACAACAAAGATTGTATAGTGCCAAGAGTCCAAGCTGGAGGTGGTGGGGTGACCGTTTGGGCTGCTTTTCATGCAGGGGGCAAAACTGACCTGGTTGTTCTGAATGGAAACCTGAACCAGTTCAAGTACAGGGTCATTCTGGAAGAAACATTGCTTCCATTTGCTCGTGCAGCCTTTCGAGGAAACTTTGTCTTCCAAGATGACAATGCACGGCCTCATCGTGCTCGCATGATCCAACACTTTCTTGCTGACCGTGGTGTAGAGCATATGGAGTGGCCTGCCATGTCCCCGGATATGAATCCGATAGAGAACTTGTGGGCAGAATTAACGCGTCAAATCGACAACTTGGACCAGCAGCCTACCTCTGTGCGTGAATTGCAGCAGACTATTGTCACTGCATGGCAAGCGATTCTTGTCCAAACCTTGGCAAATCTCGTGAACAGCATGCCTCAACATGTACGTGCTCTCCTGAATGCTCGTGGGGGTTACACGAAGTACTGAACTGTAATTTTACTGTCCGTAAACCCAGTCATAATTTAGCTTTTGTTTTTGTTGAAAAATGTTTTGGCTCATGTGTAAAATAAAGAGATACTTCTGGAAAACGTACAGACGTTTAACACAGTACTGTCCGTGAATTGAGTTCGATATCAGTTTACATCACTTTCAAGGATCAATTTATTTGCTTCGAAATGTCAAATGTGGTTTTTGTTTCTTATAAAGGTCACATTAACAAAATCTAGAATAATTTCAACATAATTCCAATGAACTTTTGGGTCTAAGTCATCTTGAAAAGTAAGTTCACCCCTACAAAAAAAATTCCATATTAAATGCCAAGTCTGTATAACAATATTTCTCACTATAAGATTCAAAGATAGTATGAATTGTGTCTGACTTGGCCTAACATTTTTTGTTTTCATCAAAACGTCCAGGACAAGACTTATCACATGTCAGTCCAGATACCTGATTTAATGTGTAATATGACAATCATAATGTGGAGCAGTGTGGTGGTACGTGTAGCAATATGACATCTCATCGGAATTGAATCTTAATTTTGTGGACCCATCATAGATGCGGGATGGCAGGACTGACTTCGTGTGTCTGACTGTGTGTGTGTCCAGGATTGTAAACCTAGCCAAGGAACTGCTTTGGCAGCACTGACACTCTGTATAGAGCATGGTAGATGATGATGATGGTGATGATGATGATGATTGCCATTCCTAAACAGTATACTTTCAGAAAAAAATAGGATTTTTCATTTCTTCTGATGACCTTGAAGGCAATTTGAAGTCACAGAAGGTAATTTCCCAAAACGTGCTCTTGGGGCAAAAGTGGAGAAAATGGTTTGTGTGGGAATTAATCAGCATGTACACGTGCACATACCATACTCAACAAAAGGATATGACGTCTTCTACACAAAAAAACTTGAAAAATAAAATATATGATCATTGCATTTACACAGATAACCTGGATAAATAATTATTAGGGATGGAATGTGAGGCCATTCCTACGACCAAGAATTAACATCCTGCTGACAGGCAGACATGGATGGACTGAAGGAGAAGATGAACAAGTGGAAGGAATGTATGGAGGCAAAAGGTCTTAAGGTGAATATCGGAAAGACAAAGGTGATGGCAAGTGGTAAAGCATGTGGTGAGGTGGAAAGAACTGGGAAGTGGCCGTGTGCTGTGTGCAGAAGGGTGTTGAAGTGAACTCCATTCAGTGTACAATGTGCGCTGAGTGGGTTCATCATAAATGCAGTGGTCTGAGAGGGTCATTAACCAGTGTGGCAGCTACATTCAAGTGTAAGGTGTGCACAGAGGGAGCTGCAGATGGAGGAAATGTTGAGTTGGATCTTGGAGACGGCGTGAAGCTGGAAGGTGTGAAAACATTTTGCTACCTCGGATCGGTGGAGCTGAATGGAGAAGGTGGATCAGACTCGGAAACGGTTGCTGGAGTGAGATGTGCATGGAAGAAGTTTCGGGAACTGAGTGGCATGCTGACGAGGAGGGGAGTGTCGTTGAAGCTGAAGGGAAAGGTGTATGCTGCATGTGTGAGAAGTGTTATGATTTATGGGAGCGAGACATGGGTAATGAACGTAGAGCAGCAACGAAGGCTGGAAAGGGTGGAAATGCGAATGGTTCGGTGGATTTGTGGAGTATCGTTGAGAGAGAGGAAGACAAATGATGAATTGTGAAAGATGATGGGAATAGAGCCTGTGATTGATGCTGTGAAGAGAAACAGGTTGAGATGGTTTGGTCATGTGTTGAGGAAGGATGAAAGTGACTGGTTGAGAAGAGTGATGGAAATGAATGTAGAAGGAAGTAGAGGACAGGGAAGACCGAAAAAGGCTTGGCTAAAGGTGGTGGTAGAAGAAATGCGGGCAAGGGGGTTAACAAAGGGAGGTGCAGAAAATAGGGCAAAATGGAGAAGATTGTCATGGGGCCCGCAAGGCTAACCCCCGCTCTAGCAAGGAAAATGCCATTAAAATTCCTGTTGTTTTGTTGACAGGCAGCCAGCAGATGCACCCCTCTCTCCAATCTAGAATTCATTAGATTCTGTATTTCAATGCTCGCAAATGTTACAGTTTCACCCTACCACTCGAGAAGGATCCTCATATAGACCAACCCATATTTCCACTATCAGCCATTTGAAGAGGTTCAGTTTCTTGAACTACTAGGCCTCACTATCAGCATGGCATCTGCTGGGCCGACCACATAGCAACGCTGGTCTCCAAAGCTAGCCCCAACCTGGGTATCGTCCACCATTGCAAGTCTATTCCTTGAAAAATCAGAAGTACTCACAGCCTACAAGGGGTTGTCTACAACTCAATGGAGTGACTGCTCTACCCTATGGGCTGAGGCCTCAGCATCACAACTGTCTCTCCCACAACCTGTGGCATCTAAAGCTCTCAATATTACCAGCATCGCATGAACAAAGCATGTACACTCACATTACACGCAACTCTGTGGCCTAATAAATCAATATTTACTTTCTCCAAATAAGTTGTTATCTCTTAGATCAATATTTGGCTAACCCCCGCTCTTGCAGGGAAAATGGCCTTAAAATGCCTGTTGTTGTTGTTGTTGTCTTAGATCAATACTGCGCTAGTGGGCAGTATTTAATAAAATAAACCAGTATCGGCTTGTGCATGTGCTCCAATTCATCTGTACTGCATGGTGCACATGTGCTGAAAATGTGTCACTTATGCATGATTCCTGATACGGATTGACATTTCCACTGCAGTGATGTTTTGCTCAAAGTTCTCTTCAAAAGGAGCCTCTTTCCTTGCCCATAGAGGAATTTTCAGGTGAGAAAAGTTTATTTAGTCTTTGTTGCATTGGAGATGAATGTGTGATTAGAGTGCCAAGGATCCTCAAAAGGCGGACCGCGGTCCACATCTGCAGGCATCATCAATCCAGACCGAGAGCTATTCCTAATCCCCCCTCTCAGCCCCCTTGAAAAGGCCTCTGGTATTCATCCATTTAGACCAACTTGATAAATGATAAATGCCAGAAGGGATTAATGGAGGAGGTGATTAATGTCTAGATTTTTATCTATTTAGCAAGGAAATCTGATGCAGAAGGAGGCCATATGCCTGCACTACACCAACACGAGGGGTGTGCTCCATTAGCAAGCAGCTTGCTATTGCTTGTCAAGCAGCTTGCTTGATTCAAAGAGTTGAAAATAAGCACTCCAACGGAATGGAGTCTCAGCACCGGTTAACAACATGGCTTAACAACACCTAACAACATGGTTCACTTAACAACACAATATAACAGTCTCCATGTAAATGATGTAATTGTGGTATTCTAACAAATGATACCCATGCCGTCATTTTCAGTTTTGCTCGATGCTCTTGTGACAACCTCTCCAAACAAATTTGTTGTGTTAGCAGTGGTTAGAGAGTACGAGTAAGAAGAAAAGAAAAAAATAAATGGGGAATCAGAAGGAGGAGCCCCAACCAAGCTGATCTATGGACCCTACCACTACATTTGGGGAGGGGGGGCGTTGGGGGGGGGGGGTGTGGGTTGGGTGGGAGTTTCGCATGTTTGTAGATCTTGAAGAGTAAGGATGAAAAGTAGAAGTTTTAAACAATAAAAGTATGAAATGCACGTTTTTATGTGTTTTTTTAGCACAATAATTAACATTGGCACCAAGAAGAAGCTCAAAATTATAAGTGCCCTCTTTTATTAATTAAATTATTTTAAAAAAACGTCACAATGGCGTTCATCACTATTAGCACTGCGATTTGCACTTGTAATGTCTCCCGCCTCTTAAGTATCGATTGACACCCACGGTGGCCTCTATTATTGTTTTTTTCACCTCTTTTCTCCAGCGTATGCTCGCTCCCTCTGTTCTCTCAACCTTCTGACCCTCCACAGCACTTACAGAAAGCACGTACTCTTCCAGGACTTCCTGGTTCAACTCTCAAAATCCAGGGCTGTTGCCCACCTCAACTTTCATCCTCTTTTCTCCAATTTTTGGAACCGTCTTCCAGATACAGTTCAGTTGCACTCTTTCCTCCAGGACTTCAAGCAAGAGGTGCACCACTGTCTCATGTTATCTCCCCTCCTTGTTCTAGAAGCTAGATAGAGCTGTGGACTACCAAGCCATATTCCTTCTTTTTGATCGATGTGATGGAAAACCAATATCTGAAACAGATGACAAGAAAGAAACACTATGGTAAGAATGTTAACGCTTATCGAATTATGGAGTGACGAATTCCACACTGATTGAGCTTCCACTGAAGAAGATTTCCAATAGCAATGGAACAAAAGAGACAATGACAGTCGACTTGTCCTTGGAAAACAAAAGACTGGCACATTTTGAATCACGTGATCAAATTCTGTTGATTTAACCAAGAAAAAATAGAGCACAGTCACATAATACTGATGTGGACCTGCAATATTGATTTGGACCACCTGTTCATTTGGCAGGAGGAAGCTGATACTTATAATTCTCAAGCCTCAAGTGATGACCTCACATACCATTCACATTATGACACAGCATGGATGCTGACATCTTTATCCTCACTGAGAAAGACATAGACAGCTTGGTGAGGATGCATTATGAAAGTGGGTAAAGGGGAAAAATGACCAGTTGTGCACCTTTTCAAACACCTGGTCAGAAGTTGCAGAATGTTTACCAGGATTTCATGCCTTTACGGGTTCAGGCGTTATTGGGAGATTTGCAGGAAAGGTTCAGCTAAAGTGTTGGAATTCTTTAGTCAAAGCAAAGCAGATTGTTATTCAAGCCTTTGGTCAGATGGGCAGAATGGACCTTCACAAGATATATACAATGGACTGGCAGGGTTTGTATGTACTAATCAGATTCAAGTCTTGTTGACAAGGACGAGGTCAGATGGGTCAAGTATCTCTTCAAAAAACCCAAAAGGTCAAGCATAGGCTGAGAAACTGTGTTGAACGTGTGCCACATTAAAGTTTCATATCCTGAGAGCCCATTACCAAGCAATGATACGGCCTAATGATCCGACAGCCACTCAGGTCTTGCATTCACCACTGGAATATGTGTGGGCATTAGAAGATGGCCATTAAGTTCCGGTCACCTCAAACTTGCAAACAGCACCTGTAGCTGTAGTACAGTGGCCTGAAAAAGTATTCACCCCTGACCAATAATGCCACATTTAGATGAATTACGAATGATGTAAAAAATATTTTTCCAATAAACTTTTTTATTCATAACTGAAGAGATCAAACTAAACACTTATAGTTGAAGGAGGTTACATGTTACAAATACCTGCAAAAGACAGGTACAAATCAAAATTCACTGGTTGCAAAAATATTCAGCGCATTAGGTCAGTAGCTGTTGGAAGCACATTTTGCAGCAATGACTGCTATGAGTCTTTTTGGGTCAGTCTCTACCAGATTTATACAGTGAGATGGTAAAACCTTTCCCCATTGTTCACGTGAAAATTGCTCTCGTTCTACCAGGTTTTATGGAGACCATTGTCGATGCACTGCAATATTCAAGTCTCGCCATAAATGTTCAATTGGGTTCAAGTCAGGATTTTTACTGGGCCACTCAAGAATATTCATTTTCTTATTCAGCCACTCCAGTGTGGCTTTGGATTTGTGCTTCAGATCATTATCCTGATGAAATGTGAATCTCCTACCCAGTTTCAGATTCATGGCTGACTCAAGCAGGTTTTCAACAAGGATTCTCCAGTACCGGTACTTTGCAACATCCATTGTCCCTTCTATCCTGACAAGCCTGCTAGTCCCTACAGCTGAAAAGCAGCTCCATAATATGATGCTGTCCCTACCATGCTTGACAGTAAGGATGGTGTTGACTGGGTGATGTGTTGACCACAAAACAGGGGTAGGTGCAGACTGGAAGTTTGGGACGATTTCACAAAAGTTTGAGGGAGTAGTTCAGTGACGGGACGTCACAGACATGGCACAGATATATATATATATATCTTTATATATATATATATATATATATATATATATATATATATATATATATATATATATATATATATATATATATATATATATATATATATATCTGTGCACTGTCTGTGTTGTGTTGTCACTGAACTACTCCCTCCAACTTTTGTGAAATCGTACCAAACTTCTGGTATGCACCTATCTCTTCCGTGGGTATGTCCTAAGGGTATTTTTTTGAAAATGTTAGAATTATTATTATTTATTATTTTTTGAAAAACTTTTTTTTTTCAACTTAAATCTTCAACTTCAATTGTTAATAAAATGTGATATCACGTATATTACAAATACATTTGTGCAAAATAATTGTTTGTATTGTTATTGGTATAAACCATGACAAAACAGCAATCTATAGCGGGTACAGTCATCTATCTATATATCTACATATCTGGGCAGTGTCTGTGTTGTCAGTGAACTACTCCCTCAAACTTTTGTTTCCATGGTTGTGAAGTGTTTTTAATTACGTGGTGGTGAGGTGTTTTTAATGTAGTGGTGGTGAGGTGTTTTGAATTAAATGATGGAGAGGTGTTTTAAATTACGTGGTGGTGAGGTGTTTTGAATTACATGGTGGACCACGAAATACCCCAAAGACCCAAAATACCCCAAAGACCCAAACGACTCCAAAGACACAAAAGACTGAAAAGACTCTGAAGACCCAATGGACCCCGAAGACCCAAAAGACCCAAAATATCCAAACAACCCCAATGACCCAAATGACAAAGAGGACCCAAAAGACCCTTAGGACTCAAGACCCAAAAGAAGAGTAATTATGTCTCTTACATTGGAATTGTAGATGGTGGCTTGCAATCCGAGCCTCAAGGTCGGTGTACGGAAATGGCTTTTTTAAAAATTACAATCAATACACGGCGTAGGGAGGTGAAATTCGCTGAACGTGACGTGCAAAGTGCGCAGAGTAAACTGAGTGTTAATTTACGTCTGTTGGATGTCAATCCAAAACAACAAAAAGACCCTGAGGGCGCAGTGGACCCCAAAGACCCAAAATACCCCAAAGACCCAGATGACCGAAAAGACCCGAGGACCCCAAAAATACAGAGGACCCAAAAGACTCAAATGACCCAAAAGACCCCGAGGACCCAAATGACCCAGAGGACACAAAAGACCGAAATATCCCAAGGATGCAAAAAAGCTTGAACAACCAAAAGTCCCAAATGAACCAGAGGACCCAAAAGACCCTGAGGACTCTGAATACCCAAAATAAGAGTAATGATGTCTCTTACATTGGAATTGTAGATGGTGACTTGCAAACCGAGCCTCTAGGTCGGTGTATGGAAGCGTTTTTATTTAAATCACAATAAATACAAGGCACAGGGAGGTGACATTCGCTGAACATGATGTGCAAAGTGCGCAGAGTAAACCGAGTGTTAATTTACGTCTGTAGGATATCTAATAAATAAAGAAGATATAAGCACACCTGACACTAGGCCCAGGCTTCAGACTTTGGCACGCTCACACACCTGCACCGTCAAATAAACTGTTCTCTCTCTTGGCACACCTGAGCCCCTCACCACATACAAGGCTTTCATCCACAGCTCAATGGAATACTGCTCTCCCCTCTGGGCTGGTGCTCCTGTCTCACACCTAGCTCGTCTTCACGCTGTTGAAACCAAAGCTTTCAGAATCATTAAAATCTCCTGCGATGAAGCTAACTCTGAGGGCCTTTCACTCACTCACCACAGGCAGGTTGGTGGACTTTCTGTCTTCTACTGACGCCTCTCCGGCCTAGCTCCCCCAGCTCTGTCTGTGCTCTGTCCCCCAAATTTTCCTACAGGCCGCACAAGATCTACCGGCAACCCTCTTATGGTGAAACTGCCAAAATCAAGACTCTCTGCTCACCTTCACTCTTTCATTCCTCTTTTCTCCCGCATCTGGAACAAACTCCCTCACTCTCTTCAATCCCACTCCTCCCTCCAGCTCTTTGAAACAGCTGTCTACCACCATCTGTTATCTTCCCCCATCCAAAACCTTGATCTTTTCTACCCCTGTTAATTCACCCAAGATCCACTTTTTTGAAATACCGACTTCTTTCCTGGAAGCCCTAGCAGTATCCATGTGTATTATACCTCTCCTCTCCCCTTCCCATGACTCCTCCCCCCAAGCCCTCTCCCTCCCACAGATCTCCCGATGTCCCTGTTCTCTACTGTTGTGCTTGTGTGCTTCCCTCTCTCTCCCCATCTTGTCTCCCGCTCCCTTTATTATATGTATTATGTGTCCGTTTTTTGTGATTAATGTTAGCTCTTTCACGAGCCCCAATCTTGTATACAAAAAATGAAAAAAAGACCCAAAAGTCCCCGAACACCCAAAATACCCCAAAGACCCAAAATATCCCAAATACCCTTAAAGACCCCGAAGACCCAAAAAAACCCCCAAAGATCAAAACCATTGAAAAGACCCAGAAGACCAAAAAGACCCCAAATACAAAAAAGACCCTTAAAGACCCAAACGGCACGTGAAAGATTCAGGGACCATGAGGCAAAAGATTATATGGTCTGATGAGACGAAAATGAACTATTTGGCCTGAATACAAACTGTTGCGTCTGGTGGAAAGCAAGCTCAACTCATCACCCATCGAATACCATCCCTACCATGAAGCATGGTAGTGGCAGCATCATGCTGTGGGTTACTGCATAAGGGAAAAACCTGAAGGTGGTCCATTTCTTTCACTCGCTTTCGCAATTAAGCCACTCAAGGAGAAAACACCACAGACAAATTTTTATTGGAGTAGCCATTTAGGGGTCGCACAACCACTACAACGTTTGTAGACTACATACTACATATATTCTGGGATTGGTTTCCCGTACTGATTATTTTCAGGTGAAGTAACTCTATGAAAACTATGCCAGGTTTAACAATCTTAATATTTAAAACATTACAGCATATGAAGATATAATTCGTGTTTTATATTTATAAAAATACATTTTGCTATTACACTTTGTTAAGCATGTATTGAATTTTTGCATTTTTCAGCGAAGAAGGTCCTTCTTGTGTGCTGTCTTCGGGTACGCGTGCCGATGATCCTCTGCCACCTGGATCATGTATTGGAGCTGATCCTCGTGCTTGGTACCTGGATCATGCATTGGAGCTGATCCTCGTGCTTGGTATTTGGATCATGTATTGGAACTGATCCTCGTGCTTGGTACCTGGATCATGTATTGGAGCTGATCCTCGTGCTTGGTACCTGGATCATGTATTGGAGCTGATCCTCGTGCTTGGTACCTGGATCATGTATTGGAGCTGATCCTCATGCTTGGTACCTGGATCATGTATTGGAGCGGATCCTCGTGCTTGGTACTGGGATCATGTATTGGAGCTGATCCTCGTGCTTGGTACTGGGATCATGTATTGGAGCTGATCCTCGTGCTTGGTACGCCCCTTTGCCGTGAACTCGTTCATGAGGGCCACTCCTCTTTCAGCAATGTCGTTAGTCACGAGGAGCTTCCCGACCCATTCCTTCCTCAGATTGTACCCGTCTGATGTTATCCAGGCCGCAGGGGACATTGACAAGAACGCAGTATCGATTCCAAGATGGTGGAAGATCCTCTTAGTCGTGGAGGTGAAGAAGTCCGGAAGATCTTTTGCAATAACGTATCTTACGACGGCCTACACACGAGGGTCGGGCTCGAGGGATCCTTCCACAGAGTTCATGTTAGAGACCATCTTGAGTTTTTCAGCATCTGCAACATCGTTGCTGAAGAGAGCGAGACTGACTGTAAATTCAGACAACTACCATAGATGCCGACTCATCGCCTTCGTGCCGGCTTCCTTGATGATGGGATCCTCATATCACTGTGCGCGACCCCTAAACATTGATATATTGAACTGATTTTTATACTGCCAGGTTTTCTCATTAAGTGGATCAAAACTGCATGCGAGCAAACGTGTGTGACAACAACTTCATGCTTTTGGACGCACCCTAATGGGTATGATTTTCAGCCACAGGGACTGGGAGACTTGTAAGGATAGAGGGGAAAAGGAATGGTGCCAAATACAGGCAAATCCATGAGCAGAACCTGCTTCAGACTGCAAAAGACCTTTAGACTGCGGCGAAGATTTACATTCCGACAGGACAATGACTCCAAGCATACAGCCAAAGCAACACTGGAATGGCTTCAGAACAAGAACGTGAAAGTCCTTGAGTGGCCCAGCCAAAGCCCAGACCTGAATCCCATTGAGAATCTGTGGAAAGACTTGAAGATTGCTGTTCACTGATGCTCGCCATCAAACTTGACGGAGCTTGAGTAAATCTTTAAGGAAGAATGTGAGAAACTCCCCAAATCCAGATGTGCAAAGCTGATACAGACATATCCATGAAGTCTTGAAGCTGTAATCACAAACCAAAGTCGCTTCTACGAAGTATTGACTCAGAGGGTTGATTTATTTATTAATGTCCTTGAATGTAAATTGTCCTAATGTCCTAATGTAAATTAGATATTAATTTATTTATTTTAAAGTTGTTTTGTAAAAATTTCTAAATGAAAAATTCCATTTTGACATTACGGGGTATAATGTGTAGATCAGTGAAAAAAAAAATCTATTTAATCCATTTTAAATTCAGGCTGTAACAACAAAATGTAAAAACATGAAGGGGTGTGAATACTTTCTAAAGGCAAATACAGGCACATATATTTTTTATTTTTTATATCGAGTAGCAGAGTAACTGTTTTTCAGCTACCACAGGGAGTTGAGTCCTGGGCTCAGCTGGCTATGGCTGACGGTACCTGGTACGTGCCACTTGTCCAGGGTAACAGATCCCCACTGCCTTGTGTGGGAAGCCTCTTTGTGCTTAGGCTATGAGGACACTCAGATATCAAACCGAACCTGTAGGTCAGCCTGGGCAGCGCTACATCGTGGATAAATGTGCCAATGAAAGTCAGTGGTGGCACTAATTTAGGCATCACTGCACAGCATCTGCAGACAGCTGTGTCCACTTTGGACATCAAGGGCAGCCGTCATCATACCACCAACCTGGCCAGTCTGCTGCACCTACGTGAGCTATCACTGTGGCAATGTGAGGAATTTATTAACACGATTTTTGAATCCCAACAGACACATTTCTAGTCGACCAGTTGATGAATGCTACAAAGACAAGGTGCCGTGCTTTGTACTCTTACGTTGGTAGTGCGCGGATGAGCACTGCCCTGTAGAGTTGCTCTAATGGAGAGCGGCGAGCTGTGTGAGGAAGGAGCGTGGGGTGTACTGCAGCCAAGGTGTAGCCATGTCGGTAGTAGCTGTCCAAGAAAGCTGGTAACTCATGGATTCCTGATATGTAAGGAATACCAATAGCGTTGGCTTCTGCCGGATGGGGTGGGATAGAGTCAGGAATAATAGGATGAATGTTTGGGAATCAATTACCTATTATAAAGAGGTTATCAACACGTCAAGGAATAGTAGATCTTGCCATCCATCCAAACTTTCATTCTTACTTTTATTTCATTTTTACCAAACTTTCATTTGTGTCCTCCAGGTCCATCCAAAATAGCTCTTTCCATCTCAGTTCCATCTATTCACACTTAAGTGTCTGGGAAACAGGCAAAGTCATTCAAATCGAAAATTATGCCACTCAGTATCCATTTGTCGCAGACGTTTTATCATTTCCTTTTACTCTTTTGTTCTGCACAATCTTTATTTTTTCAGCAATAACTAACAGCGGGAAACATACAGCCTGAAAAGTGTGGCCCACACAGGTAGTGGATGTGACAATCAGGGGTCTCATTTTATCCTTTGACTGGAAAATTCCTTCACATTATCCAGCCTTTTTGATTGCTCTGTCGATTAAAATTTTTACATCATAAAATATTTCTGAAATTTGGCTTCGGTGCTTGAAAGCCGAGACAAATTTGTCCAGCCGATATCACGTCACCTTTGAATGCAAAAACATAGGTGTTGCACAAGACACAATCCATGCCCACTTTAAACACATTTTAGAGTACGTGTACAGTATTTTATCTCTGGAAAAAACTTTTAAGGTAAAAAAAAGTCGATGATTATGAAATGCATTACCGAGAGAAGTCATCCGCCACTATCGAGTAATGTAGGGCAAGATTCCCCAGCAAGAAAGGTGGGGACTGATGCCCCACATGTAGGTCGACTGCTACTTCTTGAACGGCCCCAATTATTCCACCTTCTTGTGGGGCCGGCCCGGGGAACGCATTGGGACCAAGTCTTCATGGGAATACTTTGGGACCAAGTCTTCACGGGAACGCTTTGGGGCCAAGTCTTCACGGCAACGCTTTGGGCCCAAGTCTTCACGGGAACGCTTTGGGCCCAAGTCTTCACGGGAACGCTTTGGGCTCAAGTCGTCACGGGAACGCTTTGGGCCCAAATCTTCATGGGAACGCTTTTGGCACAAGTCTTCACGGGAACGCTTTGGGCTCAAGTCGTCACGGGAACGCTTTGGGCCCAAGTCTTCATGGGAATGCTTTGGGCACAAGTCGTCACGGGAACGCTTTGGGCCCAAATCTTCATGGGAACGCTTTTGGCACAAGTCTTCACGGGAACGCTTTGGGCTCAAGTCGTCACGGGAACGCTTTGGGCTCAAGTCTTCATGGGAACGCTTTGGGCCCAAGTCTTCACGGGAACGCTTTGGGCCAAAGTCTTCATGGGAACGCTTTTGGCACAAGTCTTCACGGGAACGCTTTGGGCTCAAGTCGTCACGGGAACGCTTTGGGCCCAAGTCTTCATGGGAATGCTTTGGGCACAAGTCGTCACGGGAACGCTTTGGGCCCAAATCTTCATGGGAACGCTTTTGGCACAAGTCTTCACGGGAACGCTTTGGGCTCAAGTCGTCACGGGAACGCTTTGGGCCCAAGTCTTCATGGGAACGCTTTGGGCCCAAGTCTTCACGGGAACGCTTTGAGCCAAAGTCTTCACGGGAACGCTTTGGGCCCAAGTCTTCATGGGAACGCTTTGGGCCCAAGTCGTCACGGGAACGCTTTGGGCCCAAGTCTTCATGGGAGCGCTTTGGGCGTTCATGCAATCATTCAATCTTCATTCAATCATCGGATTGACTTTCAACTTTCTACAACACCCGGAAGGCATAGGTTATCAATCAAAACATTGAGAAGCAGGAGCATGTTGAAAGTTGAGTGACCACGACAGAATCCAAACTGACGATCGATCGGATCCTCTGGGCATGTTTGAACTAACAACAATCCTTGAACCACGAGGCCAATCATTTGAAATCTGAATAGGATTTGTATATCAGCTTACTGAAACCAACCACGAACTATTTTTGAGATCAACATAGGCAAAAATGTCAACCACTTTTTATCAAATTTCTAAAATCCTCAATTTTCATCCGATTGACTTGAAATTTGAATAGGATTTTCATATCAGGCAACTGAATTCAACCACCAACTATTTTTGCGATCAGCATAGGTCAAAAGGTCAACATAGGCCAAAGAATAGGATTTTCACATCAGGCAACAGAATTCAACCACCAACTATTTTTGAGACCAGCATAAGAAAAAAGGTCAACATAGGCCAAAGGTCAACGACTTTTTTTCAAATTTCAAAAATCCTCAATTTTCATCCGATTGACTTGAAATTTGAATAGGATTTACATATTGGCTAGCTGAATTCAACCACAAACTATTTTGAGATCAGCGTAGGCCATAAGATCAACATAGGCCAAATGTCAACCACTTTTTTGCGAATTTATAAAATCCTCAATTTCTATCTGATTGACTTGAAATTTGAATAGGATTTTCATAGCAGCTAACTGAATTCAAACACAAACTATTTTGAGATCAGCATAGGCCAAAATATCAACATAGGCCAAAATGTCAACCACTTTTTATCAAATTTTTTAAATCCTCAATTTTCATCCGATTGACTTGAAATTTGAATAAGATTTTCACATCAGGCAACTGAATTCAACCACCAACTATTTATGAGATCAGCATCGGAAAAAGGTCAACATAGGCCAAAAGGTCAACATCGGCCAGATCTCTAAAATTTTCAATTTTCATCCGATTAACTTAAACTTTGAAGACGATTTGCATATCAGGTCACTGAATTCAATCACTAATTATTTTTGAGGTCAAAAGGATGCTCCACCGAGTGCCATTCTACCTAGTGCTGTTTTGCCAAGTGTTGCTCTACGAGTGATTTTTCATTCTGTCTGACTGTTACTTGGTAAAAAGAAATAAAAATGTTTTTGCAAGTATGTTGATCACTCCGGTTTGTGTGTTTGTTTGTTTCTTGTCAAAAATAAAAAATAAAATTTTCAAGTATGTTGAGCACTCCCGTTTGTGTGTTTGTGTGTTTGTCTCTCTGCTCACTGATACTTGGCTACAAATCACAATTTTAAACCGATCTTCACGAATGTTTACCAAATGGTAGAGTTCCTGGTCCGACAAAATCCTATATATTTTTGAGGTGAAAAGGTCAAAAGGTCAACATAGGCCAAAGGTCAACCACTTTTTTTTCAAATTTCTAAAATCCTCAATTTTCATCCGATTGACTTGAAATTTGAATAGGATTTACATATTGTCTAACTGATTTGAACCACCAGCTATTATTGAGATCAGCATAGGCCAAAAGGTCAACATAAGCCAAAGGTCAACCACTTTTTTTCGAAATCCTAAAATCCTCAATTTTCATCTGATTGACTTGAAATTTGAATAGGATTTACATATTGGCTAACTGAATTCAACCACAAACTATTTTGAGATCAGCGTAGGCCATAAGATCAACATAGGCCAAATGTCAACCACTTTTTTGCGAATTTATAAAATCCTCAATTTTTATCCGATTGATTGAAATTTGAATAGGATTTTCAAAGCAGCTAACTGAATTCAACCACGAACTATTTTGAGATCAGCATAGGCCAAAATATCAACATAGGCCAAAATGTCAACCACTTTTTATCAAATTTTTAAAATCCTCAATTTTCATCCGATTGACTTGAAATTTGAATAGGATTTTCATGTCGGGCAACTGAATTCAACCACCAACTATTTTTGAGATCAGCATAGGCCAAAATGTCAACATTGGCCAAAGGTCAACAAGAATATCAAATTTCTAAAATCCTCAATTTTCATGATTCATTTGAAATCTGAATAGGATTTGTATATCAGCTTACTGAATCCAACCACTAACTATTTTTGAGATCAACAAAGGCCAAAATGTCAACCACTTTTTATCAAATTTCTAAAATCCTCAATTTTCATCCGATTGACTTGAAATTTGAATAAGATTTTCATATCAGGCAAATGAATTCAACCACCAACTATTTTTGAGATCAGCATAGGAAAAAAGGTCAACATAGGCCAAAAGGTCAACATCGGCCAAATTTCTAAAATTGTCAATTTTCATCCGATTAACTTAAACTTTGAAGACGATTTGCATATCAGGTCACTGAATTCAATCACTAAATATTTTCTTTAGGTCAAAACTCCACCGAGTGCCATTCTACTTTATTCTGTTTTGCCATGTGTTGCTCCATGAGTGATTTTTCATTCTGTCTGTTACTTGGTAAAAATAAATAATTTTTTTTTTGCAAGTATGTTGATCACTCCCGTTTGTGTGTTTGTGTGTTTGTCCGTCCGCTCACTGATACTTGGCTACAGGTCACAATTTTAAACCGATCTTCACGAATGTTCACCAAATGGTAGAGTTCCTGGTCCGCCAAAATCCTATATATTTTTGAGGTGAAAAGGTCAAAAGGTCAACATAGGCCATAGGTCAACCACTTTTTTTTCAAATTTCTAAAATCCTCAATTTTCATCCGATTGACTTGAAATTTGAATAGGATTTACATATTGGCTAACTGATTTGAACCACCAGCTATTATTGAGATCAGCATAGGCCAAATGGTCAACATAGGCAAAAGGAAGGGTCTGGTCAACCACATTTTTTCAAATTTCTAAAATCCTCAATTTTCATCCGATTGACTTGAAATTTGAATAGGATTTTCCTATCAGCTCAATGAATTCAACCACCAACTATATTTGAGATCAGCATAGGAAAAAAGGTCAACATAGGCCAAAAGTTCAACATAGGCCAAAGGTCAACAACAATTTCAAATTTCTAAAATCTTCAATTTTCATCCAATTGACTTGAAATTTGAATAAGATTTTCATACCAGCTAACTGAATTCAACCACCAACTATTTTTTTTGATCAGCATAGGTCACAAGGTCAACATAGGCCAAAGGTCAACCACTTTTTTCAAATATCTAAAATCCTCAACTTTCATCCGATTGACCTGAAATTTGAATAGGATTTTCATATCGGCTAACTGAATTCAACCACCATCTATTTTTTAGGTCAATATAGGCCAAATTTCTAAAATTGTCAATTTTCATCCGATTAAGTTAAACTTTGAAGACGATTTGCATATCAGGTCACTCAATTCAACCACTAATTCTTTTTGAGGTCAAAAGGATGCCCTACTTTGTGCCATTCTGCTTTGTTCTGTTTTGCCATGTGTCGCTCTGTAAGTGATTTTTCATCTGTTTGTCTGTTTGTTTGTCTGTCACCAGCCTACAGTCACAATTTTAAACTGATAGTCATGAAACTTCACCAAGTTGTAGAGGTCGTCACAAATGAGAAGCCTATTGATTTCGAGGTCAAAGGTCAAAGGTCATCTGAAGGTCAAATTCTAAAATCACCATTTGTTATCCGATTGACTTGAAAATTGAACAGCATTTGTATATTTAGTCACTAAATTGGAAAACCTACTATTTTGAGATCAAAAGGTCAAATGTCAACTCAAGGTCAAACTTCCATAATCATCAATTTTCATCTGAAAAATAATCAATTTCCATCCGATTGACTTGAAAATCGAACAGCATTTGCATAGATAGTGCCTCACTGAATTGGGAAACGAAATATTTTTGAGGTCAAAATGTCAAAGGTCAATTCAAGGTCAAACTCCTAAAATCATCAATTTCTATCTTAAAAATCATCAATTTTCATCCAATTGACTTGACAATTGAACAGCATTTGCATAGTTCCTCACTGAATTGGGAAACCAACTATGTTTGAGGTCAAAGGTCGACTCAAGGTCAAACTTCCAAAATCATCAATGTTCATCTGAAAAATCGTCACTTTTCATCCTATTAACCCTCGCTTTGATCAAGATCGTTAATTTTAATCTCGATGAAATGGACAATTTGATGGATCAATGGCATCCTCTTTTTGGGGGGAGGGGGTGGATTTTGCAAGTATCGTGCTCTGCATGACGTCTTCTTGTTTATTTATCGACTTTACGGATGCGTTTATGTTTTTTACGTACATTTTCATTGAAGTTTTTATTTCAGTTTACAGTTATAGAATTAAAATTTTCAGATGCTAGATATCGATCGAGGTTTTTTTTTTTTACCCTCGCCAGAGGAGAGGGTATTGCTATTGAGTCCGTTTGTTTGTCTGTCTGTCTGTCTGTTTGTCCGCACAGAATAAATATGATTTTCTTTGCTACCATTGGTCCGAATGACAGGAAAATTTAACCAAAAGTGCACCTCCTCCTGTATAAATTTTTTATGATAATTATGACGTCATAGGTCACATTGTAGAGGCGCCATCTTGGAAAAACCGTAAACCTTTTGCACCTGTATATCTCTGAAAGCGTTGCATAGAAAATTTGAGACATGGCTCATTGTAAAGAACTCTCCATGGAGAATAAAATATGTTAATGATGATGTCATAGGTTCCTCCATTATGACGTCATAATTCGACAAGTACAAAACTTCATCCGATCAAGATGAAATTTATTGAGCATCATCTATGGATAAATTGGTGTAGGGAAAAAAATGATGGTGTCATCGGTCACGTGGTTCGGCCGCCATATTTGTCTTAACACAAAGCCTTAAAAAACAGTAAAAACACGTCCTGCGAGGGTCTGCAATCTGCGATTACTCTTTCTTGTTTTACATATGCATTTACAGTTTTTTTACGTGAATTTTTATTTGTGGACACTTTTTGACTGCTCTGTGATTTTTCCCAGTGTACGGGCTTCAATATCTGTTGGCCCACCAAATTTCAGCTTTCTACAACACCCGGAAGGTACTGAGCATTAATATCAGTTAGTCAGTCAATTAGTCAGTCAATCAGTCAGTGGTTAGAAAGAACTATATATTAGATGTATGTGTGTGTGTGTTGTAAAAAGCAAAGGTTGGTCGAAAAGCAATGGGAGCAAGACTGAATAGAGGTGGTAGAAGACAGAGAGGCCACAAATCTCTCTGATGGAAAAGCAGCAAGTCTTGTGCTTCAGCTTCTTCATGTGAGATGCTAACGATATTTTGAGAGCTTTGGATTCCACAACATGTGGCCTCCAGGAGGGATTGGCTTGAAGCGGGACCACCAGCCCATGGAGGAAAGTAGTATTCCATTGAGGTATACAGACAAAGGCCTGCAATTGAGGACTACACTGAGACTGCATGAGTGGAGGAGGCCTTGGAAGTTATAGGCAGAAAGCTTGGCAAACAGAGCAGGTACCAGACTGTTGAAATCCCAGGATGTGTCCAGACAGACAAACCCTGACCTCATGTTTAATATTCAAGGCCTCCATCCATTTTTGATTGAGAAGCAGGAGCATGTTGAAAGTTGAGTGACCACGACAGAATCCAAACTGACGATCGATCGGATCCTCTGGGCATGATTTCCTTGCACTCCTTCCCCGATGGGCATGGCTTGGGCTTTGGCACACTCCATGGGTGAGCGTAATCTCTGGTCACATGACAATACCCTTTGCTTTTATCCCCCTCGTTTTAATTACTTTCTTCAATTCTCCTCTGCCTCCACTCCCTGCCTCTTCCTTCCATAAATAAATATGTAGACAGCTCCTGCATAGATTTAACAAGATACCATGTCAGGATTACAACGATTTGGATAAAATGAAGTACTATACAGTCATGTGAAAAAGTAAGTACACCCCATGTAAAGTTTTGACTTTTTCAACATATTTCAACATACAGCTATTTGATCTTCCTTTCAACAATATTGATAGATAAAGGTGATATAATATAACAAATATCATGAAACATTTACATTTTGTAGTCCATAGTATAATTTAAATAAACATAAATGCAAATTTCGCATGTGGAAAAAGTAAGTACACCCCGACATTTATCACTACTTCAAATACCTAAAATTAGAATCAGGTGCACCAGCTCAGGTGCAAATGATTAGAACATTGTTAGAGAGGATCTTGGAGGAACCTGTCTTATTTAAACCTCAGACATTTAGTTTGGTTTGCTCTTTGTTGTTGAAGTGTGCGGCGTCACCATGCCTAGATCAAAAGAGCTCTCCGAGGCCTTCAGAAAGAAGGTTATAGATGCCTACGAGTCTGGGAAGGGATTTAAAAAGATCTCCAAACAATTTGAAATCAATCATTCGACTGTCCGGAAGATCATCTACAAGTGGAGAAGATTCCAAACAACTGCCAACTTGTTCAGGCCAGGCCGCCCCAGCAAGTTCAGCCCGAGAGCAGACGCAAGATGCTGAAGGAAGTCTCTAAGAACCCCAGAATGTCATCACGGGACCTACAGGTATCTCTTGCCACTGTTGATGTCAAAGTGCACGAGTCTACCATTAGAAAGAGGCTGCACAAATTTGATCTACATGGGAGGTGTGCCAGGAGGAAACCTTTGCTGTCCAGAAAGAACATCAGGGCAAGACTAAAGTTTGCCAATGAACACCTAGGCAAAGACCAGCACTTCTGGAACAATGTGCTCTGGACAGCTGAGTCAAAGGTCGAGCTATTTGGCCACAGTACCAGAAGACATGTTTGGCGAAAACCAAAGACAGCATTTGACCACAAGAACCTGATACCAACTGTAAAGCATGGTGGTGAAAATATTATGGTTTGGGGCAGCTTTGCTGCATCAGGGCCTGGGCAGCTCACCATCATAGAATCCACTATGAATTCTTCATTGTACCAGAGGGTGCTTGAGGATAATGTGAGGCCATCTGTTGGAAGTTGAAGCTCAACCGAAGGTGGACCTTGCAACATGACAATGACCCTAAACATACCAGTAAATCCACCAAGGAATGGCTGAAAAGAAAGAAATGGAGGGTTCTTGAATGGCCAAGTCAAAGCCCGGATCTAAATCCCATCGAGATGTTGTGGGGGGATTTGAAACGAGCTGTGCATGCAAGAAACCCCTCAAACATCGCACAGCTGAATGAATTCTGCATGGAGGAGTGGGCAAAAATTTCTCCCAGTCGATGTTAGAGACTGGTAGACAGTTATAAGAAATGCCGACTTGAGGTTGTTTCTGCCAAATGGGGCAATACCACCTATTAGAGCCAAGGGTGGACTTACTTTTTCCACATGCGAAATTTGCATTTATGTATATTTAAATTATACAATGGACTACAAAATGTAAATGTTTCATGATAATTGTTATATTATATCACCTTTATCTGTCAATATTGTTGAAATGAAGATCAAATAGCTGTATGTTGAAATATGTGGACAAAGTCAAAACTTTACATGGGGTGCACTTACTTTTTCACGTGACTGTATGTGGTTTACATCGATCATAGATAATCTGGAACAAATACTAAAGCTCAATTCAAGATACATGAGTATAGTACCCGTTGCAGTTTAACTTGGCTAAGTTACAAGTAAAAACAAGATAATCATCAAGCCAAGATTTTTTTGGGGAAAAGTACTCTGCAAAGTGTTTGTTCAATGGAGGCTAGAAACACATATTGTGCACCATAATTGTTGCTGGGAAGGAAAACAAGCTTCGCAAAGGAAGGGGAACCGGAGGGGGAGTCGAGGTGGCTGAAAGGGGGTTCGATCTTAAAATTCAGCAATGGCGGTTGGGCATTTGTACAAACACGAGTTCTCCTGCCAAGCGTCTACTCAAAAACTGCTGCAGAATAATAATAATAAAAAACTTAAGTGCTGGTTCTGTCTGCTTCCTTTTGTCTGGTTTTGCATTGTGATCGTCCACAATTCTAGGCTTTTAGTACTGTAATATTTCAATGTGTTGCATTATCTCCCCTGCTGTTAGCATCATCTCCCTGGCAAAGCGTAGAAACTTAAAGCGGAACAATAGGATACATTATGGAGGAAAGGTAGAGTTCAACATAAAAAAATACCAGTGAGACATTACTGTATTGTTTTTTCAAAGCTAATCATGCTAATTCTCCTTATTCTTGCAACAGTGGAAGTAAAAGGCATGCTTGATCTGTAAAGTAAAAACAATGCGTATAGAGCTTTGAGCAAGGACTAATTACACTGAGAGAGCAACAAAATACAGGTAGGAGCTGAAAACAGATGTTTTCCTTTCTCATGCAAACTTTATAAAAGGAGCTCTTATAGATGCTCAAATAACAGAGATCTGTCAATTGAATGTACAAGTAACAGTGAATACCAGGGTGCAGCAGCTAGCATGATGACCAGTGAATTGGTAGGTGATGGTTCATAATCTGACTAAGTGCGCACACACACTAATATTCTTTCCTTTTAATTGCATCATCCTTCCACCCTAATGGTAATTGCCTCCTGCTCTGCTGTCTCAAGTAACACCCAAATTACGTATATTAGGAGCTGATGGCCTGCGCACATGCGGTATGCTTAGTCCCTTTTTGAAAGTCAACCGGTGACTGAACCTTGGACTTGAGTCTTGTCATTCGTTGGGTTATGCAGGCAGCAATATCTATAAACAATATGCCTGTCCTAAAACTATTCTTTTTTTTCCAGGATCTAAGGCTTGTAGTGGAGCTGTCACACACACACACACACACACACACACACACACACACACACACACACACACACACACACACACACACACACACACACACACACACACACACACACACACACACACACACTAAAAACAACACAGGACTGTTCAACAGGACAAACATGGCCACTGAGTTTGGGGGAAGTGCTGTCACTTCCCAGGGTTTTCCGAGTAACAGAGACGACACAATAATGGCGCCCCTTTCTGACCACACTCAGCGGGGCATTTTCCTAAAAAGGAATTTCTTCCTCTCCATGGATGCCAACCTATGAGGATTGTCCATGCTCTATCCTTTTAAATGCTGAACGTTAAGCAAGGAAGCAGCCCGTACCATTTATTAGGTCTTTGGTTATGACTCGGCCAGGGTTCGAACCTCCAACCTCCCAGACTTGAAACGGCTGCTACGAAACATTACACCACCAAGTCTGGTAACCATTAAACTACAGACTCATTAAAACTAACCGTAATAATTTCTGCTTTGACTACTACTACTACTACGAGCTGGAGTTGCAATTGTCAGTATCAACCATTTTATATTGTTGATGCTGAAATCATCCAAAATTGGTTGTTGAGGCAAGCTTTTCCAAACAACTCCGACACCACCACCGAGTCATACTGCTCTCTTGACATTCTTGATAATGGCCGAGAGAGATCTCCTTCTCTGTATCTCTCATATACATGGGGCAGTCAATAAGTAACCTTCAAATATTTTTCAAAACTTGTTTATTGCATGTACGTGTTACTTTGTTGGTGTAACAACCGTGTTATTTTTTCAACATAATCTCCATTGGGTTCAATGCATTTTTTCCAGCGCTTTACTAAGGCCTGGATTCCTCTAGAAAAATAATATTTTGGCTGCTTGCGTAGCCATTCATGCACCGCCTCTTGGACCTCTTCGTAGGATCGGAAAGTGGTTCCACCAAGCACCTCTTTAAGTGGTCCAAAGATGTGGTAATCCGAAGGGGCGAGGTCTGGCGAGTAGAGTGAATGAGGAAGGCACTCAAAATGCAGGTCCTCAACTGTTGCAGCTGTAGCGCGGGCAGTATGGGGCAGAGCATTGTCATTCTGCAGCAAAACACAGGGAGTGAGTAGGCCACAACGTTTTGATCTGATTGCTGGTTTCAGATTATTTTAAGGAGGCCACAGTATGATGCACTGTTGACTGTGGTCCGTTTGGGCATGTAATGCTCTACAAGTGGGCCTTGGCTATCCCAGAAGAGCGTCAGCATCACTTTTCCAGCGGACGATTGCGTGTGGAATTTTTTGGGCTTCGGTGAAGTTGAATGGCACCACTCTTTGCTTGCCCTCTTTGTTTCTGGCTGAAAGTAGTGGATCCAGCTATCATCCCCAGTTACTATGCACTGTAAGAAAGCGTCGCCTTCTGTTTCGTAACGTAGCAGAAGTTCTTCACATGCATCCACTTGCCATTCCCTTCAGTTCAGGTGTGAGTTGTCTCGGCACCCACCTTGCAGACACTTTGCGGAACCACAGCACGTTGTGAATGACAAGGCGTGCTGAAACATGGCTAATGTTCACTTCGGAGACCATTTCATCCAGCGTAATGTGACTGTTTTGCCTTAGCAGGCGCTCAACCTGCAACCATTTCTGCTGTGTCGGCTGTGTGAGGCTGGCCTGAGCGAGCAGCGTCTGCCACACTGAGCACTCCACTTTTAAACTTCCTGTCCCAGTCATACACCTGCTGCAGCGATAAACCTGCGTCACCATATTGCATCTTCATTCTGCGATGGATTTCACTGGGATTCACACCCTCACTTCCCAAGAAACGGATGACAGAACGTTGCTCCTCCCTGGTGCATGCTTCTAAGGGAGCCGCCATCCTGGAACTGCTCTACTGACGTCATATGCTCAATGTTGCCAGATCTAAAACAGGCAAAACATGACTCTTACCCGTAGATATAACATATGTCGTCTACAACTACACACATTACATTCTCAAATTTATATCGCCATTTTAAGGTAACTTATTGACTGGCTCTCGTATATACCTATAAAAGGCAAACATTTCTCTCTTTGTTTGTATGTGTTCTCTGCAGGGCCACATTTTTAAAGTTACAAACTCCAAACTCGGGGTACAAATACAACTTTGTGTGTGGGGTAACATAGGGTATGTGGCTGCGTCCTCGCGTGGGGTGCGGGGAGGGGCGGGGCACATACATTCTCCATATAAATGTGTACCGTGTAGCGCCATCTAGTGGTGGTGGCAGGGGGTATTACAATATGCCATTCTTTACCAGTGCAAAGCAGAGGTTAAAGCGCTCTTGGCACGGGTAAAGTTGTCCTCCTTCCCTTCACTACCTCTCACCCCCAAAACGGATGGGCCTGTCAAAGCCACCTTAAAAGATATAAATATACACGTTATATCTCTCCTTCCCCTCTCCCTCTTCCCTTTCCCCCCTCCTCTTACTTCCCCTCCCCTTTTCTCTCACCCCCATCTTCCACAGGCAACTCCAGACACTTCAGCTAGTATTACATAATTTTGAAACCTTCATCATGATGGTTAAATAAGTTCCCTTACACGGGATGATCGATCTGCGATGGATTTCGCTGGGATTCATGCCCTCACTTCCCAAGAAACGGAGAGATGCAATCCACGATCCACATAAACGCAGAAGGAGGCCATTAGGCTCATCAAGCCTGTGCTATGGTTGCCAACATATGGTTTTTTTTTTTTTTTTTTTTTTTTTGTATACTGAATCGAGGCTCGTGAAAGAGCTAAAATGGTTGTTTTCCATCCTCTATCGTTTTTAAATGCTGAGGGTCAAGCAAGGAAGAAGCACGTACATTTATAAAGTCTTTGGTTTGACTCGGCCAGGGTTAGAACCACAAACCTCCCAGACTCAAAGCAGATGCTCTAACTATTACACCACAAAGTGTGGTGAAGATGTTGTATATTATGTTTTTGGACCAATTAAAAATAAATGCCAACAGCTATACAAGGCAAACTACACAGCAAATCTTTGACTTTTGAGAAATGTAACAACAATTTCCCTCTCCCCTCTCCCTCTTCCCCTCCCTTCTTCTTAGTTACTTCTTAGTTAGAAAGAACTTTTTAGTTAGAAATTTCTCAGTTACTTCTTAGCTAGAAAGAACTTCTTGGTTAGAAATTTCTTAGTTACTTCTTAGTTAGAAAGAACTTCTTAGTTAGAAATTTCTTCGTTACTTCTTAGTTAGAAAGAACTTCTTAGTTAGAAATTTCTTAGTCACTTCTTAGTTAGAAAGAACTTCTTCGTTAGAAATTTCTTAGTTAGAAAGAACTTCTTTGTTAGAAATTTCTGAGTTACTTCTTAGTTAGAAAGAACTTCTTGGTTAGAAATTTCTTAATTACTTCTTAGTTAGAAAGAACTTCTTAGTTAGAAATTTCTTCGTTACTTCTTAGTTAGAAAGAACTTCTTAGTTAGAAATTTCTTAGTCACTTCTTCGTTAGAAAGAACTTCTTCGTTAGAAATTTCTTAGTTAGAAAGAACTTCTTTGTTAGAAATTTCTGAGTTACTTCTTAGTTAGAAAGAACTTCTTAGTTAGAAATTTCTTCGTTACTTCTTATTTAGAAAGAACTTTTTAGTTCGAAATTTCTTAGTTACTATTTAGTTAGAAAGAACTTTTTACTTAGAAATTTCTTAGTTACTTCTTAGTTAGAAAGAACTTTTTAGTTAGAAATTTCTTAGTTACTTCTTAGTTAGAAAGAACTTCTTAGTTAGAAATTTCTTAGTTACTTCTTAGTTAGAAAGAACTTCTTAGTTAGAAATTTCTTAGTTACTTCTTAGTTAGAAAGAACTTCTTCATTAGAAATTTCTTAGTTACTTCTTAGTTAGAAAGAACTTCTTAGTTAGAAATTTCTTCGTTACTTCTTAGTTAGAAAGAACTTCTTAGTTAGAAATTTCTAAGTTACTTCTTCGTTAGAAAGAACGTTTTCGTTAGAAATTTCTTAGTTAGAAAGAACTTCTTAGTTAGAAATTTCATAGTTACTTCTTAGTTAGGAAGAACTTCTTAGTTAGAAATTTCTTAGTTACTTCTTAGTTGGAAAGAACTTCTTCGTTAGAAATTTCTTAGTTACTTCTTAGTTAGATAGAACTTCTTAGTTAGAAATTTCTTAGTTACTTCTTCGTTAGAAAGAACTTCTTAGTTAGAAATTTCTTAGTTACTTCTTAGTTAGAAAGAACTTCTTCGTTAGAAATTTCTTAGTTACTTCTTAGTTAGAAAGAACTTCTTAGTTAGAAATTTCTTAGTTACTTCTTAGTTAGAAAAAACTTCTTAGTTAGAAATTTCTAAGTTACTTCTTCGTTAGAAAGAACTTTTTAGTTAGAAATTTCTTAGTTAGAAAGAACTTCTTAGTTAGAAATTTCTTAGTTACTTCTTAGTTAGGAAGAACTTCTTAGTTAGAAATTTCTTAGTTACTTCTTAGTTGGAAAGAACTTTTTAGTTAGAAATTTCTTAGTTACTTCTTAGTTAGAAAGAACTTTTTAGTTAGAAATTTCTTAGTTACTTCTTAGTTAGAAAGAACTTCTTAGTTAGAAATTTCTTAGTTACTTCTTAGTTAGAAAGAACTTCTTCATTAGAAATTTCTTAGTTACTTCTTAGTTAGAAAGAACTTCTTAGTTAGAAATTTCTTCGTTACTTCTTAGTTAGAAAGAACTTCTTAGTTAGAAATTTCTAAGTTACTTCTTCGTTAGAAAGAACGTTTTCGTTAGAAATTTCTTAGTTAGAAAGAACTTCTTAGTTAGAAATTTCTTAGTTACTTCTTAGTTAGGAAGAACTTCTTAGTTAGAAATTTCTTAGTTACTTCTTAGTTGGAAAGAACTTCTTCGTTAGAAATTTCTTAGTTACTTCTTAGTTAGATAGAACTTCTTAGTTAGAAATTTCTTAGTTACTTCTTCGTTAGAAAGAACTTCTTAGTTAGAAATTTCTTAGTTACTTCTTAGTTAGAAAGAACTTCTTCGTTAGAAATTTCTTAGTTACTTCTTAGTTAGAAAGAACTTCTTAGTTAGAAATTTCTTAGTTACTTCTTAGTTAGAAAAAACTTCTTAGTTAGAAATTTCTAAGTTACTTCTTCGTTAGAAAGAACTTTTTAGTTAGAAATTTCTTAGTTAGAAAGAACTTCTTAGTTAGAAATTTCTTAGTTACTTCTTAGTTAGGAAGAACTTCTTAGTTAGAAATTTCTTAGTTACTTCTTAGTTGGAAAGAACTTTTTAGTTAGAAATTTCTTAGTTACTTCTTAGTTAGAAAGAACTTTTTAGTTAGAAATTTCTTAGTTACTTCTTAGTTAGAAAGAACTTCTTCGTTAGAAATTTCTTAGTTACTTCTTAGTTAGAAATGTATTTGTTACTTCTTAGTTAGAAAGAACTTCTTAGTTAGAAATTTCTTAGTTACTTCTTAGTTAGAAAGAACTTCTTAGTTAGAAATTTCTTAGTTACTTCTTAGTTAGAAAGAACTTCTTAGTTAGAAATTGCAATAACCCTTTAGCTAACCCCCAATGCACTTCCACAATCATCCACAAACGACTGTATCTCGATTATATTACACATGGATACATCATATAATATCATCCTTTGTATGCCATTTGTCCTGTTTCAGAACATGTGTCTGGATGTTTAGCTTGCCATGGTATATTTCGAAAATAGTAGGTCATTGTGTGCTAGTACCCTTGCCAAGTTGCGTATACACTGAGAGAGACTTGCCAAGGGAGCCAATAGGACCAAGAGGTGCTGGCCTAAGTGTCATACAAGACTGAGCATCAGTGTCAGCAAGGTGTGAGCACTGAGGAAACCACACAGCTGTGTGCACCTGTGTGCAACATATGACTAGGTGTCCATCCCTCAGAGTGAGTGTCAGCAAGCCGTGAAATATTGCAGGACAACTGGCTTCAGCGGACCGGAAGGATGTGCGAGACAGTTTGAACATGTCAAAACTACAAGCTTCATTAAACCCCATGGAGATTCAAGGCAGGACAAGCACTGAGGAGGCTGCACAGGTATGTGTGTGGGTCGTGTGTGTACTACGGGGCTGAGTCAATGACTGAGAGCGAGCACCGGTGAGGCATAACAAGCCAGTTTAACTTCTGGAGGACTCCAGTGGATGTCATCGAGCTGCTGGACATATGGTTTTGAAAAGCACCTGCAAATACAACCGGAAGTGCCAGCAGTGCACACTTTGTAAGCCAGTCTGCCATGACTGCTACACCTTGAGTCCAAACTCTAAACCAAGCTTTTCAGCAAAATAAAAGGTGCTTTTCAGAGTGACCAATCAATTTTTTTCAGTGCAACAACAAATTGTACCTTCTTAACATGTCCCAACCATATGCTTTGCAGTGTGGCCAGCTTAGATGGAGTTTCTGCATGCTGGACATGAGCTGTCAACAACATGTACATGGGAAGGAGGATGTTGCTGGGCCAACCAGACTACAGTCTTTCCCCACTTCTCTTCACACTACTTTCTCCGTTCCCTGTTGAGGAGTTAACAAAATGAATCGCTGAGCGTTGATGCGATCCACGTTACGCAGTCAATATAACTTCCAGCAATTTCCTTTGACCCCTTCTTGTATGATTGGCATGGAGCAGGTAAAGCCTTATTGCGTTGTCCTCAATGATGTAGATTGGAGTCCCATATGACTGTTCATCGGTGATTTCCCACACCCTGCGATAATGTGGCAACCTCTCCCGGATTAGTTCTCCGCTGCAGAAACACTCAACTTGTTGGATAACCCTAATGCTGTGTTAAGAGCATGGCCTTCCATTATTACATTCACAACGCTGATCTAGTTTTCTGGTATTGGTCCTGACATCTTTGGGCTCATAAATAAAATAAAAATTCTAATTTGCACTTATTTCCTGAGACATTTTGAAATGTCTTTTTCTGTCTTGAACACTTTTGCTAAATTCTCTATTCAACCAGAAACACTGACTCCTTGCTGTCTCTAGCCTTGTTCTTTCCCAAAACAAAGTAATCCTGCACCTTTGAGATATATTATCTGATTTATTGTCATTACTTTCAGAGTGAGTATACCTTTCCTTTTCATTGGAAGTTTCAAGTACCTTTTCTTCCAAACTCCTTTTTATGCCTCCACCGTACAAGTCACCACGTACACAAGTCACTGGACGCATGTTCTCAGGTTGTCAGTCCGTCCGTCTGTTCGTGATACGTTTTTGTTACCGTGATACCTTGAGAATGGCTGAAGAGATCTTCGTCAAACTTGGTGCAGGTATGTATAATGAGGTAAAGATGAACTGATTAGATTTTTGGGTCACGAGGTAAAAGGTCAAAACGCAGAGGTCATATTAGGTAAAAAAAATCCTGTTGCCATGATAACTTGTGAACCAGTGATGGGATTCTGACCAAATTTGGGACAATTATGTAAAATGATGTAAAGATTAACTGGTTAGATTTTGGCGTCACGAGCTCAAAGGTCAAAACACAGAGGTCATATTAGGTAAAAATCCTGTTACCATTATAACTTGTGAACCAGTGATGGGATTCTGACCAAATTTGGTATAATTAAGTAAAATGATGTAAAGATTAACTGATTCGATTTTGGGGTCAGGAGGTCAAAGGTCAAAGGTGAAAGTCACTAATAGGTCTATAACTTGAGAACGGCTGAAGTGATTTAATTCAAACTTGGTACAGGTATGTATAATGATGTAAAGATTAACTGATTAAATTTGGGGGTCAAAGCTCAAAGTTTGTAATAGGTCTATAACTTAAGAACGGCTGCCATGATCTAATTCAAACTTGGTACAGGTATGTATAATGATGTTGTAGCGACCCATGGGTCCCCCAAGCAAGACCAGCATCAGAATCTCCTTGCTCCAGCCGGTGACGTCACCGGCGGGGATCCGCGGCGCCAGAGTGGCTGGTCACGTGACCACCAAAGCGTGCCGCGCGTGCGGGTATAATCAGCTACACCTGTCGATCACGTGACCACCGAAGCACGCCTTGCTTGAGAGGCGTGGCTTTCGGTTTCGGTTTCGGTTTCTGGTTGTGCTTTATAATGCAGCCCGATAAACGGGCTTCACAGTGTTCCTGAGTTGGTTTTACAAATAAATATCTTCTCGGACGAGTTTGTGCCTTGCCATCCTTTTGTCCGTATTCTGCTGGAGCCCGGACACCTTCACTGGTGACCCCGAATTTGAACACGCAACCCCGACTGCCCCCGCATGGATGCGGGGGCTGCGAACGGACACGGCAAGCACGCCCTAGCCAGGGAAGCCACCTAAGCTGGTGACGCCGGCTTCTCCCGCACGGCTTCGGGCGCAGTTTCGAACGCGGTTTCGAAATGCCAGAGTTTCGGAAACAATGACGGCCATGACTATGAGGTTCGCGCACCGCGCTCGGCTCCTCCTCTACGACCGGAGGGGCAAAGCTATTCTAAGACCCTCCGAAGGCACGGCTGCTTCGTCACCTTCGCGCGCACTGACGTTGGCAGAACGGCTGCTTCGTCACCTTCGCGCGCACTGACGTTCGCGGCATGGCCGCTTCGTCACCCTCGCGCACCTACAACTACAACCGCAACTACTTCTCCGACCCTGCAACCTCGGGAGGCCCGCGAGGAACCTCGGCAGCCTCCCCCGAGGCCTGGACCAGCCCCTCGGTTGGCTCACCCGCTTTTCGCGTGCACCGCTCGAGCCTTCTCGGCACTGCCCCCACGCACTGCAACCTCGGGAGGCCCGCGAGGAACCTCGGCAGCCTCCCCCGACGACTTGCCCGGCCCCTTGGCCGCCCCCCGTCCACTGCATCCCCCGAGGCCTTGACCAGCCCCGCATCCTCGGAAGGCCCGCGAGGAACCTCGGCAGCCTCCCCCGAGGCCTTGACCAGCCCCTCGGTTGGCTCACCCGCTTTTCGCGTGCACCGCTCGAGCCTTCTCGGCACTGCACCCACGAACTGCAACCTCGGGAGGCCCGCAAGGAACCTCGGCAGCCTCCCCCGAGGACTTGCCCGGCCCCTCGGCCGCCCCCCCGTCCTGCACCCCCCGTCCGACCACCCGCCACCACACAGGACCCCCCCCTGCCTGCACCCCCCATCCGACCACCCACCACCACACCGGACCCCCCCCCCCCCCCGCAACTGGCCAGGGGTCGTTTCGGTCGGGTCATCCGGACCCCCCTCAGGTTGACCTCCCTGGACCAAGTCCATTCTGGGGGGGCGTGTGTAGTGACCCATGGGTCCCCCAAGCAAGACCAGCATCAGAATCTCCTTGCTCCAGCCGGTGACGTCACCGGCGGGGATCCGCGGCGCCAGAGTGGCTGGTCACGTGACCACCAAAGCGTGCCGCGCGTGCGGGTATAATCAGCTACACCTGTCGATCACGTGACCACCGAAGCACGACTCGCTTGAGAGGCGTGGCTTTCGGTTTCGGTTTCGGTTTCTGGTTGTGCTTTATAATGCAGCCCGATAAACGGGCTTCACAGTGTTCCCGAGTTGGTTTTACGAATAAATATCTTCTCGGACGAGTTTGTGCCTTGCCATCCTTTTGTCCATATTCTGCTGGAGCCCGGACTACTTCAATGTAAAGATTAACTGATTAGATTTTGGCGTCAAGAGGTCAAAGGTCAAAGTCTGTAAAAAGTCTATGACTTGAGAACAGCTAAAGGGATCTAAAGGGGTTTTTTCTGCTTCCGGTTTCTCGATCGAGGTGGCGACTTTTGTTCTCTCCGGCCATCCAAATTTACGTTATTTTTCCATTCGTGTGTTTGTCAAATTTTCACTCGTTATTTTATCGTCTATGCGTTATTGTTTGTTTCTAGTTAGTTTTGGTTTGAATTTCCTGTAACTCGTAATAAATTAATCGTTTTCTGTTTGTTCCGCATGCGCGGCCTTGTAACCTGAGGCTTCCCCCGTCGAAGTTTGTTCACTTAAGTTCCTTCCTTCGCTGTTTTTGCTTGGTTCTTAGATTTTTCCCTTCTCCCCTGAACTTCCCCGAACATCTACTCTTTGTCTAACGTTTAAACCCCCCCACCCCCCAAAACAAACAAAAACAGAAAAAAAACATTTATTTCCCTTTCTCCACGTGTGCTGTTGTCTCATCGTGTGCTTCTGTCCATGTGCGCTGTCTCGCCCCGCCCCATTATCTCCTTGCCTTCCACCTTTTGCCCTGTTCACGTGACTCATGGTTGTCCCTCTCGACCCTCTCCCCGTTGGTATTTTTGTGAATATAACATTGTTCTTTACGGTTCTGTTTAAATATGTTTAAAGTTTCCCCTGCAATGTTTTATTCAGTGGTATATTATAACACGCTGTTTTTCTTCCTATTTAAAAGGCTCTTTTCAATTTCCTCTTCAACTCATTCCACTTCAAAAAAAAATTCAATCTCTTATAATTCTTCCTCACAACATGCTCTAAATTCACATTCATTCCACCCCTCCTCTATCGTTCTTAAACGGATCTCCAACTTGAAAATCACAACAAACCCAATTTGTTGTCAATGTTCGTCTTTCATAAATCATCCACTTTCTAAACTCCCCCCCTTGCCCCTCCCCTCCAAATCTCCCCCTTGCCCCTCCCCTCATGAACTCCCCCCTTTCCCCTCCCCTCCTAATCTTCCCCCTCACCCTTCCCCTTCAAAACTCCCCCCAACCCCTCCCCTTCAAATCTCCCCCCCAACCCCTCCTCTTCAAATCTCCCCCCCCCCTAACATCCCTCTCCAATTCTCCCCCCTCCCCCCCTCCTCAAAGCTGCCTCCTCCCCACTTCGTCTCCCTTCTATCTCATACCTCCACCTCCCCCAACCTTCTACTTTCCTCTGCCCCCCTTCAAACAACCCCATCACTGTGCCTCATACCATCACCATCAAACCTTTCGTCCTCCTCATCCTTCCCTTTCTTGTAACTCTTCTGTAATCTCTGACACACTATCAACTGCTCTCCCTACCTCCCCTCTCATCCTTCATCTGACCCTACCCCTCCCCTCCCCTGTCCTGCACCCGATGCTCCCCCTCTCTCCTCATTAACGCTATGGACCTCAAACATCCGGGGCCTTCCCTCAAACCTGATTGATCTCTCCATTCAGGATGCTTCTGACAATCCAGACTTGATCTGCTGAACAGAAACTTTCCTCCTTCAAGTTGTCTCTGATTTCTTAATATCTCTTCCTGGTTACTCCCTCCTCCGGTATGATAGACCTGAGCCTCGTCCTGGTGGCAGGGTGGCTATCTTTATCAAAAACTCTCTTCCTCACTCTCCTTGCACTGCCGTCTCTCCACCCCACCCCCAGGAGTACCTCTGCCTACGGATTCCTCTCTGCCCCCACCTTTTGTTCAAAAGTGTTCTGCACCGTCCTCCAAACAGTGATGACTCCATTTACATTTCGCTGTCTGACAACATGGACCAACTTCTATCCACTCATCCCAACTCTCTCTTCCTCATATGTGGCGACTTCAACTGTCATCATGCCAGCGGGCTGGGTGTGCGATCCTCTCTCACCAGCCATGGCAACTCAGCAAAGGACTTTTGCGACTCATTGGGACTGACACAGTCTGTCAATTTCCCGACCCAGATCTAAGTCAATGGAGTATCTTGTCTTCTAGACTTGGTTATGACAAACTTCCCTGCAAATATCTGCTGCTCATCTTCTGCTCCAATCGGTTCTTCTGATCATGTGCTTGTTAAAGTGGACATCTCTCTGGCCATTCTCAGAGAGCCTCCTCAGCATCGACAAGTCTGGCATTTCACTCAGGCCGACTGGCACGGTCTGCAAGCAGCCATCAATCATCTGGAATGGTCTCCCATCTCCACTGCCTCTGACATCAATTCTTCCTGGTAATTCTTCCAAAGCAAACTGCTCTCTCTCATGCACAGATTTATCCCATCTCATCATCAGTTGTCTTACCCTTCCTCCCGTCCATGGTACACTGAATCTTGTGGTGAGGCAGTTGCCCTGAAACAACTTGCCTTTGCCTCTTGGAAGGCAACTCCAACTGAAGGCAATCTCAGTTCCTTCCACCAAGCTCAGAGCAAGTGTGTGTCTACCCTCAGGAGTGCCAGGAAGCACTATCTCTCCTCACTCAAGCATGAACTCTCAAACCTGTCTCCTTCCTCCAAATCCTGGTGGCGTCTGGTCAAATCCGTTTCTGGTGTTTGTTCCCACTCCATCCCTTCCCTTACCTCAAATGGCTACACAGTTGACACCACATGTGACAAAGCCGAATGCCTCAACTCTGTGTTTGCCTCAAAATCTTGTGTCCCAAACCAATCTCTCTCTGCTCTCACCTTACCCAGTCGAACCCAACTGCTCCTGGACTCTGTGTCCTTCTCTCCTGACAAGGTGGAGAAGTTTTTGTCAAACCTCGACTCTGATTCGGCAACTGGACAAGACAGCATCAGCCCACGGGTCCTAAAATCCTGCTCTGCTGCTCTATCTCACCCTCTCTCTGTTCTTTTCACCCTCTCTTTTGTTCAAGGTCATCTGCCAGCATCTTGGAAATCAGCAAACATTACCGCTTTACACAAAAAGTTGCAAATATAGATCCTTGCAACTACAGACCAATCAGCCTGCTCCCAATTATCAGCAAAGTCATGGATTCCATCATTGCTTCGGATATCAAATCCTTCCTCTTCTCCAATGGCTTGATCTCCAATCATCAATTTGGATTCAGACCAGGTCATTCTACTCTGGACATGTTGCTTCTGCTGTCACAACAATGGATGGAGGTCCTCAATGCCAAACAGGAAATCAGAGCTGTCTCACTTGACATATCACATGCCTTCGATACAGTCTGGCACCCAGCTCTGCTCACCAAACTCGCCTCCTATGGTATCCATGGAAATCTCCTCTCATGGCTTGTGGACTTACTCTCTGGTCGTAGTCAACGTGTGGCCCTGAATGGATTTCTCTCATCTCGCCTTCCTGTTCTGGCTGGAGTTCCCCAAGGTGGTGTTCTGGGCCCTGTGTTTTTTCTGGTCTTCATCAATGATCTCTCCGACTCTCTGGAAAATCCTCTCTTTCTCTTTGCTGATGACTCCACTCTCTGCCGCTCCATTCCCCATCCCTCAGATCGGCAGTCTGCAGCCTCCTCACTCTCTGCAGACTTGGACAAAAGCACAGACTGGTCAAACAAGTGGAACATGTCTTTCAATCCTGACAAATCTCACACTCTTACTGTGTCTCTCCGAAAAGACCGAATGGAAAACCCTCCCATCTACTCTCTCAACAATCCTCTCCAAGAAGATCTGTCGCTCAAGCTTTTGGGTCTCACTATCTGCCATGATCTTTCTTGGGAAAACCACATTTCAAAGCTGGCCTCCAAAGCCAGTCGCCGACTGGGCATCCTCCGTCGTGCGAAGTCCTTCCTTGGCACACCTGAGCTCCTCACCACATACAAGGCTTTCATCCGCAGCTCAATGGAATACTGTTCCCCCCTCTGGGCTGGTGCTCCTGCCTCACACCCAGCTCGGCTTCACGCTGTTGAAACCAAAGCTTTCAGAATTATTGGAATCTCCTGCGATGAAGCGAACTCCGAGGGCCTTTCACTCACTCAGCGCAGGCAGGTTGGTGGTCTTTCTGTCTTCTACCGACTCCTCTCCGGCCTTGCCCCCCCCCTGCTGTGTCTGTGCTCTGCCCCCCACATATTCCTGCAGGACGCACAAAATGTGCAAGCAACCCTCTGCTGGTGAAACTACCAAAATCTAGGCTCTCTGCTCACCTTCACTCTTTCATTCCCCTTTTCTCCCGCCTCTGAAACAAATCCCCCCACTCCCTTCAATCCCAGTCCTCCCTCCAGGTCTTTAAAACAGCTGTTCACCACCATCTCTTATCTTCCCCCATCCAAAACCTTGATCTTTTCTACCCCCGCTAATTCACCCCAGATCCACTTTTTTGAAATTCCAACTTCTTTCCTGGAAGTCCTTGCAGTGTCCATATGTTTTATCTCCCACCTCCCCCCAAGCCCTCTCCCTCCCACAGTTCTCTCGATGTCCCTGCTCTCAAATGTTGTGTTTGTGTCCTTCCCCCTCTCTCCCCATCTTGTCTACCGCTCCCCTTATTTCGTGTTTTATGTGTCAGTTTGTCTTTTTGTGATCAATGCTAGCTCTTTCACGAGCCTCGATCTTGTATACAAAAAAAAAGGAAAAAAAAGCCAAGGTTGGTACAGATATGTAAAATGATGTAAAGATGAAGTGACTACGTTTTGGGGTCTCGGGGTCAAAGGCCAAAGGTCAGAGGTCATGTGAGATAAAAATGTGATAACTTGAGAACGGCTGAATAGATTTAAATCAAACTTGGTACAAGTATTATAATGATGTAATAATGTGGGCAGAGGCATATCGGTCGACTTCGTGACATCGAAGAGTGTTGTTCTAGTTTATTATAGCATTTGCTTTTTATCAAATCTAGAAAGTTTCTTCTTATTATTCTTTTCTTCTTCTTCTTTGCTATGCAGCAAATAATTAGTAATTTGTAATATTCAAACCTATAGGTTAGAGCAAGGATTTTGAATTTGGTCAGGGTTTGCTCACTTACTCTTCATGAAGGACGCTGCGTGATAATTTAACGTTTACTAACTAATGCTGGGAGACTGGGGGCCCAGTTTAACCTCTATCCTAGGGACGGCACACGCATTGATGAATCGCCTTGCTTGCGAAACACCAGGATGACAGTTTATATCTGTGCAGAGATTAAAATCCTGGCTTGGAAGCTCAGAGGCGAATGTGCATACCTCTAGTCTACACTATCCTGCCAGTCTAAGCAATCAAGTTGAATACAAATACAAGTTGCACTCTCCTTTACGAAATACCTTACTCCTTTTGGAGAGGTGAGAAGTGTTATGATTTATGGGAGCGAGACATGGGTAATGAACGTAGAGCAGCAACGAAGGCTGGAAAGGGTGGAAATGCGAATGGTTCGACGGATGTGCGGAGTATCGTTGAGAGAGAGGAAGACAAATGATGAATTGCGAAAGATGATGGGAATAGAGCCTGTGATTGATGCTGTGAAGCGGAACAGGTTGAGATGGTTTGGCCATGTGTTGAGGAAGGATGAAAGTGACTGGTTGAGAAGAGTGATGGAAATGAATGTAGAAGGAAGTAGAGGACGGGGAAGACCGAGAAAGACTTGGTTAAAGATGGTGGAAGAAGAAATGCGGGCAAGGGGGTTAACAAGGAGAGATGCAGAAAATAGGGCAAAATGGAGAAGATTGTCATGGGGACCGCAAGGCTAACCCCCGCTCTAGCAGGGAAAACGGCCTTAAAATGCATGTTGTTGTTGTTGTTGTTGTTGTTTTGGAGAGGTAGCTCTAACAATATTAGTGTGAGTGAACCTGAGATGCCATCCATTATCTTCTAACCCACCCTTTTTGAGTCGCTCTCCAGAAATAATAATCTCTAATATGTACATCTCTTTATAAGTGAAGTTAAGCACAAATCACAAACTTATTCTGTATAACATAATGTCTTTCTTTGTCTTCAATTTCATTCTTTCACTTAGCTTCCTTGATTCAAGTGCTGCACTACTTTCCCTGCCTCTGACTCTTGCTGTTGTCCTTTCTCCACCATCACTTTTTACTCTTAAATCATAAATCTCCTGGTGTTATTTGCTGCTTTTCTTTGCTAATGCGAAAGTTGTAAAATGTGGGCCGCTTATATCAAAGAGGCCATGAAGCATTCACAACAAATGCTTTGAAGGATGACATGTTGCTCAAAACAATAAAGGGATAATCTCGTTTTCAAGCATCAACATGATTCTATCCAACCTATTTTTCATCAACACCATGGAAATGTTTCACTGTCTTTGGTGTTCTGCTTTGTTTCACTTTCAACATGGTTCCTTGCTCTGCTCCTATCCTATCCCCATTTGAAATGTCCTTTTACCCTTCCGTCTTCCCCATCTCTGAAAACATGGATTCTAGTAAAACACTGCTTCAGTAACCTCGGTCAATCATTCATATTCAAAACCCACCTGCCAAAAACCCCAAACAAATCTGTCTCATAAGAAAGACATTCATCTGACGGTTGCTAAACCTCTTGCAGAACCCGACAGCTGCGTGGTGCTCGCAAAAAATGATTTACTGTGCAATTCACCATGAAGACGCCATTCTTTATCCTGGAGTGGTTGGGAGAGGGTGAGTTGAGATTTGAACGTCAAATTGGTGGATTCACCGTTTGCTGCTTTTCGTTGCTAATGCGAAAGTTGTAAAATGTGGGCCGATTATATCAAAGAGGCCATGAAGCATTTGCAACAAATGCTTTGAAGGATGACATGATGCTCAAAACAATAAAGGGATAATATCGTTTTTACCATTCGAGCATCAACAGGATTCCATCCAACCTATTGGAGGCCATCAACACCATGGGAATGTTTAAATGTCTTTGGGGTTCTGGTTTGTTTCACTTTGAACGTGGCCCTTTTTTACAGACTGCTGCTGTTAAAATTGCTAACTGAGAAGAAAAAAAGTGTTGCCTTCCCTTTTTCGCATTGCCTTTTCCTGTCTCGATAACCATGGTGCTCCATCGTTATCCCGGTGCTTCGTGGTTGGCTGGCACAAGAAAACCCCCCATTTCATATAAATTTGCATAATAGAGGAAATGGTCGGTCATCGGATGTCTATTTAAGAAAAAATAAACAAGACCGATAGGCTAACAACGGTGTAGCAGGGCATGTTTGATACTTTAGTTGAAGAGGATACTATGACCTCGATGGGGTTAGCAGTTTTTTTTTTTTTTTTTGGTTTTTTTTGTATACAAGATCGAGGCTCGTGAAAGAGCTAACATTAATCACACAAAAAGACAAACCGACACACAAAACACAAAAAACAAGGGGAGTGGCAGACAAGATGGGGAGAGAGGGGGAAGGACACAAACACAACATTTGAGAGCAGGGACATCGGGAGGACTTGGGGAGAGGTGGGAGAGGAATAAAACATATGAACACTGCAAGGACTCTGGGGTGAATTACCGGGGGTAGAAAAGATCAAGGTTTTCGATGGGGGAAGATAAGAGATGGTGGTGAACAGCTGTTTTAAAGACCTGGAGGGAGGAGTGGGATTGAAGGCAGTGGAAGAGTTTGTTCCAAAGGCGGGAGAAAAGGGGACTGAAAGAGTGAAAGTGAGCAGAGAGTCTAGACTTTGGCAGTTTAACCATAAGAGGGTTGCAGGCAGATCTTGTGCGACCTGAAGGAATATTGGGGGGACAGAGCACAGAGAGAGCTGGGGGAGCAAGGCCGGAGAGGAGTCGGTAGAAGACAGAAAGACCACCAACCTGCCTGCGGTGAGTGAGTGAAAGGCCCTCGGAGTTGACTTCATCGCAGGAGATTCCAATGATTCTGAAAGCTTTGGCCTCAACAGCGTGAAGCCGAGCAAGGTGTGAGGCAGGAGCACCAGCCCAGAGGGGGGAACAGTATTCCATTGAGCTGCGGATGAAAGCCTTGTATGTGGTGAGGAGCTCAGGTGTGCCAAGGAAGGACTTCGCACGACGGAGGATGCCCAGTCGGCGACTGGCTTTGGAGGCCAGCTTGGAAATGTGGTTTTCCCAAGAAAGATCATGGCAGATAGTGAGACCCAAAAGCTTGAGTGACAGAACTTCTTGGAGAGGATTGTTGAGAAAATAGATGGGAGGGTTTTCCAGTCGGTCCTTTCGGAGAGACATTGTAAGAGTGTCAGATTAGTCAGGATTGAAAGACATGTTCCACTTGTTTGACCAGTCTGTGATTTTGTCCAGGTCTGCAGAGAGTGAGGAGGCTGCAGTTAGCAAATAATGTAAGTATTTTTTTAAAAATTGAATAAATACCACATTCCTGTGTCACCTTCAGTCGAACGTCAGGCATTGACAGCAGGTTCGTGAAGGACTTGGACAAAAAACGTTCCCAGCCTGAATGTTGCTAAATCCAGTCAATGGCGAAACTGCAAATAGGGAATCCGCGAATGTCACGGATCGTAACCCTTATGGCGTTTCCTCATTCTGCTTTAAACTCAATATCTCTATATTTTCATTCCAAACAGCATCGTTCATCATTCCAATTACAAATTAATACTATTGTATTAATGTATCAAAATATAATGTTAAATGACGATTGTATTGAGATAATATTATCAAACCAGCGAACCTTCGTCATCTGTTCACTTCCGGATTCGCAAGCAAGGTCCGTGCCGATCACATTCAAAATCATAATTGTATTGAGGAATTTCTGAAACCTCCTTCCTACCTTACAGCACCCGCTGGGACCACAAAACGTCCCACAGAAGGTTATTACATTTCCTTTTAGTAAAATATGTAACTGTAATGGTTACTAAACGCTGTCCCCCTGTCATGTGACCAGATCCTCAGCTCTGATTGGTGGACGTTTGTGAGGGACATACATACATACATTCACACATACATACACTGGACGGACAGACAAACGCTGTTGCAGACGGCATTGCCATACGGGCTACGCCCTAAAAGGAAAAGATTTAAAAAAAAAATTTTTTTGTCATAGGCCAATGAAATTAAATACATTATTTGTTTGTTGCCCTTGGATAAAAAAAAACAATTAGGGGAAATGGGCCATATTGTTTGGTCAGAGACAACATGAGATGCTGGTATATGGTCTCCACAGTTTACAGGACTGTTTATTACATCACCATGGTTAAAAACACAGTTTAAATATCAGATTATTTTAGCCTGATTATTAATTAATCAAAAATAACAATGGGATTGTCATATCGACCTTGAATATTTATTATCTGTAAAAGTGATTTTAAATTGGATATTAATATTTAAGTGCAGCTTAAATAAAGGAGAATAATTCATTGCCTTCAAGTCAATTTTGTAATGTTTTCCTCTCCTCCTTCACAATTAAATATTGTATAGGGGTGCACAATTATGTTTGGTGTACGAATGTTACAGCCAATGATCATGAGGCAGGAAACACAGGTAGGTGTGCAGGTAGGTGATGAGGCAGCATGATTTGGTGCCCCTCTATGCTGCCTTAACCGTTAACCCAACACCAGGCTTTGTCACTTTGTTAACAAAATAAAAAAATTAGCCAACAAAATTGATCACAATGATCATGACCAGGAGTGAATGCGCAATTGTTAGTGAGTACTTGTAAGTATGCAGTAGATGGGAAACAACATGGCGCAAGCAGCACAGAACAGAAAACAGCAAAGGGTTGGGGTCATCTGATTGCAAGCTGGTGCGTGAAACGCAAAACATGATCAGGCAGAAAACTACAGCTTCTAGTAGCCTGATCATTTCAACCAAATCGCACCTCCACTTGTTTATCCTGAAACCAGTGGCTGGAATAGAAAACATGGGAAATTAGAGCGCCACTCGGTAGAGCACATACATCCACGAGGCTGAGCAGTTTACGGTTTGTATCCCACTGATAGGCCGGATCTGGATATCAACCTGAACCAAAATCGAATCGCTTGTTCTTGTCATTTAACCAACTCATCCACCAAGTTTTGTCATAATTCGTCCACAACTATGCCTTTGTCTGCCACTGATGCAATGCCTCTCTATAACCAGTTTTCTGGTGCTCATTTTGCGGACCTCAGAAGGATGAACAGGCTGAGTCAACCCCACCTGGCGTTAATTCAACGGGATGCGAACTCAGGACTTTAGGACCCCAAGCCCACCACCCTAACCATTAGGCCAACACCAGGTGATGGACCTCATGATGATGGAATCAAAATAAACGAGTTGCAAACCCGTTTCGCTGTTTGCTGGCCTTTAACTCTAACCTCATCTCTAGATAGGATTACTTATTTCATATTTGAAGGGGACACAGTTTTGTAATTTACTCAATAACTCAACCACTGTTTGCGAAGACTCATCCTGGTGTTGGCTTAGCGGTTCAGGTGCCGGCTTGGGATCCTAGGATACTGGGTTCAAATCCCGGTTGATCGCTGGATTAACACCAGGGGGGTTGACTCAGCCTGTCATCCTTCTGAGGTCGGCAAATTGAGTTCCAGTTCACTTGTAATTCCCTGTGTGTCGCAAGAGGCGATTAACAGTGTTCGCGGCATGAAGGGCATCCGGGCATAAAACATTGCTTCAAAAAGGGGGACCACGGTGCCCAAAAAAAGGCCAACCCCTGCTCTGCGGGGGAAAATTGCCTCTAGAGGTGGTTCCTTCCCCTCCTACTGTTTGTGAAGGACGCCGTGGTGTCGTTAAGGTTTAACAACTAAAGTAGGCATGCCTCCTAGTTAACATCAATACATATCCTGGCCTGTGAAACACCACGATGACAGTTTGTAGCTGGGCAGATATTCAAATCCAGGCTAGACAGCTCAGAGGTGATTGCGCTTACCTCTAGGCTATCCTGCCAGCTCGCGAAGCTAAACTACTATTGTAATTGATTTCATGGACATAACCAGGATTTATTGCTCCCCATTTGGAGCAGACATAATCACAAATAATATTTTGGGCTGGACAAATCTTTGGGCGAAACATCATTTCGCCCAAAATCGTTCGACCCCCAAAATATATGAGCGAAAAACTGGCAATAATGCTATAAATAATTTTGTGGTTGGCTCTTTTTGGAAAAAAAAATGTTGGGCATGGTCTTTTTGCATAATACAATTTATATTTTAATCTCAAGCATGTTGGGAATTTTACTCTGCACTCTGCCATTTAAAAAAACCGAACACCTGATTACTGTTGATGCGATTTATTTTACGTGACATCATGGGACACAGATGAGATGTAAACCCCTGACAGATAAATGCTGGATAATTACATGTCCATTTCATTGTGACCTAATCACGTAATGCTGTGTTGGGGCGAATGCTTTCACATGGGGATCCAATGTGGAAGTAACAATCTCAATACTGGGTATGTCCATCTCTGGAAGCAATCACTACATTGCACCGTCGTCACATTGACCATATGAGCACCTGAACATGAGCCTGGGGAATGTCATTCTACGCCCAAATCAGCTCCTGGTCCAACTCATCGAGGACAACTATCGGGGACACCTCTTCGCAGTGGTTGCATCCCCCAATGCAAGTCGGGGGCCAAATCTTCCCCATTTTTCCATGCTGCCCCAATTCCTCAAGGCAGCGTGATCAGGGTTAGAGTGCCGATCGGCCCTTTCCATCCCCATGTACCCCATGCACCGGCCCTTTCCATCTTGTCTCTGTCTCTTCTCTCTTTGTCTTTCTCTCTCTCTCTCTCGCCCCCTGCTGGCTGTTGTGATTTGGGTGTGGCGTGTTACACTCGTGGGGTGGATTGTTTAAGGATGGTACACTCATGGGGCTGGGCTTGCAATTTTTAGAAGCTGTGATCATTGGGGTGTACCTTATGTAAAATTCCAGGCCGGCTGTGAAACCAGATTTGCTCTTTTCTTTCTTCCTCCCCTTTCACTTTATTTTTATTCTTTTGTTAAAAGAAAAACAAAGATCTTCCTTATCGACTTTCTCCCTCCCATCGGAGCTCTACATAATTGAATAGAGAAAGAACTTTTGGGAAGAAAGAAAGAAGAAGAGGAGAGGGAGGAGGAAGAAGAGTGCATCAGATCGGTGGAGAAAGGCGAAAACTGAACGCAGCACGTACGGTCGAAGTTTTGATGAGCACCTCGGCCTGTGTGAGCTTTTTGAGGATTTTTGATTAATCTCTCTAAGGGCTGCCTGCTGGAGGGACAGTCGGTGCAGGAGAGATTTGGGTGGAGGAGGCTTTTCTCGGTGCACGTGGGATCTGTCCTGAGGAAGTGGGAGAGGGGGCCAGAAGCTTGTGTTCCTCATCAAGTTTCGTCTGAGCCGGCCGGAGGCAACATGCGGCTTCATGGTCTTGCAGGAACTGCTCTGGGCAAGTCGTTCGTGGAGTTTGAAGACACCCACTGAGAAAGAGAAGAGTGGAGGGGAGGCTCCACCCTCGGGACACGTGGCTGGGGCGAGGCAGCCAGGACGCCATCTGAAACAGGCCTGAATTCCCCTCCCCTCCTCCCCTCCTCCCCTCCCCCCCTGCCGGTTTTATTTTACCTTATATTTCCTTTATATCCTGGCGAATATTTCTTTGTTATTTTGCTACCCTCTCCCTCTCCTTTGGGATTAGCTAGGGATAGCGGGTGGGTCGTTTAATTGTCTTATCTGTTTTGTCTTGGCGCCTGGCTGTCCTTTAATTACTTGATCTTTGCCACTGCATATCAGCGGGATTTCTTTTCCTTATGATTTATCTTTTCCTTGGTGTTGCACCCTGTGTTTTTTTCTTGATTTTGAGGAAAGTATTTGCATTTATTCCCCTGTTTTGAATTTGCATTGCATTTCTGAATTGGCATACTGTGTGTTGAAGATTTAGATTGAGGGGGGAGGGGGGCAGGGGTGAGGGATGAGGGGGGGGGTGTAAAATTGCGTCAGCATTTGGATGGTCGCTTCGCTCGGTCACTTCTGATTGCTCATACGGTGCGACCCGCCCACGGGGAACGTATTCTTCTCCCGAGCACATCGATTAGGATCTCCGGAGCAATAGGCAGTACCCCGAGCCCTTCACACAAGGGCCAGGTTGTAACAGGCGTCATGGCCGCCGTATGCAGCTGCTCTGTAGTCTGGTGAGTCGTCAGTGTATTGTTTTTGTCCCTACAGCACCCCCCCCCCCCCCCCCATCCCTTCTCTCCTTTCCTGTTACATCCCATGTGCCTATGGCGTTTTGTTCTCCGGTTTTCGACTCCTTTGTGTTTGAGAGAGATTGAGAGGGGGTGAGGCGGACACGATGGCTCGCTGGCGCGGTGACATCATGCCGTGCACCAAGAGGGTGTCGGCCACGCCCGAGGGGTAGGCATGGCCTCGGGATATACACGGGGTGCGCAGCCCCGAGCACTTCAGTGCTATAGTTGAGCTTTGGAATAAAGACTCTTTTTGGTTACCCGTGTTGTTGCTTATCTTCTTGGCAAACAAGTCATGCGCATAGCACCGCACTTCACTGGTGACCTCGACGCTGGTTCAGCCGCCGCTGACCAACAGAACGCGCCATGTCAAACAACGCGGTAGCGGTGAAGCTCCCTGCGTTTTGGGAAGCTCAGGCCGAGGTATGGTTCGTGCAGGCCGAGGCACAGTTCCAACTTCGAGGCGTAACGGCGGATGAGACGCATTATTACCACGTCATCGCCGCCCTCGGGCCTTGGCACAGCCACCCGAGTCGTGTCCATCCTGCGGCACCCACCGGCCGACCACAGGTACGAGGCGCTCAAGCGTCTCCTCATCGCCACGTTCGGCCTCACGGAGTGCGAACAGGCCGACCGCCTCCTGGACCTTCCCGAACTCGGCGACACACGACCATCGGTCTGGATGGACTACATGCTGTCGCTGCTGGGTGACAAAGCCCCGGATTTTTTATTCCAGGCGCTTTTTCTATGCCAGCTACCAGCACAGGTACGCCTCGCGTTGGCCGGTTCCAACATAAAGGAACCCCGCGCTCTGGCTGTCCAGGCCGACAAGTTTTTCGCGGTTTATGACACGCGGGCGAGAGTCGGTGCGGCCGTCGCGGATCCCGAGGCTGATGCTGCTGCACACCTCGTGGCCGCCGCCACGCCCCGCCCACCACCACAGCGAAAGCCGCGGCCTCCGCCGCAAACCTGGTGCTGTTTCCACGCCAGGTTTGGCCACAAGGCTAGTAATTGTTGTCCGCCGTGCTCGTTTGGCAAGTCGGGAAACTCCCGGGCCGGCGCTCAGTAGCGGCTTTGAGCGTCGGCCTTTCCGGCAGCCTCGTTTTTGTCACGGACACCTTGTCCGGGCATCGCTTCCTCTGCGACACAGGCGCACAGGTGAGCGTTATCCCCGCCTCCACGTCCGACAAGCGAACCACGGGCCGGGGCCCCGCATTGCTTGCAGCCAACAGTACACCCATACGCACATTCGGGAAGCGCTGCCTCTCCCTGCGGTTCGGAGGCAACGCTTTCAATGGACGTTCGTAACCGCCAGCGTGCCCATGGCATTGCTTGGTGCGGGCTTCCTATGTGCAAATGGGTTGTTGGTGGACGTGAAGAACAGACGCCTCATCCAGGCCGAAACGTTCAGCTCGCTCGCTTGTTCGCTGAGCAGCTCGTTGGGCAGCTCCCTGAGCGGCTCACCGAGCGGCTCACCAAGCGGCATGCTGAGCGGTTCGGTCCCAGCGAGGTTGGTCTGTACGCTTCCGGCAGCGGACAAGTTCACCCGCCTTCTCGCCAGCTTTCCGGCCCTCACGCGGCCTACCTTCTCGGCGGTGGCCATCAAGCACAGGGTGGAACATCAAATCCCCACCGTCGGGCCACCGGTCTACGCCCGGGCACGCCGCCTCGAGCCGACGAAGCTCGCGGTGGCGAAGGCGGATTTCGCTACGCTGGAGCGGCTGGGCATCGTACGGCACTCCAAGAGCGCTTGGGCGTCGCCACTGCACCTCGTGCTGAAGCCCGGCGGGGGATGGCGGCCGTGCGGAGACTACCGCCGCCTCAACGATGCCACCACCCTCGACCGCTACCCGGTCCCTCACATTCAGGACTTTTCCACCCGGTTGGCGAAAATGTCCTTCTTTTCTAAGGTGGACCTCATCCGCGGATACCACCAGGTCCCCGTCAGGCCGGAGGACATACCGAAGACGGCCGTCATTACACCATTCGGCCTCTTCGAGTTTCTTCGGATGCCCTTCGGGTTGAAGAATGCGGCTCAGGCGTTCCAACGGTGGATGGACAGCGTCTTGCGCGACTTGGATTGCGTTTATGTCTACCTGGACGACATCCTTGTCGCAAGCGCGTCCCACGAAGAGCACCTCCGCCACCTCCGCACGCTCTTCGAACGCCTGGGCCAGCATGGCCTGATCGTAAACCCCGCCAAGTGCCGTTTCGGCGTCGCCGAAATCGACTTTTTGGGGCACCACGTCACCAGGCACGGGGCCACCCCCTTACCGGCAAAGGTGGAGGCGGTCAAGGGGTTTCCGCGCCCCCGCACGATCAGGGGGCTCCAGGAGTTCCTGGGCATGGTGAACTTTTACCACCGTTTCCTGCCCCGCGTCGCCCAGCTCCTGCGCCCCCTGCACGAGGCCCTCCGGGGGAAGCCGGGCAAAGGTGACGTTGTTTGGACCGAGCAGATGGACGCGGCGTTCGCGGGCGCGAAGCTCGCCTTGGCTAACGCCACCATGCTCGCGCACCCGGCGCTCGATGCACCCATCGCCCTCACCACCGACGCGTCAGACTACATGGTGGGCGCGGTGCACGGGCAATGGGTGCGTGGCGCTTGGCAACCGCTGGCGTTTTTCAGCCGGCAGCTTCGCCCGCATGAACGCCGGTACAGCACCTTCGACCGCGAGTTGCTCGGGCTCCACCTGGCGGTCCGGCACTTCCGCCATCTGCTCGAGGGCCGTTCGTTCATGGCCTACGTCGACCACAAGCTCCTGGTCTTCGCGATGGCCAAAGTCGCCGAGCCATGGTCGGCCCGGCAGCAGCGTCACCTCTCGGCCGTGTCCGAGTACACGATGGACATCCGGCACGTCGCGGGAAAGGACAACCCAGTGGCGGATTGCCTTTCCTGGTCCGTCGCCCACGCGGTCCACCTCGGGATCGACTATGCCCGGATGGCGGCGGACCAGACCGCCGACCCCGACGTCCAGGCCTTGCGGACCGCCATCACGGGCCTCCGCGTCACCGAGGTGCCGTTCGACGGCGCGGGTACGGCCCTCTTGTGCGACGTCTCCCTCGGGCGGCCTCGCCCCATCGTGCCCGCGGGCTGGCAGCACCGGGTTTTTGACGCCATCCACGGCCTGTCCCACCCGGGCACGAAGGCCTCCCAGAGGCTGGTCGCCGACAAGTTCGTCTGGCATGGCCTCCCGAAGGCCGTCCGCGATTGGACCAGGACGTGCCTCGCGTGCCAGCGCGCGAAGGTGCACCGCCACACCCAGGCCCCGTTGGCCCCGTTCACGGTGCCCGAACGTCGGTTCGACCACGTTCACGTGGACTTGGTGGGACCTCTGCCCCCCTCGCGGGGTTTCACCCACGTCCTCACCATGGTGGACCGCACCACCCGGTGGCCGGAGGTCGTGCCTTTGGCGGCGACGACGGCGGCGGTCGTCGCGCAGGCGTCCATCGCCACATGGGTTGCCCGGTTCGGCGCCCCCTTGGACATTTCGTCCGACCGTGGCCCCCAGTTCACCTCGGAGCTCTGGGGGGCGGTCGCGCGGGGGCTCGGTGTCCAGCTGCACCGCACCACGGCCTACCACCCACAGGCCAATGGCCTGTGCGAGCGCTTCCACCGCTCCTTGAATGCCGCGCTCCGGCCACCCTCCGCGACGGCGGCTGGGTTGACAGGCTCCCCTGGGTCCTGCTGGGCCTCCGGACGGCGCCCAAGGACGACCTGCACACCGTGGCCTCGGGATATACATGGGGCGCGCAGCCCCGAGCACTTCAGTGCTATAGTTGAGCTTTGGAATAAAGACTCTTTTTGGTTACCCACGTTGTTGCTTATATTCTTGGCAAACAAGTCGTGCGCATAGCACCGCACTTCAGGGGCCTATTTTGGGTGCGGGCTACCCGTTTTGACGACGCTTTGTAAGCCTTGTTTATGCTTATAATGCGTTTTTGGTTTTTCATTTTTGCTTTATTTATTTAGGTTTGATACCTTCTTGTTCGGTTCGGACAAGAAGGGGTCGATAATATCGCCAACATGGCGAATACATGCTCTCGATGTGAGGGTTTCGAGGGTTTAACCCGGAAGCACGCATTTGTGTGTATGCCTCCTGATGGAGTTCCTGTAGAGGACATTATTCTCGCAGTTGGGAATATTATTAGCGCTGAGGAGCGCCTCTAGCGAATGACTTCCAGCCAGTGTAACGCGAATTCCTGTCACAGGAATTCTGAGATCATATAAGTGTGACGTGGCAGTTCCTGATTGGTTCGTGTTGGGGAACCCCTTCTCGCTGCCGACGTGACGTAAATTCGCGCACGCGCACTGGTGAAGCGCGAGATTCGGCCCAAGGTTCTTATTATTATTATTATTATTTTTGTATACAAGATCGAGGCTCGAACCATGATCGAGGCTCGAAATTCCATGCCCGAACCTCAGCGCAATCCAAGAGGATTCACTTGTTGGTGATGAAAATATATGTGCTGCTTTGAATCAGAAGGTAGTTGTTTTCGTTTCTCACGATGAACTCGTCCATGACGTTTTAAGTGCCGGAATAAGCACAGCGAGTGGTCATTTTGTGATGGCGTCGCCGATGTTGACTCCCGCGACGAGAGTTGTTTTATCAAACGTACCTCCGTTTATTTCCAATGACAGGATTTATGGCCGTGTTATCACGTTATGGTAAAATGGTGTCTCGGATATCCACAATTCATCTTGGTTGTCGGAATGAACGTGTTAAACCTGTCATGAGTTTCCGAAGGCAGGTGTAGGGCCTACATGGTCCTGCCAGACCGTGGGAACGATACGGGCCTCAATATCTCGTTCAAAATAAACTTCGAGGACACGAACTACCAGCTGTACGCATCGTCCGCCACCTTAAGGTGTTTTCAGTGCGGAGCGTTCGGACATTTAAAACGCTATTGTCCCAAAGCCTCATGTGACAGGTGTGGAAAAAAAAGGTCACACTGTTGCGGTGTGTAAGGAGGAGGTTACCGTGACTCCACGAATGAACATTCCCAATGAGGAGGAGGTAAACGTTAATGCACGGCTTATTGTTCCCAATGAGGGTGAAACCAGCAGCTCAATCGCCAATATTATTCCTCCTCGGCAAAGAGTTGCTATGCAAACCGAATCTACATTGGTGACAAGTAAACGAAGAGCACTTGATGAGTCGTTAACACCAGGTGCAGTTAAAAAGGTTGTGCTCGATGTGCAGACCTTCCGTGCAGAAACTCTTCAGCATACTCCTGAAATCTCAGTGCAAAACGTGGACCAAATAAATGAAACGGAACCCACGGAGAAGTGTAACGGGATTCAAATGGTACAACAAAGTGCTTCCTTTTCCCGCACTGACGAGGGTGATGAGGTAAATATGGCTGACAGTGAGTCGGTGAATGATACGTCATCGATCCGACCACATGAAGGTGATCAAACTATGGTCCAACATAATTATGCCCATTTAGCAAATGAGGGTTTAAACACAAATCCACAGGAGTGTGGAAACAATGATTTGACTCCACTTGAGGAAAGTCATAGTCAGGCTGCCGATGTTTCCCAAACCCAGCACTCTGGGGTCCCCCCAGACGCTGGCATACTTGTTCGCAAAACAGGAATGGCTGAGGGTATTGACCCAGACCCCCTTGGGGCAATGTCTGACTTATCGGAATCAGAGGAGGAGGTGGATGTGACGGTTGTATCACAGTTAATGGTAGATCAGCCCCAAGTCCCTCCTCATCTTGTTCTCTCGTTTCCCAATGAAACGTACAGACAACGGAATGTTGTCATTTTTGATCATTTCCCCAACTTAGCTTCCTTTATTCAGGCTGCAAAACTGGTCCTAAAAAAAAACCTCCACATGGTCACTATGGGCCTATCCTTTCCTCAGTTTAAGCATACTAGTGCCTATTGGAAATTTAACACGAGGCTTTTGGATGATGCCTTTTTTAAGGAAACCTTTCGCAATCTATGGATGGCAGTAGTTGAAAAAAAGCCCCGTTTTGCTTCCTTTAACCTGTGGTGGGCCAAAATGAAAACCCATATAAGGCTGTTTTGTCAACAGTTTAATTAATATGTCACTCATGAAAGTCGAGTCACATTGGCTCGGTTAGAAACTGAAATTCTAAAACTGGAGAACAAACTGGCGAAACAAGAGAATGAGGCAAACTATAAGTTACTCCTTGAAAGAAAGACCCAACTTAGAGAACTATTGCAGGAGAAAGCTGCAGGATTATTAGTTAGATTAAGAATAAAAAATATTAAAGTATCAGATAGCCCTAGCAAATCCTTTTTAGCCGCGTCGCAGATGCTGCTAATAGAGTGCCCTCTGCTGTTGTTGTTGTTGTTCTTCTTCTTGTTCTTGTTCTTGCAGAGAAGACAAAACCTCAAAGCTCCACCCATTCTGGGAACCATAGCTCCACCCATTGTGGGAGAGGCTTCATATAAACAAATATCCACCATTTTATTAACTCGCATAGCTTTGAGGCCTGTTTTGTAGGCCCGTGGTGTCTTTCTCTCTCACACAGTTTTATTTCAAATCAAATTCGATATATCATTTCATTTTTCACAGTCGCTAACATAGTTTTAGACTCGGTTGAAAAAAAACGGGAAGAAAATCCGATGCAAGTTGCCCTTTATAGGACGAAATGAATTCTCAAAGGCCTGTAACTTCAAGTCCATTGAGATATATATTTTTTAAATCGCGGCATGGTCAGTCATACACCGCCCGAAATAACAGACGGGAAAATGCCGAGATATATATATTTTGTTTAAATCGCAGCATGGTCAGTCATACACCGCCCGAAATAACAGACGGGAAAATGCCGAGATATATTAAAAATTCGTCCATTTGATGACAATCGTCACGATGAAATATTTAATTTATACGTCGTCACAATAATGTGGAGAGAGGAACATAGCTTCGTTCACGTGTCGCCACACACGGGAAATTGCCGAGATATATTTTTTTAAAATCGCGGCATGGTCAGTCATACACCGCCTGAAATAAAAGACGGGAAAATGCCGAGATATATTAAAAATTCGTCGCCACACACGGGAAATTGCCGAGATATATTTTCACTTTGCACAAAAATAACATCAAGTAATCGAATCAATAGGAATGTCCTGTGCCTATAACATCGACGTTATAGGCACAGCTGCATCTAGGCATTGTGTAACATCGACGCGGCTTTTGTTTTAATTAAAACTTTTTGTACTTGTTTCACCTCGAATCCGAAACGAAGCCAGCTCAGCTTATCTTATCAGTTATGGACCCCAGTGAAAATGTAATTGCAAATTCTGATGGGGTAAAAAATACCATTAGAAAGTACTATTCAAAACTGTTTGCAAAAAAAGATGTTTGTGAGGATAAGATTAAACTCTTTACCTCCCATCTCCCATCCCTGACTGAGACTCAACGGCTGGAGCTGGATGTGCCGTTAACCCTTTCTGAATTAGAATGTGCTCTGGCTGAAATGGAATCTGGAAAAGCTCCAGGAATTCATGGCCTACCAGCTGAGTTTTACTTGGAATTTTGGGACCTTTTAGGTCCAGAACTCTTAAATGTAACCCAAGAATCCCTGCGAACTGACGCAATGCAATTAAGCCTAAGGAGAGCAGTGGTGAGTCTCCTCCCAAAGTCAGGAGATCTCCGGCGGATGGAGAATTGGAGACCAGTTTCAGTATTGTGCACCGACTACAAACTGTTTTCAAAAGCGATGGCACATCGTCTGAAGAAAGTCATTGGTGACCTGGTCCTACCCGATCAGACTTTCTGCATCCCCAGTTGATCCATTTATGACAACATTTTTTTAGTTCGGGATTTAATGGGCACTTACGACGATCAAAATGATTTTGGCATAATTTTTCTAGACATTGAAAAAGCCTTTGACAGTATTGATCATGTTTTTTGTGGCGTGTTCTGGAAGCATGTGGCTGTGGGGTTAATTTCAGAGCCTTCATATCTCTATTGTACACTGACATCTCTAGTGTAATTAAGGTAAACAATGAACTCGTTTCCCCCATACAGGTTCAGAGAGGGGTACGGCAGGGTTGCCCAGTCTCAGGATTGCTTTTTGCGTTCGCAATGGAACCATTACTTTGTACGCTCAGGGAGAATATCTCTGACCTGACGTGTTTCCCAAGGAGTCCACCATTGACTATATCAGCGTATGCAGATGATGTGTGCGTCATAATCAGAAGCAACCGGGATATTGATGCTCTTGTTAAATCTTTGAGAACCTTTTTCCAGGCATTCTTCCCTGAAAGCTAATTGGAGGAAAAGCAAAGCTATTTGGGTGCCTTGCCTTAATAGTTGCCTCCCTGTCTCGACACATCTACCTCCTCTTCTGGAAAACTTAGAATGGAAGGCAGATGGTATCGACTACATTGGTGTGTCCCTTGGTTCCACACATTTTATGGAAAAGAATTGGGAGGGCTTGATTGGAGAAACTAGCAACGGTACCCACCCTATGGGCGGGGCTTCAATTGGGAAGCCGAAATGAAAAGGAAAAATATCAGAAATTGAAGGCAGAATTTTTTTTATTTTAAATGATTCATATAAACATCCGTTGAATCATATCACACGCAAATCATCAAAATCTAAACAGTACATGGTGAAACAGTACATGGACGATCACGTACCACATATGTCTCACTCGCTCTCATGTTGTCCTGATAATGATCCTTCCGCAGGTTCACCGAAAGGAAACCTTTTGACGACTTTTACTTCCTCCAGACAGTCAAGTTCGCTCATCTTTTCGGTGCACCGGCACGAGCCGAGAACGGCCCGTGCAGGGGCTGATCCAAGGATCTCATCAAACCATCCGATCGGTAGTAGCGACGGGCGGTGTGTACAAAGGGCAGGGATTTAATCAACCCGAGCTGATGACTCGCGCTTACTGGGAATTCCTCGTTCGTGGGACACTGTCTCAAGTGCCAGTCCCCATCACGGATGGGGCTCAGCGGTTTACCCAAGCCTGATGGCGAAGGGCAAGGTACACACTGGCCCGTCCATTGTAGCGCGCGTGCGGCCCCGGACATCGAAGGGCATTAAACGTTCATTAAACATTAAACATTCATTAAAGGATTACGAAACGAAAAACATTAAGAAATTACGTTCACACTGTCACGTCAAACACGATTGTGAGCACATACATCGTCACAACATCGTCACAATGAGAACATCGTCACAATGAACGTTATGCGAACGCGAATGTTATGCGGGAGTCCAAACCTGAGAATGCTGGAGACCAAGCTGAAATTGGGAAAACTAAATAGCCTATTTTACTCCCAGGGGTCCCAGGATAACCCACCCAAAATATCTTTGCGATCGGTTCAGCAGTTTTCACGGTACCTTCGAACAGACAGACGGACATTTAGTGAATTATAGTAAGATGGAGAGGAGACTGAACCTGTGGAAAAGAGCCTTACCGCACCTTTTATTTAAGGGCCGTGTCTTAGTTGCCAATAACTTGGTTGCTGAAACTTTATGGCATCGTTTTATTTGCCTACAACTGCCGGAAGTGCTGCTTAGAATGATCCAGGCCAAACTTGTGGACTTTTTTGGGGGAGGCCATCATTGGCTGCGGCCAAACGTAATATGCCATACTTCATCTGAAGGAGGCCAAGGCCTTGTTCACGTGAAATCCCGCCTCATGGCCTTTCGCTTGTGATCCATTCAGCGCCTTCTATATGTTGAGCACCTGCCAAACTACCCATTGGCCTGTCATATTTTGCAACAGGCGGGCAGACTCGGCTATGGTCGTGAAGTATTCCTGACCCACCTCAAGGATGTGGATACAGCAACGCTCCCTATATTCTACCAGAGCTTTGTAAATGCCTGGAAAGGTCTTACAGTGAGTCGCAAAGAGGACACATACTCCCCAGTGATGTTCGAAGTTGAACCACTGTTTTTCAACCCTCTCTTCCCTGATGTATTCAAGAGCCGTGATTTGTGCCAACGCTTCATTGATGCAGGCATTAACAAAGTATGGCACCTACGGCCAAACTCTGGTGTAGGGTGGAAGACTGTGGAAGAAATTTCAAATATGACAGGAATTCGGACCAAGAGGACAATCGGCTTAATATTGAGGAAAATCGTACAAAAAGGTCATCAGCTGCGGGTATTATGGACTCAGAATACACATGGACATCCTGATGAGTCATATTTCCCTAAACTGATTTTTGATTGCTCCCCCAGAGAACTTCCACCTGTTAGCACAGGGACAAATGATTTGCAAGCTGCAAGCAGCAAGAGCCTGTATAGGTGTTGCGTGTCCCTAATTCTCGGTGTTTCTCCATTAAACGGAGTAGCACGCTGGAAGAGGCTACTCCCTGCCGGGCCCCCCACTGAACCTGTATGGGAAGCGATGTATTGTAAGCAAATCACCAAAAGAACAGGAGATCTCCAGTGGCGCATTGCCCACTGGATCAACCCATGCAATACATATGTGAGGAATTTTGCCCCAATATCTGCATGCTGCCCCTTTTGCTCTGTAAATGAGGATGTATTTCATTTTTTCATTGGCTGTGAAAGACTTTTTCCATTATTTAACTGGTTGAACTTTGTGTCACACAAATTGGATTTCAGATTTAATTTTCGTTCCTTTATTTTTGGGTTCAAAAAGAAATGTACACAAGACAAAACATATGAACTGTTGTGTTTTTTTGTAGCAACAGCAAAACTTGCTACATACTTGTCCAGAAAGGAGAAGCGTAACGGTAAACCGCTTCACCAATGCAACGTCATGACGTTTTTAACTGCGCTTGTTTCTGCAAGGGTAAAACTTGAATTTAATTTTTCCAAGACCATGGCTGAACTTGATGTGTTTGTGGAAAAATGGTATTTAGAGAAAATGTTTGTGAAGTTCGCCAAAATGAGTTGGTATTATCTCTTTCTTAAATAATCAAGTCCTTCTATAGTTTTGGTAATATTGCTTTATTTTATGTTTTTGTAAAAATGAAATGATTAATTGTTATACTCTTGTTTCCTTGCTTTCTTTTTCTCTCCTGTTTTGTTGGGATTTTTGATTTGTAAATTGTACATACACACTTTTATATTTTTGTAATAAAAGGACCTCAAAAGTCAAAAAGTCTCTCCCTCTCTCTCTCTCAAAAGTCAAAAAGTCTCTCTGTCTCTCTCTCTGTCTCTGTCTCTCTCTGTTTCTCTCTCTCTGTCTCTCATGGCCCTCACTTGATGAAAGTGTGGTTGCAACATCTTGGATGTAGGGGATCTCTGGGTCGCTCCTGGGAGATCGAACGGCTGTCTCCGTGTCGTGGGCTTGTTCGAGTTAATTGTCTGGGACTACACAACAACAACAACAACAACAACAACAACAACAACTCGTTGAGGTTCTGTGGCTGTCTTGGGAAGGTTTGAACGTGACGATCAATAATTATTGATCAATCTGTTAAATAATAGAATTACTTTGTTCCACAGGTCCCTGTTAGTTTCTTGGATATTAATATTAATATCCCAAAAAAATCTATGAATAAATATTAATATCCCAAAAAAATCTATGAATAAATATTAATATCCAAATTAATATTAATAAAATAAAATAAAAATATCAAATTTAAAAATGTTTTTAAATAAAATAAAATAAATATCAAATTAATTTTAAAAATCTATGAATAAATATGAATATCCAAAAAAATCTTGGATATTAATATTGATATTAATATGTTTCTTGGATATTAATATCCAAGAAACTAGCAGCGACCTGTGGAACAGAGTTCCACAGAAAACCCTCCCTTTGTTTGGGTGGTGTATAGGCAATTAGTATGGTATTAATATGTCATTGCGATGCGATTTATTACCTTCAACGATTAAAGTCCTTCTTGGCCATAAGAGATAACACTTTGGGTTCTAAAATAATACACCGCTTTAATAATGAACGTTAGGTAGTACAGTATTATTGGCCGATACGTACTGTATCGTTGGAAGACCCATGACGCGTATGTTTTCGATGTTATTTAAAAAATCGCTTTATTTGTGTTTCACACTCAATGAAAAACGAAAAGGTAGAGAGAGCATGCTGATTGTGATATATGATATATTTTAACCTCCAGTAACTTTTCAGTCACTACGAAGGGATTAGTGTTACGATTAGATTTACTATATTAATGTTATGTTATTATTATTACGAAAACGATACTATTGTATTAAGAAACCTGGGTTAATTTGTCCAAAGTGGCTTGAGGGTGAGGCATGAAGGCACGAAGCCTAAGGCCTATACGTACTGTGTCGTTGCTTTCGATATTTGATGGTCATTTTAACAATCAGTTTGTTTGTATTTCACACTGAATGAAAAGCGTAAAGGTAGAACAGGCAGATTGTGACATATTACAGGTTTGACCGCTTTGACAACGTGTTCGGCCTGAACGGCATATAAATTGAAATTGTGTCAGTCGTCGTACGCCGTCGTATGCCGTAAAGACATCATAGACGTAATGGTGTAGTGTGATGGACGGACAGATACAAAACTGCCGCTACTTTAATATATTGTTGCGGTTTTAGAACCCACACTTGTAAATATGACATTAAATGGTTAAAGGTAGCACCCCTAGTTAGTCCACAAGCAACACGTAGGCCACCATAGGACTTCAGTTATTTCATTAATATGTGTTTTAGATAAGGCCGTGTTTCCAATAGTTGAATCTGCGTTGTGTCAATTAAATAAGGAGTAGGCCCCATTCCGTCCATTTTGCGACCTGCCTCTACAAGCGACGCCATTACGCGCCCCTACAGTCGGTGCCTCATGGCTCTCCCAATTTACTTTGCGCCTTTGTTAGCAGCGTTCACTGCCTTAGCGCTCGCCCCAGCCGCCATAAGCTACGAGGTTAGGCCCGAGAAAGGAGGCGGAGCGCCAGGAAGAAGGTGTGGCCACGTCATCCAGCCGTCAAAGGCGTGGCCGGTAAGCCCTCACCAGCCAACCAGGGCTGAGGTAACATCACCGACAGGTGTGGCTTTGGGGCCCGCGGAGTGATTGAGTGGAGAGATATAAAAAGCGAGCGCAAAGCCCTTTCACGGACTTTGAGGGGAGAGCGCTGGTTGTACGAGACTTGTTGGAGGCGCGCGCGCATTGTGAGAGGACTCTTTGGGAAATGCGCATTGAACAGGACTGAGAAGAAGGGCGCGCTTGATAAAAGAGAACATTGGAGAGAGGGCGTTTGGTACGAGCGTGCATTTATTACGTACGCCATAGGACACCAGCTTCCCCCCCGTTATATAAGGTCCGGTCGCGTTCAACCATACGCGGAGCTGCCTGCGGGGTTTCGCCCGCTGGACCGGAGCCTGGACCCCATCGCCGGACCCTCTACAATCCATCTACAATCCAGCTACAATCCCCGTGTGAGTGTGTACGTTTGTCTGGGCTATAAGAGTAAGACTGTTTTAAGACTGCCCTTTGTTCTGCTTCTTCTTCTTCCTACCTTGTACATCCTTTCGTTTCCTCTTCTTCTTGTAAATTGTAATAAACCCATCTTTGTTCTTCCTACTTTCTTGGTTTCCTCTTGTCCGATCGCATCCGTCCTTTCTATCATTGGGTAAACGTGGCACGATTCAAACCGCTAGAATCGGGTTTAGTCCCTGTTAATGGCCCAGATCGCGGCTCGCTATCCGCTCGGCATTTCCACCAATAGCTGTGGTTCGGGCGGGAGTTATTTCCCTGCTTTACGGTCGGCTTAGTAATTAGGTATTTGGGACTAAATTGACCAATCACCCTACCTAATACCGGAAGGAGCATATAACTTTCAGGACTCGGGTCGGCCAGATAAGACAAGGGGATCAACCCCCCCTTCATAAGGGGAGCGCCAACAGCCGAGATCCGTAACAATATAGATGTTCAATTGGATTTAATTCTGGCAAGATGACAGACCAGGGTGTCACAACATTAATGCTGGCATTGACCAGAATGTTCCTTGTTTGAATCGTTCTGTGAGTAGGAGCCTTATCGTGCATAAAGATTATTCCTTGACGATGTTTTTGAAGGTTAGGCAACACATGTTGCTGTAAGATCTCATTAATGCATATGTATGCAATCATATCGTTGTGGATATGGATCAAGTTGCTGTGAAATGTTTCAGCAATACCACCCTACATCATGACATTTCCAGGTCCACTATTTGCAGCTTCATGGAGACAGACTGGATCATATCGCTCATTACACATTCTGTAGGATTTGACCACTGTAAGCGTGCTTGGACGTATTGTGGTGCAAGTCTTGGAGGATGAATATGACTGTGAGCACGGACCCCTGCATCATGGAGATGCCTCAATATGGAGTTGACACCTATCCTGCAAGCTTCAGGGAGTGTATTTGTAGGATTTGCAGCATCTTTGTGGGATGATCCATACAATGCTGTATCGGAAAGACTTTCATATTTGCTCAGAATGTCTCGTGTTACTTCTTAAAACCAAAGGGTGCATGAGTTGCATGTGCTGAACAATGATTGCATGAGGCAATGATGTTATGTGTTTTGTGATCTTCTACCAGATGTTCTGTGATCCCTCGTGCCCAAAAGGCATTTGGAATGAACACTGGAACAGTCCTTCAACAATTACATAATCAATTCTATATGTTCTGCTTTTTGTGGTGGTGAGTGTATTTACTTATATCTTCCCTTTTAAATAATACAGACAGTCCCAGGTTTACGAACACTCGACTTTGGAAGATCTGTTCATACGAATATTACACGTTATAACCATATTTCGGTCTTTCAAACATTTGATCCATTCACACAAACCCAGCTTTTTTGAACATACCACGCTGAGCACTAAATGAAAGAAATCGGACCTTGAGAGGAAATTACCCATTCACATCATAATTCACACCTCATTTACAGGAGTTTCGCTCCAGGTTTTGTTCCAACATTCTTCCGCATGCATGAGAGACAGCATTCTCTCCATGGGGTTCCTTGCCAGCAAGAGAGACAGCATTCTCTCCATGGGGTTCCTTAGTGGCACGAGACACAGCATTCTCTTCACGGGGTTCCTTACCGGCACAAGAGACAGCATTCTCTCCACATGGTTCCTCACTGACACGAGAGACAACATTCTCTTCACGGGGTTCCTTACCGGCACGAGACACAGCATTCTCTTCACGGGGTTCCTTACCGGCACGAGACACAGCATTCTCTTCACGGGGTTCCTTACCGGCACGAGACACAGCATTCTCTTCACAGGGTTCTTTACCGGCACGAGACACAGCATTCTCTTCACAGGGTTCCTTACCAGCAAGAGAGACAGCATTCTCTTCCCGGGTTTCCTTACCGGCACAAGAGACAGCATTCTCTCCACAGGGTTCCTTACTGGCACAAGACACAGCATTCTCTTCACGGGGTTCCTTACCGGCACGAGACACAGCATTCTCTTCACAGGGTTCCTTACCGGCACAAGAGACAACATTCTATCCATGGGCTTCCTTACCAGCACAGAGACAGCATTGTCTCCACGGGGTTCCTTACTGACACAAGAGACAACATTCTCTTCACAAGGGTTCCTTACCGGCACAAGAGACAGGGTTCTTTCCACAGGGTTCCTTACTGGCACGAGAGACAACATTCTCTCCATGGGGTTCCTTACTGGCACGAGAGACAACATTCTCTTCACAGGGTTCCTAAATGGCACCAGAGACAGCTGAGTCCAGCTATCCCTGGAATCAATCTCGTAGCCCTATGTTTTACCCTCTCTATGGCAGTGACGTCCTTCATCAGATGTGGTGACCAAAACTGTACACAATGTTCTTGATGACACCTCATTAACTCCTTGTACAGCGTTATCACTACCTTTCTCCAGGTCTAAAAGAGATCCGCCTGATTGTTATTATTGTTGTTATTGCCTTTGTTGTGGTTCCTGTTAGGGGTCGATTTTTGAAATGTGCACCCATTGGTCGGACAGCTGCCCGACGCCATCGACATTTGTCACTTTAATTCACCCACCATGGCACCCAGACAAAATAATATGGCCGCCATCTTGGTTTTCTGGTGGGCCTGGGACATCAGGCTTGTCGACCTCCACTGATTATACACTGACCGGGTTTGTTGCGTCAGATTTCCATTGACTTTGTTTGGGTCGAGTGTTACTCATGATGAGGGTCTCCAAAAAATCAAATCATATGTTGAATAAAAATTATTAGTAAGGTTTAATCAAGCCTGTCAACATGCACAGTAATAAAAAAAAAATAGCATTACATAATTTTTGAACAGCCTCATATTGGGGTTAAACACCCATGACCATGTGACGAATCAGCTTGTTCTGATATAACCGTGGCGGAGGATGGCATGGATGAGAGGTGTCGAGTTAATTTTTTTAACAGTGCATTAAATGTGTGTTTCCCAATCGTGCTGTTCATCTTTTAAGAGTGCTTTAACTGCACGTTTCCCAATCGGCACATTGTCGGATTTTGTGGCAGGTTGTGATCACAGTGCGGCCATTCTTGTTTATTTATAATTTATCCCCTGACAAATACAACCTAAAACCCTGTTTGCTTTACCCCTATCTGCCTGCCACTGTGCTGCCAGCTTACCCCCCCCCCCCACACCCCCTATATCTATTACCACCCCCAGATCCTTCTCCTGTGTGACACGCTCCAAGATTGCCCCTTGCATCAGGTAATCCCTATTTTCATTATTCATACACATCTCCAGCACCTTACATTTCTTTATGTTAAACTGCATTTGCCAATCTTTTGCCCAATCTATTAAAGTACAGGTATTTATACTTTCCTGAATCTTATCACTCCCTCTCTGCTATCTACCTTACCTCCAAGCTTTGTGTCATCTGCAAAAGTAAGAGAGCTGACTCTTAACCCCATAGTGATCCAAATAATTGATCTAAATTATGAGTAATAATGACCCCACTACTTACAGCCTCCCACTCTCAGCCACTCTTTCCTTCCTATCACTAAGCCAGTTTGCAATCTGGGTAGTACGAGTTAATTTCAAAATTTAAACTGTGTTTTCAGGGCACACCATACAACAAGATAAGGACAACATCTAATTTATATGAGACTCGACGGCTGTGGTCGTAAATATTTTGCATCAATAGTGAGTGCGCAATAGAGAAAATTTAGTCTCGAGCCAAGGATTCACAGCTGCCCAATTCAGCAGAAAAGTGTGTCCACAATTGTATGGACAACAAATTTTCTCAACGAAATGTTGATAGCTGCTAATCACGTGGTTAATATAGCACATCTCTATCAACATTTGATTGAGAAAATTAATCGTCTTTATTTTCCTGTCCACAGATACAGTTTTTATACAAGCTACGAGTACCTTTCCATTGCGTTGACAATTGGAAGGACCTGCCAATCATGGTTGTGACATTTTGGATGTTACATTTACTGATCTCTCTAAATTATAGTATCATAAAAAGGCTGCACACCAATCAAGAAGAGGTCCAACATGATTGAGAAATTATGTAAACACAATCTCCTCCGCCTGATACATCATTCTCTCGCCAATGCGCCATAAATTCATATTTATTTAATGTTATATCCTGTGCTAGATTGATTACTTCCATGAGTGATCCACAATGACTGCAAATCATTCTCTTCTGAACGATGATGTCAAACCTCTTTATTTAAAATAATCTCTATTTATTGTACGTATTTGCCAATGGTTGAAAAAACAGGGTACGATATTTCTTTTGTTTTTGTTAATGAAAATCATATTTGCTGGTTCATGTATAGCTTTCCAAGATATAAAAAAAATATTTGGAACCGCTTTCTTTCTTTACATTATTTACTTTATTTCACCAGCAAATTTAGAAATCCCATTTAATACTTTATTGCATTTCATGTTTCCTGCAATTTTTGAGGCTCTTGGAGAAGCTCGTTTATGGGTCAGGATTTTGAACGAGGTACATTTGGGCCTCCCAGGGGTCAATTTTTTTTTTTTGGAATAGCTAAAAATCACCTTGATATCCTTAGAGCCCTAAGCCTGGGCTATCAAACGCAGCCAAACTGACACCGATCGGCCCAGAGGTTCCGTTTTTATTCATGGTCAAAGTTTCCCTTCCTTGTTAGCATAAAGTAAGAGACCAAAATAAGATATTGTAGCGGTTACCGCTGGATGCACACAATCGCCTTGCACCGGCCAGAACACGGCCAGACGCGCCTCTCCCGGGCATGCCCGGACTCACTGTTCCCGGGCACGCCCGAACCTCCCGGGCACGCCCGGTCTCGTCTTTCCCGGGCTCGCCCAGAGCGTCCGGGCATGCCCGCTATCGCCTTTCCAGGGCTCGCCCAGAGCGTCCGGGCATGCCCGCTATCGCCTTTCCAGGGCTCGCCCAGAGCGTCCGGGCATGCCCGCTATCGCCTTTCCAGGGCTCGCCCAGAGCGTCCGGGCATGCCCGCTATCGCCTTTCCAGGGCTCGCCCAGAGCGTCCGGGCATGCCCGCTCTCGCCTTTCCAGTGCTTGTCCAGAGCGCCCGGGCACGCCCAGCCTCGACTTGCCAGGCCGCAGCCAAACACGCCCGGGCAGGTCCAGACTCGCCTTTCCAAGGCTCGCCCTTGACACCCGGGCATGCCCGGTATAGCTTTTGCCGGGCAAACTTCCCGACATAAATGTGTATATATATTGCTGCCCGATAAACGGGCTTTTGTCAGAATACCTGAGCTGTTTTGTTTTAATAAAGCAACTCGGACGAATTCCGTCTTTGGTCGCGTCACTTCTTTCGACTCGCGTTGGAGCGCAGCTCCCTCACTGGTGACCTACCGACATGGACACGGCAGTGACTCTTAAACTGCCTACCTTCTGGGAGGCTCACGCGGCTGTTTGGTTCGCCCAGGCGGACTCCCAGTTCGCCCTGTGAGGCATCACCGCGGACGACACCCGCTTCCACCACGTCGTGGCAGCGCTCGGTTCCGCCACCGCGGCCCGCGCCCTGAGCCTCCTCGAGCACCCGCCCGCTGCCGACAAGTATGACGCGCTGAAGGCGCTCCTCCTCGCCCTCTCACCGGCGGCACGCGCACGGCGCCTGCTCGACCTGCCCGAGCTCGGCGACACGCGCCCGTCCGAGCGCATGGACTATATGCTCTCGCTGCTCGGTGAGCACTCTCCGGATTTTCTGTTCCGCGAGTTGTTCCTCCGCCAGCTGCCTCACCCGGTACGCCTCGCCCTGGCTGGCACGTTGATCACCGATCCCCGCGCCCTCGCCAGGGAAGCCGATAAGATCTCCTCGGCGGGCCAACACATCGGCGCAGCTACCTGGAGCCTGCCGCCGTCCGAGGCGACGCCCACGACGCCCGAGCACCCTGCGCGGTTGGAGGCCGAACTGCCGGTGAAACTGGCGGCCACCACGCCGCACCGACCGCTTCCGACACGACGGCCGGGGCCTCCACCTGACCAGGCATGGTGTTATTACCACGCCAGGTTCGGACACAAGGCTCGGACGTGCCGACCCCCGTGCACTTTCGGCAAGTCGGGAAACGGCCGGGCCGGCATTCATTCCCAGCCATGAGCGCCGGCCACTCGGGCAACTTGCTTTTTATTCGGGACAAAGCGTCCGGGCGGCGTTTCCTTTGTGACACCGGCGCCCAACTGAGCGTCATACCCGCCTCCGAGCAGGTCAGGCGGGACGCCGTTTGCGGCCCCTCTTTGGTCGCTGCTAATGGCTCGGCCATACGCACTTTCGGCCCGCGCAACGTCACCCTCTGCTTCGGCAGCCAGCGCTTTCAGTGGACCTTTGTGACCGCCTGCGTCCCTATGGCTTTGCTGGGCGCCGACTTCCTCTGCGCGCACGGGCTGCTGGTCGACGTCAAACGTCGTCGCCTTGTCAACGCCGAGACCTTCAGCTCCCTGGCGTGCACGATGAGCAGCTCCACGCTGACCGAACTGGCGTGCGCCCTCCCGACGGCGAACGAGTTCGCTCGCCTGCTCGTGGAATTCCCGGCCCTCACATGGCCGACGTTTTCGGCCGTCGCAGTGCGGCATGGGATCGAGCACCACATACCCACTACGGGCCCGCCGGTCTACGCCAGGGCCCGCCGCCTCGACCCGGCCAAGCTCGCCGTGGCAAAGGCCGAGTTCGACGCGTTGGAGCACCCCGGCATCGTGCGGCGCTCCAATAGCGCGTGGGCCTCACCACTGCACATCGTGCCAAAGCCGGGGGGCGGATGGCGCCCGTGTGGCGACTACCGCCGCCTCAACGACGCTACCACCCCCGACAGGTACCCGATCCCGCACATCCAGGACTTTTCCGCCCGTTTGGCGGGACGGGTCATATTTTCCAAAATTGACCTGATATGGGGATACCACCAGGTACCTGTCCGGGTGGCCGACGTCCCGAAGACGGCCGTCATCATGCCGTTCGGCCTGTTCGAATTTTTGATGATGCCGTTTGGCCTCAAAAACGCGGCCCAGGCGGCCCAGGCGTTCCAGCGCTTAATGGACGGCGTGCTGCGCGACCTGCCATTTCTTTTCGTCTATCTGGACGACATCCTCGTCGCCAGCACGTCCCGGGCCGAGCACCTCCTCCACCTCCGAACACTGTTCGGTCGCCTCAGCGAGCACGGCTTAATTGTCAACCCGGCCAAATGCCACTTCGGCACGACGACCGTTGACTTTTTGGGCCACCGCATCACCAAGACCGGGGCCGTGCCGCTGCCGACCAAGGTCGAGGCCATCACCACGTTCCCGCGTCCCCGTTCAATCAAGGCCCTACAAGAGTTCCTCGGCATGGTGAATTTTTATCACCGATTCGTGCCCCGCGCTGCTCAGCTCATGCGGCCCCTTTACGAGGCCCTCCGGGGCAAGCCGGCCAAGCATGACATCGTTTGGTCCGCGGCCATGGACGCGGCCTTCGCGAGCGCAAAACGGGCCCTCGCCGACGCAACGCTGTTGGCTCACCCGGTGCTCAACGCGCCCATCGCCCTCACTACGGACGCCTCCAACTACGCGGTGGGCGCCGTCCATGAACAATGGGTGGACGGGGTTTGGCAGCCACTCGCTTTTTTCAGCCGGCAGCTCCGGCCGAACGAGTTAAAATACAGCACGTTCGACCGCGAGCTGTTCGGTCTATTCCTGGCCGTTCGCCATTTCCGACACCTCCTGGAGGGCCGCCCGTTCACGGCTTTCGTCGACCACAAGCCGTTGGTCTACGCAATGGCCAAAGTCAAGGAGCCGTGGTCGGCCCGCCAGCAGCGCCACCTCTCCGCCGTGTCGGAATTCACCACGGACATCCGGCACGTCGCCGGCAAAGACAACGCTGTGGCCGACTGTCTTTCTCGGGCCAGCGCGAACGTGGTCCACCTCGGCGTGGACTTCGCGCTCATGGCGGCCGACCAGACCACCGACACCTCGGTGCAGGCCCTCCGGGCGGCGGACACGGGCCTCCACCTGGCCGACATCCCCTTCGCGGGCACCGTCCTGCTCTACGACGTCTCCCAGGGCCAGCCTCGCCCCATCGTGCCCGTTTCCTGGCAGCGCCGCATCTTCGCCTCCATCCACGGCCTTTCTCACCCGGGCCGGAAAGCTTCTCAGAAGCTGTTGTCGGCGCGTTTCGTCTGGCACGGCCTTCGACGGAACGTCCGCGACTGGGCCAACGCCTGCACGGCCTGCCAGCGGGCCAAGGTCCACCGCCACACCCAGGCCCCGCTGGCACCTTTCACCGTGCCTGCACGGCGTTTCGACCACGTCCACGTGGACCTGGTGGGTCCCCTGCCCCCATCGCGGGGGTTCACCCACCTGCTCACCATGGTGGACAGGACCACCAGGTGGCCGGAGGCCGTGCCCCTCACCTCCACCACCACCACCGACGTGGCGCAGGCGTTCATCGCCACCTGGGTCGCGCGCTTCGGCGCACTGGCGGACATCTCGTCCGACCGCGGCCCACATTTCACGTCCGAACTTTGGGGCGCGGTCACCCGCTCGTTGGGGGTCACGCTGCACCGCACCACGGCCTACCACCCCCAAGCCAACGGGTTGTGCGAGCGGTGTCACCACTCCATGAAGGCCGCACTCATGGCCGGCCTTCAGGACGACGATTGGACCGACCGGCTGCCGTGGGTCCTTTTGGGGCTCCGCACGGCCCCCAAGGAGGACCTCCGGGCGTCCGCCGCCGAGCTCGTCTACGGCCAGCCGCTCCGCATCCCGGGCGAGTTCGTGCCCAACGCTACCAGTCCCTGGTCCGCCGCACACCAGCGCTCGGACCTCCAGGAGGCCGCCCACCGATTTGCCCCCGTGCCAACGTCCCGCCACGGTGGCCCCCAGTCCTACGTCCCCCCGGCGCTTCGCACAGCGGAGTACGTCTTTGTGCGTCATGACGCGCACCGGGGGCCACTCCGGCCGCCGTACGACAGGCCCTTCCGGGTCCTGCGATGGGGCGACAAGTCCTTTGTCGTCGACGTTGGTGGCCGGTCGGACCGGATCTCTGTGGACCGCCTCAAACCGGCGCACATGGACGTCGACCGACCACCACGGTTGGCCCTTCCTCCGTGGCGAGGCCGCCCCCCGTCCACAGTTCCCCCCGCTCGACCACCCACCACCACGTCGGACCCCTCCCCACGACCCTCCAGGGGTCGCTTCGGCCGGGTCATCCGGACCCCCCTTAAATTGACCCTGCCGGTGCAGGTCGATTCTGGAGGGGCGTGTGTAGCGGTTACCGCTGGATGCACACAATCGCCTTGCACCGGCCAGAACACGGCCAGACGCGCCTCTCCCGGGCATTCCCGGACTCACTGTTCCCGGGCACGCCCGAACCTCCCGGGCACGCCCGGTCTCGTCTTTCCTGGGCTCGCCCAGAGCATCCGGGCATGCCCGCTATCGCCTTTCCAGGGCTCGCCCAGAGCGTCCGGGCATGCCCGCTATCGCCTTTCCAGGGCTCGCCCAGAGCGTCCGGGCATGCCCGCTATCGCCTTTCCAGGGCTCGCCCAGAGCGTCCGGGCATGCCCGCTCTCGCCTTTCCAGTGCTTGTCCAGAGCGCCCGGGCACGCCCAGCCTCGACTTGCCAGGCCGCAGCCAAACACGCCCGGGCAGGTCCAGACTCGCCTTTCCAAGGCTCGCCCTTGACACCCGGGCATGCCCGGTATAGCTTTTGCCGGGCAAACTTCCCGACATAAATGTGTATATATATTGCTGCCCGATAAACGGGCTTTTGTCAGAATACCTGAGCTGTTTTGTTTTAATAAAGCAACTCGGACGAATTCCGTCTTTGGTCGCGTCACTTCTTTCGACTCGCGTTGGAGCGCAGCTCCCTCAATATATGAATTCCTTCCTCTTCTTCCCGAAGATGCTGTTTCGGCTAGTTTTGCGTACTTAACGCACCAGGAGCGTCCCGATCTTTTGAAATGGCATAGAATTGAAGCTAATGTGATGGTCTGATGGTATATTTCACTTCGATATGCACTTACCTGGCTTACAGGGAGCATGACGTGCGTAACGTAAGAGACCGTTATGGTTTCTAAATTCACACTCTAGCTTGTTGTGTCTCAGAGAAACAAAGGAGGTCAATGATTTTTACAGAGTTAATACATACATATAAGTGCTGTTTGTTGCGCCCTAAAGAAGAACTATGGAACACCCTGATATGTGTAAAACAGGGCTTATATAAATATCTCTTACGTTACGGTTCATCTGCTTCATCCTATATGAGGAGGAGCTGTGACTCAGGAACTGACATGAGTAACACAAAAACACATTCAGTAGAGTAGTTATATAGATCTACTTTTATTCCAGCTGTGAAAAGTATCTGAAAAAGGCTTTTATAATGAATGCATGGCTTTGAAGGGTAACGAAATACTAAAAAAAATGCCCTTTTTCACCATTTTGTGAGGTTCAGAGGCTTATAACATGTAGATAATTGATAAAAAGTATATAAAACTATACATTTTCTGAAAGCCGTGATTGTGTTCTACAAGATGACACCTAAATGTACTAATTCAGAACATCTGGGACAAAGTTATATAGGTTTAAAGCAATCAATGTGTGTTTTTTGGGATTTGTACCTCGTTCAAAATTCTGACACTTATATGTATGAGCTGCTGAGGAGTAAACTGGCCTATCAAGGATGAGAAAAAGGGGGTTCAAAGTTCAGGTTCCCATTTAGAATCCCATTCAACTTTCATTGAACAAAGATGAATACCAAATATCAGTCTCTAACACAAAAAAAACTTCTACCAACACGAAAGGTTTACTTTTGGTCACATAACTCAATTTGATCCTGGATGTAGTATAGCCTGTTTATTTCTTAATGGCTCATGTCACATGCAAAACTAGAGTTCAAAGAAAACTTTACCCCTCACAGTCTTGAGAAAAAGGACATGACGTAGGAAGGGTCGAGATGGTGTAAAATGGTGTAATATTTTATCCAAGTACTGCTAAGCTGGAGGTTTTTGGAAGTGACAACCAAGCGATTTGTGTTCTTCAGTGTTCAACTATAAAATTCAATTGAAATAAAATAAAGGTTTTTAGATGCTGTAGAAAAAATACAAACCAAACCTTTTCCAGAACTGCACCGCCAATGATGCATCATCTTTTACACCACCTTATTTGATACATTACATTAGTTATTCATGCCAGTTGTTTGTGTCATTTATGACGTTCTTAAAAACAGTACCAGAACTGCACCGCCAATGATGCACCATCTTTTACACCACCTTATTTAATACATTACATTAGTTATTCATGCCTGTTGTTTGTGTCATTTATGACGTTCTTAAAAACAGTACGTTTCCTGTATGTAATGATTGTACATGGCTCCTTTAATATGCCATCCCCAGGTGTTGCATGACGTCGTCACCGGGCACCGAAGGGGGCCCGGTAATGACGCGCACTGAAAGGGAGTACTCAGTTTCCATTCCGGTTTCTTTCTTGTTGTACACCGCTCATTTCCTATCCCATCCCCATGTGCTGCATGACATCATCGCCGTGCACCAAAGGGCATCAACATCGCCGGGCCTGGCCATGACCCGCGCTGAAAGAGAGTACTCAGTTTTCACTCTAATTTCTTACTTTCTTGCTTGTTTGTTTGTCCGGGGAATATCTCAGCCATCCTTTGAGCTACGAAGCTGAAATTTTGGCACAATAGTGAGCACGTGCTTTGGCAAAAACAGTGTTTTTTGATTAATCAATTAATTTATTAATTACTTAATTATTATCGATTAATTAAGTACTTATTTAGTTCCTTTCTCATCTGGGCAATATCTCAGGTACCTTTTGAGCTAGTAAGCTATTTGTACATGACAATGACCAAGTGATGTGGCTATAAAGGATATTTTGATTTATTGATTAATCAATGAATCGATTATATTTGTTAATTGAATAGTCAATTAATCAATTAAATTTTTTTTTTTTCGATTAATGACAATTAATTTTCAAAAAGTTACAGCTTCAGATGAAACACTGGTACTTGAGGTATGCTATTAGCCAATTGATTAAGAAATTATTTTACAATTATTATTTATTGATTTTAATTATGCAATTAATCAATCAATTATTGCACTCCTCTCCCTCCCAAAACGGTCTCTGTGTGCCACACTGGAGGATGTTATTTCTTTATTTGGCTTGGGGGCAGTGTACTTTGAATATATCTGTACTTGTTTTCAATTTTGTATGACTGCCAGACAGGCAGACAGACTGAAGCAATTATTTTACCGTGCTATGGGCACGCATGCTCAGGACGATACGCCGTATAATTTGCCAAATTCAGAGCCAATGCACTACTAAACTGCAGGTTTGTGTTCTAATTCATGTCCCAAATAATGTTCTATATTGTTCAAAATATAACATTCAATTGACATTAAGTAGTTATTCGATCATAAACTGACATTTGTAGACAGACAGACAAACAGACAATGGGAACCAATTATTGCTTAACCTGGCTTTTCACTTCGCACTTGTGAGGTAAGATGACGTTAACAAAGAGGTTAAGAAATGAGAAAAAACAACAATAACAAATGGAAGTGGCATCAAGACAAATGCTGAGGTGGGAATAACCCAATGGATGAAACTGTTTCGATCATCGATTTTTGAACATCAATAAAGCTGACTGATTGGTCAATGAGAAGTAAGTAGTTGTTTATATAGTCTGAGTTCTTGACTCGTATGTTGCTTTGTTTTAACTCAGGGTAAAATTCCATATATTGTGTTGATTTGTCCACTCTCTCCAATGTCCTATTAATTATTGAATACGTAGACAGGGGTCTCATCATGACAATATCCAATGTGAGACATATCTAAAAGCTGTTCCTGTGGGCTGTCAACCTTTTGTGTGGTACTTTATCAAAAGAATTGTAAAAATCGATGAACACAAGGAAAGAAAGAAATTCAAAAAAATGCATCTTCAGGCAAAGCGATTTTTTTGGGGAAATGATTGGGTGTTTCAGCGGAATGACGTTACCATAAAAAAATCCTCAAGCATACTGATGTCCAAAGAAACTTTCTCTAAAATGCTGTTTTACTCAACAATTGTCTTTGCTTTGACCTAAATCTGTTTGTGACATTTTCCACCATTTTTTATCGTGGTTTCTTGAAATATGATGGTTTTTCAATTCTTAATTATATTTTACAGTCATTCCAGCTGGCTCCATTCCCAACTCACAACCCACAACCCCCCTCCCTTTCCCACTTTGCCGAGCCCTTTTACCAACCTCCTCCACTCTTCCTCCCAACCCTGTTACCCTCTGAAGCACTAATGGTGTGTCCCAAATCATAACAGCAGCTGGAGAGTTCCCAATTAGTGATGAGCTGTTTCTCAAGGAGAGAGCAAATTGAGGCCAAACCCAGGCAAAATGAGGGCCTAGGAATAAAATGCTGAAACTGGAAATAAAACGTATTATCCTGTAAAACAGCTATTCTACAAAAATAAAAAATAAAAATTTTAACGTTGTTTTTCTTTCATTTTAACTTGGAGTTAGAGGCATTAGTATCTGAATTGCAAAATTAAATATGTTTAATGTAGTGATTAAAATGATCTTTGGGACTGATTAGAATGAATATATGCTATAATCAGTTGTTACAAGGAGATTTGCCGCAAATGAAATATACTTTTCACACTTTTTCTTATCTTATTCATCTGTATTTGTCTTCCTTCTAGTTACAAGGAGATTAATATGCTGTTTTGCTGTAAGGAGATTGAAAATATATATAATCATTTGATATGTACCATATATACTCAATACACATGTATAAATATGTATACAGTAATTACATATACAGTATATACAATGGACTATAAAAGTATCCACCCCCTACCAATAATGCCACATTTAGATGAATTACAAATTATGTAAAAACTATTTTTCCCAAATCAACCTTTTTATTCATAAATTAAGAGATCAATCTAAATACTGTTATCGTTGAAGGAGGTTACATGTCAGGAATACCTGCAAAAACATGTACAAATCAAAATTCACTGGTTGCGTTTTCAGCCCCTTAGGCCAGTACTCGTTGGAAACATATTTTGCAGCAATGACTGTTATGAGTCTTTTTGGGTAGCTTTCTACTCTACCACCTTTGCACAGTGAGATGGTGAAATAGTTCCCCATTCTTAACGTGAAAATTGTTCTAGTTCTACCAAGTGTGATGGGGATAATCGTCGATGTACTACAATATTCAAGTCTCGCCATAAATGTTCAATTGGGTTCAATTCAGGACTTTGACTGGGCCACTCAATAATATTTATTTTCTTATTATTCAGCCACTCCAGTGTGGCTATAGCTTTGTGCTTCGGTTCATTGTCCTGCTGCAATGTGAATCTCCTACCGAGTTTCCGATTCGTGGCTGACTCAAGCAGGTTTTCATCAAGGATTCTCCTGTACTTTGCATCATCCATTGCCCCTTCTATCCTGACAAGCCTGGCAGTCCTTGCTGATGAAAATCAGCCCCATAACATGATGCTGCTACCACCATGCTTGACAGTAGAGATGCTGTTGACTGGGTGATGTGCAGTGTTTGGCTCACGCTAGACATAACGCTTTGAATTTAGACCAAAAGGTTAAATTTTTGTCTCGTCTGACCACAAAACTTTTCTTCACATGCCTCGAATACCATTGAGGTAACCATTGATGCTTTTCTTTGCAAACTCCATCCTTCTAGCAAACTCCATCCTTCATTTTTAGCATTTGGATGTCTTTTTCAGCAATGGCTTCTTTTTTTGCCACCTGTCCATAGAGGCCAGCTTTGTGAAGGGAATGGGATATTGATGATTGATGAACACTGACCCTCCCACCCCATCTTGGACTTTTCATCTTGGACTTGGATATATTTTCGACTTGCAGATTTTCCCGTCATTGTTGGACTTACAGTGACGTCCCAAACCAGTTTCCTGCTTGTCCGGCTGCTGAGTTTGAATGGGCAACCTGATCTGAGTAAAGTATGGGTGATATGATACATCTTCCACTTCTTAATGATGGATTTCTTAATGACTTAAAGTCTTAAAGGGATAATGGGTGACTTTGAAATATTTTTTATAGCCCTCTCCTGAATGGTGCCTCTCCACCACTTTATGTCTGACTTCTATTTAATAGCTCGTTGGTCTTCATGTTTGCCTTGTTGGTTGACCAAGTGAGTTGCACCATAAAACTCCTTAGATTAGTGGGAAAATTAATTTTAAAGTTAAAGCACTGTTTACATACAGGTGAAACCTATTACACATATTTTGTAACCTTTCAAACAAATAATTTGCTCCTTAAGTGGTTTAGGGTTAATTAAGCAAAGTCTTTGAATACTTATGAAATGGAGAATCATCTGATTTTCTCTGTTAATCAAACGTATTCACATTTTATCTGCATATTTTAGCTTTATCACTGGAGTAGTTTGTGAAGACGCTATCTATTAGGTTTGATTTGAAAGCATCATGAAATAAGCTCAAGTGGCATCAAAATGTGAAAACTTTGGAAGGTAGTGTATACTTTTGCAGGCCACTGTTGTTGTTGTTGTTGTTGTTGTGTTGCCCCAGTCAGTTCTGGTTGAACAGACCAGCGGCACGAAGATAGCCGATCGATCTCACAGGAGCGACCCAGCGAACCCTCACATCTAAGATGTTGTGCTCTTGCCTACGTGAAGGCAACCTACCTCTTGCCCATCCTGGACGCAACTGAGGTTGTGGATCTACTGATGTACCATCTATTGATGTGGATCCATGATCGAGGTTGTGGATCCGCCGTTTGGAGAGGTCCTGGGCTGAAAGGATCGAAACCTCGAGGAAGAACGGTGCCCAGCTGATGATCCATGCAGTCGAGAAACGAGTCAATTGCTTACGGGTTAACGATCTTGCTTTAGGTGGAGAAACTATGTTTGAGATTTGCAATTTAAATAAAGTTGAATATGGGATGTTGTGAAATTAACATCATTTACAACAATCCTTTAAATTATTTATATTTAAGTTTAGGAACAACCGATACTGTACAATTAATTGAGTGTGTGTGTGTGTGTGTGTGTGTGTGTGTGTGTGTGTGTGTGTGTGTGTGTGTGTGTGTGTGTGTGTGTGTGTGTATAAAAGAGAGAGATAGAATTGTGAGGAACAGAAATGAAAAAACGAGATGTGTGTGTGTGTATATATATATATATATATAGGTGCTGCCAAAACAGTTTCTTGGCAAGGGTCATGCTGGGTGGTCTGTCATCCCTCTCCCAGCAGTAGTTATGGCAGGAATTTGGCCATAGTGCTGGCCATCAACTACGTAGCTCACCTACTCTTCGCGAAGGACACTGTAGGAGCTTCAACATCCACCAACTAATTCCGGTAGAAGGGACGTCCAATTTTATGCCCATCCAATGGACACCATGCCTGTGATACACTGGGATGATAGTTTGGAGCTGGGTCGGGATTTTCTTATTTGCAGTAACACACACACACACACACACACACACACACACACACACACACACACACACACACACGTATATAATTGGTGTTTTGACAAACCGTTGCATTCTCACATCAAAAGAAAATGAATAATTTTAATATAAAATCAATAGATTGTATCATCATTAGCTACACAGTATGATGATACACCCTTACATACAGATGTCTCGATGATACAGATAATCATCTAAATATCTATAATTGTATGTAAATCGAATATCTCGTCTGTATTTAATTTTTTATTTTAAAGAAAAGACAAAATAAAGACCTGATATTCAGGACTGGGTGGAGGTTCAGTGCATGTGAATGTGGATCGAACCTATGGCTTGGGGATGCCCCAGTGTGACTATTCGGGATCAGTATTTAAAATTGTATCCTGCACTGTCATCTGGGAAAGCTCCTCAACACACTATCACTCCACTTGTGGTCTTGCAAAACAATGAAAACAATCAATTAAATTATAGAAGACAAAGAGCCATTAACAAGTGTGACATTTGTTTCAGTAGAGGATGAAGCCGGTTGTTTTGTTGACATTGACAACGTTGATACAATAATGTCCTTAACAAATAAAAGGACATCAAATGGCTTTTAACCACCATGTTGGATACCACCCAGATTTCTAATTGTTTGCTCCAAGGCTTATCCGATGCAATTTAAATGTCTACTTCGTGTTTTGGTTAAAAAATATTATCGTTTATATTTTTGCTGTTGCCATTTTAAATTTGATATTTGCACTTAGTCATCAAAACTGGATGTTACTTTAAGTGATTGGCTACCTGTGTATAGTGATTGTGATATCTGTGAGAGGGTGAGGTCAACAGGTGAATGTGTTGTCTGTGTTTGTTCATTCCGAACCCTACAATCGTGTACACCATCCTCCACTACATCTCCTCCCAAAAATATAATAAAACATTTTTTTTTTAAATAGTTTAAATGATATATATATATATATATATATATATACAGTCGTGGCCAAAAATATTGGCACCCTTGCACTTTTTTCAAATAACTCGCAATTTTCTCTAAAAATAAGTTCAAATTAACAAAAGTATTTGGTGTCCACAATTCTTTATTTCACTGTTAATATTACAGAACCTTTGTTTTTGATTCACAACTTAATATATCCTTTTGAATCAGAAAATAAAAAGAAATGGCTTTGACAAAATTATTGACACCCAAGATTAATATTTGGTAGCACAGCCTTTGGACAAAATAACTGCAGTCAAGCGCTTCATATAGCCACGAATGAGCTTCCTGCACCTCTCTACTGGCAGTTTGTCCCACTCTTCTTGTGCAAACTGCTCCAGTTCTCCCAGATTTGAAGGGCACCTTCTCCCAATTGCTGTTTTCAGATCTCCCCACAGGTGTTCAATGGGATTTAGACCTGGACTCATTGGTGGCCACTTCAGAACAGTCCAGCGTTTTGTCTTGAAACATGCCTGGATGATTTTTGAAGTGTGTTTGAGGTCATTGTGTTGCTGCAAAACCTATGGCCTTTGACATAAACCAAGCTTACTGACACTGGGTTCAACATTGTGCTCCAAAATGCCTTGGTAATCTTCTGGTTTCATGATGCCATGCACACATTGCCAGAGGCAGCACAGCAACCCCAAAACATCACTGAACATCCTCCATGTTTGACTGTAGGGAAGGTGTTCTTTTCTTTGAAGGCTTCATTTTGTTTTCTGTAAACATAGAGATGATGTGTTTACAAAAAAGATCTAATTTGGTCTCATCTGTCCACAGGACATTCTCCCAGAAGGATTTTGGCTTGTTCAGGTGTGTTTTGGAAAACACCAGTCTGGCTTCCTTATGTCTCTCTCTCAGCATTGGGGTCCTCTATAGAACCCCCTTTCATTGAGTTAGCGACGGATGGTGCGAGTTGAAACTGTCGTACCTTGTGTCTGAAGGTCAGCTTGAATCTGTTTCGCAGTTGATCGAGGTGCTTTCTCCGCCATTCGAACAATCCTTTGCTGCAATCTTCGATCAAGTTTTATCTTGCGGCCACATCCAGGGATGTTGGCTACAGTGCCATGGGCCTTAAACTTCCTGAAAACATTGTGTACGGTGGACACAGGAACATCAAGGTCTCTGGAGATGGACTTGTAGCCTTGAGATTGTCAATGCCTGACTACAATCTTGTGTCTGACCTCCTCAGACAATTCTCTGGTTTTCTTTCTTTTCTCCATGCTCATTGTGATATACACAGTGACACAAAACAGCAGAATGGCTCCTTTTCTCTATTCAAACTGGTTGAATTAGTGATTTTTTATATTGCAGGCACCTGCAACTCACCACAGGTGATTTCAATTCCAAAGTAAAGGAGAATCACCTGCTTGAAAACGAATTATTTCTAACAGCTTCTAAAAGGTGCCAATAGTATTGTCCAGGTCATTTTAGGCTCTGTGTAGAATAAGCCAAGAGTTCGTAGTTTTTTCAGGTTTTTTGTTTTGTTCCACTGCAAACCAAAGAAATACATATGTGGATACCAAAAGATTTTTTTATTTCAACAATTTTCTGGAAGAAATGGTGCATTATTTGAAAAAAGTGCACGGGTGCCAATATTTTTGGCCACGACTGTGTGTATATATATATATGTGTATATATATTGTGTGTATATATGTGTATATATACTGTATATATATTCCATATTAAATGGCAAGTCTGTATATATATATTTGTCATTACATATGTGCATAAAACATCTCCACCCCCTCTCCAGTGGATTTAAGTTGATGAACTAATATTTAATTCATGGGTTGTGGATATGGTGCAGCCTTGATGGGCCAAATGGCCTTCTCCTGTGTCCAAGTTCATTGTGTATGCTTGTGTACCTACAGACTTACTGCTTCTGCTGATCTACACCTTTTGGATCATCAAGAGTGCTTTACACCTTTTGGATCATCTATGACTGTAGTGACATCACCGAGTATGTTTTCCCCATCAATTGATCACTGTCCCTCCAGGGAGTAAGCTAACAGCCATTCCAAACATCCATAGACTGAGGGTGGCTAAGGCTTTCAGAGGTGTTTGCATTTGATATTGAGTGTACTGTATATCAATGGTGTTTTGACACAACATTATCTTTTACAGAAGCAACATCTTGGTGAAGAAGAGCATTAAATATTCCTCCTGTAGAGGTAATGGCTCCAACTCTTTCACTTTGGAGTAATATCCAAAAAATGTATTGTCTCAGGATTAATCCTCCTGCTCTTTAAGGAGAAACCACTTTCTTTTCTCCAAGGTCATCCTTGCACTCTGGTATTTCAATGATGTAATTCCCCCCAAATGTACAGGGGGAATTGCATCAGCAGCAATGTCGTGCTTCTCACCCCCACCTCCTCAGCCAATGATGCTACTCTCAGCCATATGCCACATAAGAAAGAAGAAGACGAAGAGGAAGAAGAAGAAGAAGAAAAGGAAAAAGAAAAATAACCTGTGAAATAGTGATATTTGTTTTTTTTCATCACATTCACACCTCATTTCTCACCGAGCTTGGCAGTAGTGAAGTCCAGGGGCACGCAGTCGTAAGACACATCAGTCGGTGTTTCCACCTGCTGCCGATTCAATGTTGAGAAGATTTTGCCAGGACTGGCATCATCCGCATCTTCCATCTTGCGCAAACCGCAGCCCATTGCCGCTACAAGAACAAAAAAAGACGTTTCTCAGCCAGAACCACAAATCACCACCAAAGGCGGAGATGCACAACCACACGCACGCCAACTGTCCCGATGCATCCCAATTTTAGCTCCAAATATCCCGACGCATCCCACATCCCAGAAGTTCACCCATTCTTTCCCAACAGTAAAAAATGGGTGTCCCACCCGATTGATCATAACTTATGATTTACCACTTGTATGCAAAAAAACCCCAAAAAATCTTGGAAATCATGGCACTCTGTCAGGCACTTACAGGTTAGCGAGGTCACTGCATACTTTGAGGCTTATTGATGAGGCTTAGTCTGTAACTCTTAGGCGAGATAACACTTGTTGATCCGTACTTGAAGCCTACACAAAGTTCGCCAAGTTTTTTCAATATTATAAACCCTTTATTATGAGTGTGGAATTTGGTGTTGTTTGCTAGTGCATGCCGGTGTGGAATCAAATTAGGTTCTTAATTGGAGTGAATATTCTTTGTGGGATTATCTATACAATAAGAAAGCCGCTTGCGGGTCTGTCTGTCTGTGTGTCACCATGTTTATCAGAGATGGCTGAACGCGTCGGGTCTTTGTCAAACTGTCAGAGGTTCATCAGTGAGTGCCGGGGGAGTGTTGTAAGCAAAAAAAACAACCAAAAAAACAATTAAATAAATTATGATTTCAAAATATAGCTCAATAGTGCCTGAGTGTAGCTATTTGAAAGGCAGTATTAAATTATCCCCGATTAGTGTGTATGTGTGTGAGTGTGCAATATTATAATATTAAATATAAATTTTCCTTATGGATGTAGGTAGGGAAGGGTTTTCGGCACCCACAAAAATGGGAAAAAACCAAATTGACTTCTTCAAAATGTCAACAGGATTAGAACATCACTGGGCAATGCCAGGTACTTAATAAAATTAAGGTTGTATCAAGAGACCAGAACCATTGATTAGACAGCACGATTTCAGCCTTAAGTTTTCAAAAATTTGCCCCCCTCCCCCTCCCTCTCCCCTCCCTCTCCACTTCCTCTCACCACTCCCACATCCACATCTACACTTCTTGTGCTCACCTTCACGCTCCACCCCACGTCCCTATTTCCCTATTTTTACTTTACAATGTTGGCATGTATGCAAAGTTTGCCAAAATTTTACATCAATATCCATCTGTGACAGCACTATTTCAGATCAAATGTTCTCATTGACGAGATCAATGCAAAGACAAAATTAAGCTTTTAACGAATTATGTAATGCCGCATAGGAGTCAAAGTAAAAGGTAAAGGAGATTGAAACACGCGAAGAGGAACTGCAGTGGTATTAACGAAAATAAACAAGACAGTGAAGTAGAACAGCACTTGGTTTTTTATTTTTTATGTTGAAGGCTCCAGTCATGGACTATATAGTCCTCATCGAGGTCAGGCCTTAACATTTTAAACATATTAAAAAAATTAACATATTGAAAAAAAAAAGTAAAATTTTTTTTTAAAGAAAAGTTAAATTAAAACTAGAACAATGCGACTGTGTCGCAAATATGCCTCTGCATAGTCCCACAATGGGTAGATGCCATCACTCTGCACATGTATGGGTGGGGGATCACGTTTGTGAAGTTTTGTGTTGTTCGGATAAGGTTCGTTTTTCTATCCAAGATGGCTGCCAAACCACGTGACCTATGACAACATCATTTTCAAACTATATGCAACAGTGCTGTTAGATTATATTTGTAAAATTTCGTATCGATAGGGTGAACGGTTTCAGAGATATAATTTTTTTTGTTTTTTTTCACTGTACACTCCATTCCACCACACAATATATATTGTTACAGACGCGGTTTTGGATGTTAGTTTACCGAGCGGTTTGGTATGACCGCGTCTGCACAGTTTACCCGATTATACTCGAACGTTGGCCGAATCGCGCTACGCTAGATCAATGAAGGAAAGGACACAACGGCTGGGTTAAATGACACGACACCAGGGGTACAGTTCTCAAGACCTCAGGAGGAGGATATAATATTGGGTATGCGGAACGTTTAGATTACACGGCACAAGAGGGACAGCACAGAAAGGTGGGCACTTATACACGGTCTTATCTTAGCCCCGACAGACCACAGACAAACGGGACAAGACTGACTCACACAGGGATTGATGGCAAGGAAGGGCAGGCAGTTGATAGCTCAAGGTGCACCTTGAGCTCAGGGGCAGAATCGACCCGGTCCGGTCCAGAGAGGCGGGAGGTATCTTTTAGCGCTAGGAGGTGGCGTCCTTTTGTCGTCGTAGCTGAGCCGCATCTGACGTCACCTCCGGTAAGTGGCTGCGTATATCCAGCGGGGAGTGACACGCTCTCGGCTCGTAGCTCCGCCCCAGATGGAATCGGTCCGCCGCTTCTTATTGGGTGCGGGGGGGTTACCGGGCTCCGCCCTTGACGAGGAGCTGACAGTCAGCCCCTGTGTGGTAACCCCGTCGGAGCACGTGGTCAATGGCGGCTAACCAAGCCGGAGTGAGGACGCGCACTCCCCGCGCCGCCGCCGCGCCGCCCCCGCTGTTGTTGTAGTTGTTGTTGTTGTAGTTCCATGAGGAAGAGATGCGGGGAGGTATTGGGAGGTCCTAAACTCACTACTGGTGCCATACAATCACATTCTGGTGCAACGAAGAGTCAGAATTAATGGAAACGAGTCCTTAACTGACATAGACTAAGAATAACTAGCAAGATGTCCGAAAGTTGTCTACGTGAGATGTGGTGGACCTGGGCACGACATTTAATGGGGGAAAAAGGGGAAGGTCGGGGCTACAGAGTGTTGTTTACAGACAATGGGACTAGGGAATGGGGGATTGGGGATAGTTGGGGAGTATTGGGGAAATAGGGGAATATTTACAAGCGGATATAGATGGAGGCCAATCTCATATCCGCAACAATATATATATATTTAATATTTCCCTTCAATCCAAAATGGCTGCCAAACCATGTGACATATGATGTCAAAAATTTAATATTTCAATACAAATCTGTCATAGATCATGTGCATGCAATTTCCTATTTTTCGGATAAGGAATTCGATTAAAACATTTTTGGCTGGTATACCACTTCACCTATGATGTCATCATTATCATGCTTTTGTTCCCCATTGGGAGTACGTGACAATGTGCCAAGTTGCAAATTTTTCCAATCAGCGGTTTCCGAGAAATAATTTATTTATTATTTGCTTTTAATCCAAGATGGCTGCCATACCACGTGACCGATGACGTCACAATGATCTTTTTTTTTCTTTTTTTTGGTATACAGAGTCGAGGCTCGTGAAAGAGCTAACATTTATCAAACAAACAAGCAAACAAAGTATATAAAAAGGGGAGCGGTCGACAAGATGGGGAGAGAAGGGGAGGAAGCACACAAACACAACATTCGAGAGCAGGGACATCGGGAGATGTGTGGGAGGGAGAGGGGCTGGGGGGAGGCAGGATAGGTATAAAACGCAAGGACACCAAGGACTTCCAGGAAAGAAGTCGGCACCTCAAAAAAGTGGATTTGGGGTGAAATTAGCGGGGGTAGAAAAGATCAAGGTTTTGGATGGGGGAAGATAAGAGATGGTGGTGAACAGCCGTTTTAAAGACCTGGAGGGAGGAGTGGGATTGAGGAGAGTGAGGGAGTTTGTTCCAGAGGCGGGAGAAAAGAGGAGTGAAGGTGAGCAGAGAGTCTTGATTTTGGCAGTTTAACGATAAGAGGGTTGCAGGCAGATTTTGTGCGACCTGTAGGAATATTTGGGGGACAGAGCCCAGAGAGAGCTGGGGGAGCAAGGCTGGAGAGGAGTCGGTAGAAGACGGAAAGACCACCAACCTGCCTGCGGTGAGTAAGTGAAAGGCCCTTGGAGATAGCGTCATCGCGAGAGATTCCAATGATTCTGAACGCTTTGGTTTCAACAGCGTGAAGACGAGCTAGGTGTGAGGCAGGAGCACCAGCCCAGAGGGGAGAGCAGTATTCCATTGAGCTGCGGATGAAAGCCTTGTATGTGGTGAGGAGCTCAGGTGTGCCAAGGAAGGACTTCGCATGACGGAGGATGCCCAGTCGGCGACTGGCTTTGGAGGCCAGCTTGGAAATGTGGTTTTCCCAAGAAAGATCATGGCAGATAGTGAGACCCAAAAGCTTGAGTGACAGAACTTCTTGGAGAGGATTATTCAGAAAGTAGATAGGAGGGTTGTCCAGTCGGTCTTTTCGGAGAGACATCGTAAGAGTGTGAGATTTGTCAGGATTGAAAGACATGTTCCACTTGTTTGCCCAGTCTGTGATTTTGTCCAGGTCTGCAGAGAGTGAGGAGGCTGCAGACTGCCGATCTGAGGGATGAAGAATGGAGCGGCAGAGAGTGGAGTCATCAGCAAAGAGTTAGAGAGGATTTTCAAGAGAGTCAGAGAGATCTTAAAAACATTCGGCATGGGTGTTGCTCCTACCGTGAAAGTTTCGTCTCAATCGGACATCATGGTTGCTGAGAAAAACGAGGTTTAGCCTGGACGAACGGAAGGACGGACGGACGGACAACCCGAAAACATAATGCTTCCGCCGACCTCCGACTTTGTCGGCGGAGGCATAAAAAAAAAAAAACATTGCATACTTCCGCCAGGATGAACAGTTTACATTTTTTTATCCCATTGAAAAGCCGGATATGCATCCGGATCGTCACCAAAATTGAATCACCTTGTGCTTGTCACCTATCCAACTTATCCACCAAGATTTGACATAAGCCGTCCACAACTTCTTGAGATATCGTGCTGTGATGTCGATTTTGGCTCCATCTCTCAATGGTGATAGGCTATGAGCCAGACCCCCCAAATTGACCGGTCGGTACCATACAGATGGAGTAAGGCTCATTGTGATTTTTAGCAAGATATATGTCCCTAGATATGAAAAAAAAGTGATAGCAGTGTATAACTCTCGGCCATCTCTGTGTTATCACCTGAAATATTATTATACGCCCGCTTCGCTTCGCCAAAAAATGTGATATTTGCTAAAATTGGAATAAATATGTTTTTAAGGACCACAGAGTGCCGAGATCGAGATCGAGATCGTATTTGTTCGAGAGATCATGATAAACCTAGAGTGTGGAGCAAGTTTGCATGCATTGTGAAATATAATGTAGCTGATGTTACAAACCTACTTTAGGATACTAGCTAATACCAAAAATTACACTGAGATACCAAAAGTAGTAGACGAATAAACCTAAAATGTTCAAAAGCTATGTTTCGTTCCAAAATATCAAAATTAGGGGGTATGGTTGAACATATTTTGAACTTTGCCAAAATATGTGCCCCAAACAACCACCATATTACAAAGTAATGATATATTCCAATGCAGTGGTTCCTTGCGAAGATTTTGAGGGGTCAAATGTTACTCTGGGAGTTTTCATTTTTGAAATATTGACAAAAAATGTACAATGTGAATTCTGAACTCGAAGCGATTTCGACCACTTTTTCACTAAATTTAACATATTTTTTGTCATTATATCAATATTTTGATAAATAACCCCCACAAATGTTCTATATTTCTATTACTATATTAGTTGGCATCCAGTATGCAAATTATTGGCACTCTGTGGTCCTTAAAAACAGATTTATTCCAATTTTAGCAAATATCACATTTTTTGGCGAAGCGAAGCGGGCGTATAATAATATTTCGGGTGATAACACAGAGATGGCCGAGAGTTATACACTGCCAAAATATCAAATTTAGGGGGTATGGTTGAACATATTTTGAACTTTGCCAAAATATGTGCCCCAAACAACCACCATATTACAAAGTAATGATATATTCCAATGCAGTGGTTCCTTGCGAAGATTTTGAGGGGTCAAATGTTACTCTGGGAGTTTTCATTTTTGAAATATTGACAAAAAATGTACAATGTGAATTCTGAACTCGAAGCGATTTCGACCACTTTTTCACTAAATTTAACATATTTTTTGTCATTATATCAATATTTTGATAAATAACCCCCACAAATGTTCTATATTTCTATTACTATATTAGTTGGCATCCAGTATGCAAATTATTGGCACTCTGTGGTCCTTAAAAACAGATTTATTCCAATTTTAGCAAATATCACATTTTTTGGCGAAGCGAAGCGGGCGTATAATAATATTTCGGGTGATAACACAGAGATGGCCGAGAGTTATACACTGCCAAAATATCAAATTTAGGGGGTATGGTTGAACATATTTTGAACTTTGCCAAAATATGTGCCCCAAACAACCACCATATTACAAAGTAATGATATATTCCAATGCAGTGGTTCCTTGCGAAGATTTTGAGGGGTCAAATGTTACTCTGGGAGTTTTCATTTTTGAAATATTGACAAAAAATGTACAATGTGAATTCTGAACTCGAAGCGATTTCGACCACTTTTTCACTAAATTTAACATATTTTTTGTCATTATATCAATATTTTGATAAATAACCCCCACAAATGTTCTATATTTCTATTACTATATTAGTTGGCATCCAGTATGCAAATTATTGGCACTCTGTGGTCCTTAAAAACAGATTTATTCCAATTTTAGCAAATATCACATTTTTTGGCGAAGCGAAGCGGGCGTATAATAATATTTCGGGTGATAACACAGAGATGGCCGAGAGTTATACACTGCTATCACTTTTTTTTCATATCTAGGGACATATATCTTGCTAAAAATCACAATGAGCCTTACTCCATCTGTATGGTACCGACCAACCCCCTTGGCTCATAGCCTATGAAGAATTGCTTTAAAAAATTCGTATCCAAAATGTAATCATTTCGTTCTTGTCACACACCCACGTGTAAACATAACCAGAGAAAGCAGTGTAAACATAACCTCTGTCCACCTTCGGTGGCAGAAGTACTTAAAAATAAAGAACACATCGTAAAATAGTTTTGCTTATCATTTTATGGCACATGCACACACAAAAAAATATGAAATGAACATAATCCAACAACATTTTGATCATTCTCGGCCCACATAAGAATTCTCAATATTAAGGCATAAAAGGAGCACGTGATTCAATGATCTTATTCATTGTAAATGTATTTGAAAAGTTTTCTCTACCTCCATTCAGGAAGACCTTTGCATAAGTCTTAAATATGTCTGCATTTCCTTTCTCATAAGCTATTGTTATGAACACTCCACTCCTTAGTTTCAAACACACTTTACGATGTGTCGTTTCAAAATAGAAGTTTGGCTCAGAAACCTCCCTGGAAGTTCCCCTCCCACGTTTGCACATCCTTTGCCAACCGCACGGTATCATTATCCCTCCTGCTGAGCACTGAAAGCCAGAAAGCTTGAACAAAGTTTCGGAAAGCATTCCAGGAAATCAACTATAATTATTGCAGCATTCCCAGTCCATTGTACATGTTTATTCGATCGTGCACTCACGAAGGCCACAACGCAGTACAACTTGCTCTGTGATCGACATTTTACTCTGCCAACAACTGCATTCAAAATATAGAACGTACCGAGAAGGAACTGAATTCTCTTTAAAACATGTTTGATCGAGGCAAGCTGTTTATTTTTGGTCCTTTACCGGCCTGTAATGCTCCTGTTATTTAGAATGAAGAAGCAAAGTGTTATTTATTACGAGCAGAGGTACCCGGCATTGCCGGGCGGGGGAGGGGAGGGGGAGGGGAAGGGAACGGGGGGAGAGCGAGCCCCTTGGTAAAGCGAGCGATGTTTTTTTTCATAGCGTCATAGCGATTTTTTTTTTCATAGCGTCATAGCGTTCATAGCGTCATAGCGTTCATAGCGTCATAGCGTTCATAGCGTCATAGCGTCATAGCGTTCATATCGTTCATAGCGTCATAGCGTTCATAGCGTCATTGCGTTTCATAGCGTCATAGCGATTTTTTTTTTCATAGCGTTCATAGCGTCATAGCGTTCATAGCGTCATAGCGTTCATAGCGTTCATATCGTTCATAGCGTTCATAGCGTCATAGCGTCATAGTGTCATAGCGATTTTTTTTTTCATAGCGTCATAGCGTTCATAGCGTCATCACGTGATCGCTCTGAGCAAATCAGCGCCCACCTGCTCTGATTCCGTTGATTCCGTGCGCTGAAATGCGCTGAGGTAAATATGAATAAAAAATATGGATCGTCAAATATTTTGAGTTTGGCCATGTTCGTCCCAGGCGCAATGGCCATGTCTATGCCAAATATCAAGCACGTAAGCCTCTCCGTTTAGGAGTCTATCGGTAACATTACACACACACACACACACACACACACACACACACACACACACACACACACACACACACACACACACACACACACACACACACACACACACACACACACAAACTGTGTTTTATATATATATAGATTATCATTGTGGGAAGAATATATCAACGGTGTGACAATTGTAAACCAGTTGGATATGTAACAGGTTGTGTAATCAAGTTTTCATTCCTTATTGATTTATTCGAATCACACCGATTGGTATCCCAGAAGTGTACAGGCAAAAATGTTATGCCTCCGCCCGCGAAGTTGGCTGGAGGCATTATGTTTTCGGGTTCTCAGCAACCACATGTCCGATTGAGCCGACACTTTCAGGGTTGCAGTGACACCCCTGCAGAATGTTTTATTTATTACAATTGTGACGTCATAGATCACGTGGTATGGCAGCCATCTTGGAATACCCGCAAAAAAAAAATATATATATATATTTCTCAGAAACCACTGAATGGAATTTTTTTTAAACTTGCCACATTGTCAAGTACTCCCAATAGGGAACAAAAGCATGATGACATGACATCATCGGTGAAGTGGTATACCAGCCAAAAATGTTTTAATCGAATGCCTTACCATAAAAATCTTGTTGATCTCTGACCCATTTGTATTGAAATATTTATTTATGACATCTTTGGTCACATGGATTGGCAGCCATATTGGATTGAAGGAAAATATTAAATAATTATATCTCTGAAACCGCTTACCCTATCGATGCGAAATTTTACAATGTCATCCAACACTATAGTTGCATATAGTTTCAAAATGATGATGTCATAGATCATGTGCTTTGGCAGCCATCTTGGATAGAAAAACGAACCTTATCCGATCAACACGAAACTTCACAAATGTGATCCCCTACCCTTGCATATACAGAGTGTACCATTTTAAATGTTATATGTCACGTGGTTTGGCAGCCATATTAGCCTGAAAGCAAATATTTTAAAAACAAGCATTACGCCTAGGTCCCCCGTCGGTGAAGTGATGTGAGTTGACAAAGTGGAAGACGCAAGGCGGCCATCTTGGATTTTGACGTGGCGACCCAATTTTCAATAGCGTTCTCCCTTATGCGTAGATACACCCACACACCAGATTATAAGTTAGTAGTTCGTTTATTTTTCAAGATATTCTGCTCACAAGGTTCAGACATACATGGCGGCGGCCATCTTGGATTTTGACGTGGCGACCCAATTTTCAATAGCGTTCTTCCTTATGCGTAGATACACCCATACACCAGATTAGACGTTAGTAGTTCGTTTATTTTTCAAGATATTCTGCTCACATGGTTCAGACATTCATGGCGGCGGCCATCTTGGATTTTGACGTGGCGATCCAATTTTCAATAGCGTTCTTCCTTATGCCGAGATACACCCACACACCAGATTAGAAGTTGGTACTTCCCTTATTTTTCAACATATTCCGCTCACAAGGTTCAGACATACATGGCATCAGACATACATGGCGGCGGCCATCTTGGATTTTGACGTGGGTTGCACCCACACACCAAATTAGAATTCGGCCCTTCGCTTACGCATGCACGCATGGACGGATGCACGCACGGACGCACGCACACACGGATGGAGGGGAAAACCATAGTCCCCCTTTCACTCCGTGGTGCGACGGGGGACAAAAATCCCTTCTCCGAAAATGCTTCCGCGATCAATGTGAAATCTGTCCTGTGGTAAAAATGTGATGCTTGAAAACAGCTGAAGGGATTTAAACCAAAGTTGTTTATTTTAGGACAGTGAACAAGGGCGTCTGCCCATTGTCACGGGCATGGACTACACGGAGGCATATTGGCGACACAGTTGCATTGCTCTTGTTTTTTTTTTTGTTTGTTTTTTTTTGCCAACCACATTGCCCTTTTATACTCCCCCAATCCCAAACTGATTCTTCAGTATTGAAATCAATATCGGGTGCCCTGATACAACAACGTATACACTGCTGTGCAAATATCTTAGAAACATTCAGGAGTTGCAACATATGGATGTTATGAACATCAACAATTTACTCAAAGCCTCCACAAGTGTTTTCTACTATTATAAAAATGTTGACTGTTATTAATACAACTTAGTTTGATTCTTCAATTTAAGATTTAGCAATCTTTAATTCACATTGATCAGAATCTTCAAAAACTTGTGAAAACATGGATGGCTTCCTCATAAGAAGAGCTACAAAACATACTAAGAGAATCACTAAAAACAAAACAAACATAAGAAGAGGACAGGACCAGATGGTATCAGTGCCCTTGTTCTGAATTCCGTTCATGACCTTTCCTGGGCAAATCACATAGCAAAGCTGGCTTCCGAAGCCAGCCGCAGGCTGGGCATCTTCTGTCGATCCAAGTCTTTCCTTGGGAAATTAGAGCTACTTACAGTCTACAAGCCCTTTGTCCATAGCTCAATGGAGTATTGCTCTTCGTTATGGGCATGGCACCCCAACTTCACATCTGTCTATCCTGGATTATGTGGAATCGAAGCCTCTCAAATTATTAGAATATCCTGTAATGATGAAGGCCGAAGCACAAAATCTGTTGCTTAGATCATAGACAGGTTGGTGGTCTCTCTGTTTTGACTGTATATTCTTCAAAATTGCTCCCTCTGCTCTCTCGTCTTCCAACCTTCCCCAGCAACTCCAGGATGCACTTGTTCTTCCAGTCAACTTCTCCTGGCTAAACTTCCAAAATCGAGGCTGACTGCACACCTCAACTCTTTTATTCCTTGCTTCTCTAGTCTATGGAACCACCTTCCAGAGACTCTGTCTCACTCCCCCCTCCAGGATTCTGACCCATAATCTTTATTACCTCCATTAATCTTGCCTACCTTAACCATTTTACTTCCTAGTTTCAGTGTTTCCTCCACTCTTCCATTTTCTCTCTTCATGTTCTTCCATTTTCTTGGTCTTTATTCATTATCTCTATTAATCCCCTTGTTTGTCCCACTGTCATTTCTACCTTGATCTTACATTAGCCTCTTATTGTCCTCTTAAGTAAAAATAAAGTTGCGACGAATGTAGCCATATTTGACAAGGTGAAGGTCTGGTGAATCGTTTGCATGAAAAGGTTAAAAATCAGGAAAGGTAAGTCAAATCTATTTTCTCCAGGCATTACTTAGCAAACATTAAAACTCCAGAACGTTTACACTCTGCCAAGGTTATTGATGTGTTGACATTGATGGCTTGGGGAGAAAAAAAAAAGTCAATAAATGTCGAAGACTACAAAGTATTGATAGTGTAGCAGCATAGCAAACCTGTTGTGCATTTTGTGATACAAGCACCAAATTTGGCACAAATGTACATTAATATGTTGCAAACATTTTCAGATATTGGGCCACTTGAAATTCCGTAATTTTTTTTTTCAATTTTTTTCAAATTTCGTAATTTCAAATTTTTCGGGTGACACCGTCACAATTTCGGTCTTCGAGGCCGGCCGATATAGTGGGGCGGCTTAGCCCAAATATTCAAAAGAATTGTGCATTTTGTGATACAAGCACCAAATTTGGCACAAATGTACATTAATATGTTGCGAACATTGTGTGGTCAGCAATGAAGACGAGAGTCTGAATTACATGTATGCAAAAGACCTTGTGAACCAGTGAAGCAAATACACGGGAAAGCATGAATTAAATCTAGGGCATGATATAATTTCCATGATGTTTACCTCTACACTCAATGGTGGAAGGAGGTAATGTTTTGATCCCAGCTTGTCTGTATGTCTGTTTGTCTGTTAGTCCACAAAATTCCAGACAAAGCTTGTAGTAGTGGTAGTTGTAGTGGTAGTGGTGATAACAGAAATTGTTATATAGAACTGAACTTATATTATTATTATATGCAGAAAATAACTTCATTTCTATATGCCCTGCAGTGGACAGGTTAATTGGTTTATGCACTGAAGGGGTCACCCTGGTGCGCACTGCTGTGTTCTGCCTCACTGAGTTGTTCAGGTATGATGTACTCAGCACAAGCTTCCGGTCGGCCCGGAGGTGGGGGTGCGGGGCCTGTCACGGAACGTCAAAACAAACGGCCTGCCGGGGCCGCCCAAAAGTCGGGCGTGAGGGGCGCGTCCACTAATGGAACGCCTCTCGCTTCCCAGATCGAGGGCCACGTGGTCAGGAGAACCTCGTCCCTTCCGGTCACACTTTGCCTATCGGCCGGCCTCGAAGACCGAAATTGTGACGGTGTCACCCGAAAAATTTGAATTTACGAAATTTGAAAAAAATTGAAAAAAAAAATTACGGAATTTCAAGTGGCCCAATATCTGAAAATGTTCGCAACATATTAATGTACATTTGTGCCAAATTTGGTGCTTGTTTCACAAAATGCACAATTCTTTTGAATATTTGGGCTAAGCCGCCCCACTATGAGGAATTTATGAAACTTTATCTGTCGGCCTGCAATGCGCTCAAGTTATGTTAAGCTGTTCGGACATGGTGGTATGTTCGACTTTATCTGCACATGTCTAGAACTAAAACTACATTGTGCTTTACTATAGAGACATAAAATGTTTGAGTTTGTCTGCAAAGGAAGAAGTCCAAGAGATTCTGTGGTTTGGCAGAAAACCAGACCCCTGGTATTACTTGCAGCGTTCCGTTCCGACAACATCGATTGGACTGCTGGGGCCAAGAATAAGCAAGACTGTAGACCGGGTAAATTTAGAATTTGACAAGATAATAGTACATTGCAGCCTTTTTATTGATAAGAATGCAGGGAAGTTTTCACCACATGTGGAATTGATTACAAGGGAAGTTTTCACCACATGTGGAGTCCATTACAAATGTCAGTCACATTTGTGGACATTAAAGTGTGGACATTGTTTGTGGACATTAAAGTGTGTACTTACAACGCAGCTTACGGTGATTGTATGTACAATTTTACTTCATACTCGCTGAAACCAAATAAATTTTAAACCTCATAGATATGCCCATGTCGCTCCCCTATCGCAGACCTTTCTGAAGAGTTATGGGTCACATGTGTACATCAAGTGGTTATTGCAACATGGTTGTCTGACAGATATATGCATATACTTCAGAATCATTGGAATCTCCCGCGATGAAGCTAACTCCGAGGGTCTTTCACTTACTCACCGCAGGCAGGTTGGTAGTCTTTCTGTCTTTACCGATTCCTCTCCTGCCTTGCTCCCCCAGCTCTCTCTGGGCTCTGTCCCCCAAATATTCCTACAGGTCGCACAAGATCGGCCAGCAACCCTCTGATGGTTAAACTGCCAAAATCAAGACTCTCTGCTCACTTTCACTCCTTCATTCCTCTTTTCTCCCGCCTCTGGAACAAACTCCCTCACTCTCTTCAATCCCACTCCTCCCTCCAGGTCTTTAAAACAGCTGTTCACCACCATCTCTTATCTTCCCCCATCCAAAACCTTGATCTTTTCTACCCCCATTAATTCACCCCAGATCCACTTTTTTGAAATACCGACTTCTTTCCTGGAAGTCCTAGCAGTGTCCATGTGTTTTATACCTCTCTTACCCCCCCCCCCCTTCCCATCCCCCAAGCACTCTCCCTCCCACAGATCTCCCAATGTCCCTGCTCTCAAAAGTTGTACTTGTGTGCTTCACTCTCTCTCCCCATCTTGTCTCCCGCTCCCTTTATCATATATTTTACGTGTGAGTTTGTCTTTTTGTGATTAATGTTTTGTGAGACACACACACACACACACACACACACACACACACACACACACACACACACACACACACACACACACACACATATGAAAGTATGTGTGTGTGTGTGTGTGTGTGTGTGTGTGTGTGTGTGTGTGTGTGTGTGTGTGTGTGTGTGTGTGTGTGTGTGTGTGTGTGTGTGTGTCTCAGCCAGACATGGCAAATTCCGCACCGTTTTATATATTTTTTTTTACATTGATATAAGTTTCTTGGAAGAGCTTGCAAAGAGTTCATATGCAGGACAATGACATTATTAGACACCAGTTTACTTTATCATGAATTACAAGGATATTCGAAGACAATTGACAAAAACATAAAATATACAGATTTTGAAAACCAGGTTCTCAGCTTCATCAACTGTCAGTTCAGATAGAAACTGGATGATGCTTCCGGTCCGGTCTGGTGAGGACGCTGGCGTTACTTGTTCGCCGCTTCTCCGACTGGGCCATTGTACATAGTTTGCTTTTCTGGTGGTCGTGGCGGATTTTTGACCGTTGGGTCTGCCCTCTGCTCGGTCCCGGCTCTGCTCCTGGCTTCGCCTGCCCGGCTCCTCCACTGTTTCCTCAGGCCCGCTCCCGTTGTTTGTGGCCGTTGTTTGCGGCGGTGGCTGTTTGCCGCTGTGGTCTTGATTAGCGGCTGCAGTCGTTTGCCGCTGCGTTTGCCGCTGCGTTCGCCGCTTTGCCTCCTCGACCTTGGCCTCGTACTCGTCCCTTCGCTCCTGCCTGGCATGGCTCTGAGGTACTCCGCCGCAAGGCTTCTTCTGCTCAATACCCGCTCCACCCCATCATGCATCTCTGCCATCAAATCAAATGGACTCCTCCGACGACCCAGGTACATTCACCGTGGCTCCGGTCGTAAGTTTGTTTATTTGCAATCAGATCACTCCATCCCCGTCCTCTGGTCGGCTCAGCGCACTCTCACTCTTCGTCCCAGCGCACCTGGTCACAGCAACCCACACGATCGCACCTCCTGCCTACGAACCCTGGCTAAATCACCTGAATTCATCCCTGCTGTTCAAAACAACATCAAGCTCACCCTGTTCAACACCCGGTCCCTCAACAACAAATGCCTCATCCTGAACGAATACATCCTGGATAACAAACTGGACTTTCTCTGTCTCACCGAAACCTGGCAACAACCTCTGGACTACTACACACTTAACCTCACCACACCCAATGGATATTCCTACGTCAATAAACCACGCTCGGAGGGCCGAGGTGGTGGAATTGCCGTTATCCACCGTCAAGACATCAAGACCAACCTCATCTCCATCTCATCTGCTCCATCATTTGAACACCTGGCTTTAAAACTCTCTGGTCACACGCAGTCAGTCATGGCTGTCGTCTACCGCCCTCCCAAACCACACCCATCATTCCTGTCTGACTTCTCCTACTTTCTGACCCAGCTATGTTCCCTCTCCCCCTCAATCCTCCTCCTTGGTGATTTCAATATCCACATGGACTCCACTGACTCCACAATAACCACTGACTTCACTGATTTACTCACCTGCTTTAACCTCACTCAACATGTCGACTTTCCTACCCATATCCGTGGTCACATTTTGGACCTTGTCTGCTCCACTGGATTAAGTTTGCACCATCTCTATGGCTCCGACCTCACCCTCTCTGACCACTTAGCCATCACTCTGACCATCAACATCCCCGCCCCAACACCAAGGCATTATCGCACAATCAACTTCCGTAAGCTAAACGCTCTTTCACCTACCTCATTCTCATCCACCCTCTCTGAAAAAATGTCCACTTCTCCCTTCATTGACCTCCACACCCCTTCCGACCTCACTGACTACTACAACCACACTCTCTCCTCCTGCCTTGACCAGCTTGCACCTGTAAAAACCAAAACAGTTTCTTTCACCCATTCTGCTCCCTGGTTTACCCCTGAACTCCACCTGATGAAAACTCGTGCTCGCCAACTTGAAAGACTCCGCAATAAAACGGGTCTCACAGTTCACTCCCAAGCCTACAAGGACCACATACAACACTACAAAGATGCCCTCTCCCGCGCCCGCTCTGCCTACTACTCTCAAATTATCCACTCTGGCTCCGGAAACCCAAAAGCACTCTTCTCGACAATAAACAAACTCCTCCGCCCCCTGAACACCACCACCCAGTCATTCACAGTAGACAACTGCATCTCCTTCCTCTCTTTCTTCCAACGCAAAATTGACAACATCTACAACAGCTTGACCACCGCCGCACCCGCTCCCCCTCCAACCACCTGCCCCCCCTTGTCCTGCCATCCCCTGTCTCGGTTCTCCCCAATCTCCCCTACTGACCTCTCTGAACTCCTCATAGGAATGAAAACTGCCACCTGCACTCTTGACCCCATCCCCTCCAGCTTTGTCAAAGCCTCCCTCCCTGCTCTCTCTCCACTTATCATTGCAACAATAAACTCCTCCCTGTCTACAGGCATCGTCCCACCTTCCCTCAAAATTGCTGCTGTTACCCCCATTCTAAAAAAACCTGGTCTAAACCCTGACACCCTAAACAACTTCAGACCCATCTCCAACCTACCCTTTCTGTCAAAAGTTTTGGAACGCGCTGTAGCCACTCAACTCAAACATCATCTCTCTGCCAATAACCTGTATGAAACATTCCAATCCGGATTCCGCTCCAACCACAGTACTGAAACTGCTCTCCTCAAAATCACCAACGACTTTCTCCTCTCCTCTGACGCTGGCAACCTCAACATTCTCGTCCTCCTCGACCTCAGCGCTGCCTTTGACACCATCGATCACACTATCCTCCTCACCCGACTTGAATCCACCTTTAACGTTACCGGCACTGCCCTCTCTTGGATTAAATCATACCTCTCTGACAGATGCCAGTTCATCTCCATCAATAACTGCAAATCCCCCACTGCTCCCCTCCCCCAAGGTGTCCCCCAAGGTTCAGTTCTTGGCCCCCTCCTCTTCATCCTTTACCTGTCCCCGCTCGGTCACTTAATCCGCCGTCATGGTCTCCAATTCCACTGCTTCGCCGATGACATCCAGCTTTTCATCTCCACCAAGTCCGTCTCCACCGACACCCACTCTATCCTGACAAACTGCATCACTGAAATAAAATCCTGGCTTCAAATCAACTTCCTCAAGCTTAACTGTGATAAATCTGAAATAATCATCATTGGCCCAAAAACGCTCACAAAATCCACCCATAACTTTGCCCTCAACATCGACGGTATCCCAGTATCCACCTCCCCTCACATCCGGAATCTTGGCGTCATCTTTGACCAAACCCTTTCCTTCGACAAATACACTAAACAGATCACAAAGTCAGCCTTCTTTCACCTGAAAAACATTGCCCGTCTCCGCTCATCCCTCTCCTCCACGGCTGCAGAAACCCTCATCCACGCCTTCATCACCTCCCGTCTGGACTACTGCAATAGCCTCCTCTATGGTTCACCCTCAAAAATCACCAATAAACTCCAATACATTCAGAACTCCGCTGCCCGTCTACTCACCCATTCCCGGACCCGTGACCACATCACCCCCGTCCTTTACAAGCTTCACTGGCTCCCCATCCCCCAGAGAATCCAGTACAAAATCCTCCTCTTGACATACAAAGCCCTCCATAACCTGGCCCCATCCTACCTGGCTGACCTCCTCTCCAGACACACTCCCACCCGCAACCTCCGCTCTGCTGGTACCAACCTCCTGACCCCCTCCATCCGGACCAAATTCAGATCCTGGGGGGACAGGGCCTTCTCCATCGCTGCTCCCACCCTCTGGAACTCACTACCTCACACCATCAGAGACTCCTCCTCACTCACCACATTCAAAACATCACTAAAGACCCACCTGTTCAACACTGCATTCAACATTCAACCCACAGCATTTAACCCCTGACTATCTCTTCTCCTTCTCCCTCCTTTTGCTTTAAATATTTCCCTATTGATTCTTGTCTTTTTGCAATTGTTGTTTTCATGTATTGTTATGCATTATGTTTGCCACTCTGTCAAAGCGCCTTTGGGCTTCTGGAAAAGCGCTATACAAAATAAATGAATTATTATTATTATTATTATTAAACATTGAACAGGCTTTTCCCACAATTTATTCTTTCTGCCTAACAGCCATTTATACATAATGATGCAAGGTGAAAAAAATCACAATATTTAGATGTAGTCACTCCTTATTCTTTTTATTTGACTTCAAATTCGTTTCATTTGATCACTGCTCTCCTCCACTCATTCGTTCCTCCTATTTTCCAGCCTGTGGAATCAACTTCCACATTCTTTTCAATCTCATTCTTCCCTCCAGGTGTTCAAGACAGCTGTTCACCACCATAATCAGATCATCCTCAATCCAAAACCCCACCCTCTCTTGCCCCTCTCCCCCCTAATCATTCCTCCTTTCAAGGAGGTTGTTTTGTTGGTTGTGGTCTGTTGTTTTATTGATTGTGCTGTTGTTTTATTGGTTGTGCTCTGCTGTTTTATTGATTGTGCTCTGTTGTTTGGAGTTTTGTTGTTTGGAGTTCTGTTGTTTAGTTGGTTGGAGTTCTGTTGTTTAGTTGGTTGGAGTTCTGTTGTTTTGTTGGTTGGAGTTCTGTTGTTTTGTTAGTTGAGGTTCTGTTGTTTTGTTGTTTGGTGTTCTTTTGTTTAGTTGGTTGGAGTTCTGTTGTTTTGTTGGTTGGTGTTCTGTTGTTTTGCTGGTTGGAGTTCTGTTGTTTTGTTGGTTGGAGTTCTGTTGTTTTGTTGTTTGAGGTTCTGTTGTTTTGTTGGTTGGTGATCTGTTGTTTTGCTGGTTGGAGTTCTGTTGTTTTGTTGGTTGGAGTTCTGTTGTTTTGTTGGTTGAGGTTCTGTTGTCTTGTAGGTTGGTGTTCTGTTGTTTTGTTATTTGAGGTTCTGTTGTTTTGTTGGTTGGTGTTTTGTTGTTTTGCTGGTTGGAGTTCTGTTATTTTGCTGGTTGGAGTTCTGTTGTTTTGTTGGTTGAGTTTCTGTTGTTTTGTTGGTTGGTGTTCTGTTGTTTTGCTAGTTGGAGTTCTGTTGTTTTGTTGGGGTTTTTTTGGCTTCGTTTCTTTTTTTGGTGATCCTTGTGCGTGCGTCTCCACTGTCCCTTTTGCATGAGTCTCCACTGTTCCTTTTGTGTCTGTCTCTACTGTATATTTTGCGTGCATCTCTACTGTTCCTTTTGCGTGCATCTCCACTGCTCCTTTTGCGTGTTCCTCGACTGTGCCTTTTGTGTCTGTCTCTACTGTATCGTTTGTGTCTGTCTCTACTGTATATTTTGCGTGCATCTCTACTGTTCCTTTTGCGTGCATCTCCACTGCTCCTTTTGCGTGTTCCTCGACTGTGCCTTTTGTGTCTGTCTCTACTGTATCGTTGGTGTCTGCCTCTACTGTATCTTTTGCATGCACCTCTACTGCTCCTTTTGCGTGCATCTCTGCTGTTGCTTTTGCATGCGTCTCTACTGTTCCTTTTGCGTGCGTCTCTACTGTTCCTTTTGCGTGTGTCTCTACTGTTCCTTTTGCTTGCGTCTCTACTGTTCCTTTTGCATGCGCCTCTACTGTTCCTTTTGCGTGCGTCTATACTGTTCCTTTTGCGTGCGTCTCTACTGTTCCTTTTGCATGTGTCTCTACTGTTCCTTTTGCGTGCGTCTCTGCTGTTCCATTTGCGTGGGTCTCTACTGTTCCTTTTGCATGCATCTCGACTGTTCCTTTTGCATGCGTCTCTACTGTTCATTTTGCGTGCATCTCCACTATTCCTTTTGCATGCGTCTCTACTGTTCATTTTGCGTGCATCTCTACTCTTCCTGTTGCGTGCATCTCTACTGCTCCTTTTGCGTGTGTCTCAACTCTTCCGTTTGCGTGCGTATCTGCTGTTCCTTTTGCGTGCGTATCTGCTGTTCCTTTTGCGTGCGTATCGGCTGTTCCTTTTGCGTGCATCTCGACTGTTCCTTTGCATGTGTCCCTGCTGTTCCTTTTGCGTGCGTCTCTGCTATTCCTTTTGCGTGCGTCTCTACTATTCCTTTTGCGTGTATCTCTACTGTTCCTTTTGAGTGCGTCTCTGCTGTTCCTTTTGCATGCGTCTCTACTGTTCATTTTGCGTGCATCTCTACTCTTCCTGTTGCGTGCATCTCTACTGCTCCTTTTGCGTGTGTCTCAACTCTTCCGTTTGCGTGCGTATCTGCTGTTCCTTTTGCGTGCGTATCTGCTGTTCCTTTTGCGTGCGTATCGGCTGTTCCTTTTGCGTGCATCTCGACTGTTCCATTGCATGTGTCCCTGCTGTTCCTTTTGCGTGCGTCTCTGCTATTCCTTTTGCGTGCGTCTCTACTATTCCTTTTGCGTGCATCTCCACTGCTCCTTTTGCGTGTTCCTTGACTGTGCCTTTTGTGTCTGTCTCTACTGTATCGTTTGTGCCTGTCTCTACTGTATATTTTGCGTGCATCTCTACTGTTCCTTTTGCGTGCATCTCCACTGCTCCTTTTGCGTGTTCCTCGACTGTGCCTTTTGTGTCTGTCTCTACTGTATCGTTTGTGCCTGTCTCTACTGTATATTTTGCGTGCATCTCTACTGTTCCTTTTCCGTGCATCTCCACTGCTCCTTTTGCGTGTTCCTCGACTGTGCCTTTTGTGTCTGTCTCTACTGTATCGTTTGTGTCTGCCTCTACTGTATCTTTTGCATGCACGTCTACTGCTCCTTTTGCGTGCATCTCTGCTGTTGCTTCTGCATGCGTCTCTACTGTTCCTTTTGCTTGCGTCTCTACTGTTCCTTTTGCGTGCGTCTATACTGTTCCTTTTGCGTGCGTCTCTACTGTTCCTTTTGCGTGTATCTCTACTGTTCCTTTTGAGTGCGTCTCTGCTGTTCCATTTGCGTGGGTCTCTACTGTTCCTTTTGCGTGCATCTCCACTGTTCCTTTTGCATGCGTCTCTACTGTTCATTTTGCGTGCATCTCTACTCTTCCTGTTGCGTGCATCTCTACTGTTCCTTTTGCGTGTGTCTCAACTCTTCCGTTTGCGTGCGTATCTGCTGTTCCTTTTGCGTGCGTATCGGCTGTTCCTTTTGCGTGCATCTCGACTGTTCCTTTGCATGTGTCCCTGCTGTTCCTTTTGCGTGCATCTCTGCTATTCCTTTTGCGTGCGTCTTGACTGTTCCTTTTGCGTGCGTCTCGACTATTCCTTTTGCGTGCGTCTCGACTGTTCCTTTTGCATGCGTCTCCACTGTTCCTGTTGCATGCATCTCTCCTGTTCCTTTTGTGTGTGTCTCAACTCTTCCGTTTGCGTGCGTCTCTGCTATTCCTTTTGCGTGCGTCTCGACTGTTCCTTTTGCGTGCGTCTCGACTGTTCCTTTTGCGTGCGTCTCGACTGTTCCTTTTGCGTGCGTCGCTACTGTTCCTTTTGCGTGCGTCTCTACTGTTCCTTTTGCATGCATCTCTACTGTTCCTTTTGTGTACGTCTCCACTGTTCCTTTTGCATGCATCTCTACTGTTCCTTTTGCATGCATCTCTACTGTTCCTTTTGCATGCGTCTCTGCTGTTCATTTTGCGTGCATCTGTACTCTTCCTTTTGCGTGCATCTGTCCTGTTCCTTTTGCGTGTGTCGCAACTGTTCCTTTTGCGTGTGTCTCTGATGTTCCTTTTGCATGCGTCTCTACTGTTCATTTTGCGTGCATCTCTACTCTTCCTGTTGCGTGCATCTCTCTTGTTCCTTTTGCATGTGTCTCAACTCTTCCTTTTGCGTGCGTATCTGCTGTTCCTTTTGCGTGCGTATCTGCTGTTCCTTTTGCGTGCATCTCTCCTGTTCCTTTTGCGTGTGTCTCAACTCTTCCTTTTGCGTGCGTATCTGCTGTTCCTTTTGCGTGCGTATGCTGTTCCTTTTGCGTGCGTCTCTGCTGTTCCTTTTGCATGCATCTCTACTGTTCCTTTTGCGTGCGTCTCCACTGTTCCTTTTGCATGCGTCTCCACTGTTCCTGTTGCATGCATCTCTCCTGTTCCTTTTGTGTGTGTCTCAATTCTTCCGTTTGCGTGCGTATCTGCTGTTCCTTTTGCGTACGTATCTGCTGTTCCTTTTGTGTGCATCTCTACTGTTCCTTTGCATGCGTCTCTGCTGTTCCTTTTGCGTGCGTCTCTGCTATTCCTTTTGCGTGCGTCTCGACTGTTCCTTTTGCGTGCGTCTCTACTGTTCCTTTTGCATGCGTCTCAACTGTTCCTTTTACATGCATATATACTGTTCCTTTTGCGTGCGTCTCCACTGTTCCTTTTGCATGCATCTCTACTGTTCCTTTTGCATGCATCTCTACTGTTCCTTTTGCATGCATCTCTACTGTTCCTTTTGCAGGCGTCTCTGATGTTCATTTTGCGTGCATCTGTACTCTTCCTTTTGCGTGCATCTCTCCTGTTCCTTTTGCGTGTGTCTCAACTCTTCCTTTTGCGTGCGTCTCTGCTGTTCCTTTTGCATGCGTCTCTACTGTTCCTTTTGCGTGTGTCTCTGATGTTACTTTTGCATGCGTCGCAACTCTTCCTTTTGCGTGTGTCTCTGATGTTCCTTTTGCATGCGTCTCGACTGTTCATTTTGCGTGCATCTCTACTCTTCCTGTTGCGTGCATCTCTCCTGTTCCTTTTGCATGTGTCTCAACTCTTCCTTTTGCGTGCGTATCTGCTGTTCCTTTTGCGTGCATCTCTCCTGTTGCTTTTGCATGTGTCTCAACTCTTCCTTTTGCGTGCGTATCTGCTGTTCCTTTTGCGTGCATCTCTCCTGTTCCTTTTGCGTGTGTCTCAACTCTTCCTTTTGCGTGCGTATCTGCTGTTCCTTTTGCGTGCGTATCTGCTGTTCCTTTTGCGTGCGTATCTGCTGTTCCTTTTGCGTGCGTCTCCACTGTTCCTTTTGCGTGTGTCTCTACTGTTCCTTTTGCGTGCGTCTCCACTGTTCCTTTTGCATGCATCTCTACTGTTCCTTTTGCATGCATCTCTACTGTTCCTTTTGCATGCATCTCTACTGTTCCTTTTGCGTGCGTCTCCACTGTTCCTTTTGCATGCGGCTCCACTGTTCCTTTTGCATGCATCACTACTGTTCCTTTTGCGTGCGTCTCCACTGTTCCTTTTGCGTGCGTCTCCACTGTTCCTTTTGCATGCATCTCTACTGTTCCTTTTGCATGCATCTCTACTGGTCCTTTTGCGTGCGTCTCCACTGTTCCTTTTGCATGCATCTCTACTGTTCCTTTTGCATGCGGCTCTGCTGTTCCTTTTGCGTGCGTCTCTGATGTTCATTTTGCGTGCATCTCTACTCTTCCTTTTGCCTGCATCTCTCCTGTTCCTTTTGCGTGTGTCTCAACTCTTCCTTTTGCGTGCGTCTCTGCTGTTCCTTTTGCGTGCGTCTCTACTGTTCCTTTTGCGTGCGCCTCTGATGTTCCTTTTGCGTGCGTCTCTGATGTTCCTTTTGTGTGTGTCTCTGATGTTCCTTTTGCGTGCGTCTCTGATGTTCCGTTTGCATGCAGCTCTACTGTTCCTTTTGCATGCATCTCTGCTGTTCCTTTTGCGTGCATCTCCACTGTTCCTTTTGCATGCATCTCTACTGTTCCTTTTGTATGCGGCTCTGCTGTTCCTTTTGCGTGCGTCTCTGATGTTCCTTTTGCGTGCATCTCTACTGTTCCTTTTGCGTGCGTCTCTACTGTTCCTTTTGCGTGCGTCTCTGATGTTCCTTTTGTGTGTGTCTCTGCTGTTCCTTTTGCATGCATCTCTACTGTTCCTTTTACATGCGTCTCTACTGTTCCTTTTGCGTGCGTCTCTGTTGTTCCTTTTGTGTGTGTCTCTGCTGTTCCTTTTGCATGCATCTCTACTGTTCCTTTTGCGTGCGTCTCCACTGTTCCTTTTGCGTGCATCTCTACTGTTCCTTTTGCATGCGCCTCCACTGTTCCTTTTGCGTGCGCCTCCACTGTTCCTTTTGCATGCATCTCTGCTGTTCCTTTTGCGTGCATCTCTACTGTTCCTTTTGTGTGCTTCTCTCCTGGTCCTTTTGCATGCGTCTCTGCTGTTCCTTTTGCGTGCATCTCTACTGTTCCTTTTGTGTGCTTCTCTCCTGGTCCTTTTGCGTGCGTCTCTACTATTCCTTTTGCGTGCGTCTCTACTGTTCCTTTTGCATGCGTCTCTACTGTTCCTTTTGTGTGCGGCTCTGCTGTTCCTTTTGCGTGCGTCTCTACTGTTCCTTTTGCGTGCGTCTCTGCTGTTCCTTTTTGTGCATTTCTACTGTTCCTTTTGCATGCATCTCGAATGTTCCTTTTGCATGCGTCTCTACTGTTCCTTTTGTGTGTGTCTCTGCTGTTCCTTTTGTGTGCGTCGCAACTGTTCCTTTTGCGTGCGTTTCTGCTGTTCCTTTTGTGTGCATCTCTACTGTTCCTTTTGCGTGCATCTCTCTCTCCTGTTCCTTTTGCGTGCGTCACTACTGCTCCTTTTGCATGCGTCTTTACTGTTCCTTTTGCCTGCGTCTCTGCCGTTCCTTTTGCTTGCTTACACTTACAACAGGAAACTTACAATTGCAATTGGAACTCTTGCTTACAACTGGAAGTAATCTCTCTAACAGGTTTATTCCCAGTTGGTGACTGGCTCACAATTAAGCAAATGAAAAATAATACAGTACAGTACACTGAACAACCATGTGATGAGTGCGGGTGCAATATGACAAACATTAGGCTGATTACCAAAGATATTTAGCTTGTTCTGGAACTGTGATTAATCATAAGCTGTGCAATGTCACAGTGTAGTCCTAACACACTTTATGAATTCCAACAATTCCAACAGAAGTCTATGAAAACGCCTTTGGCTCACAGAAACTCAAGTCGAATGATATAGTACACGCCAAGCCTTCATGGTGATTGTGCAACAGACTAAAATGGTCTGCTACTTGAACAAAAATGTACCATTTGTGAAACACAATGAATATCTTGTCACTATTTTAAGAATATAAGTATTTGCTAACTATCCTTCACCTTTGTCACTATCCTGTCTCGCCATAGCATTACCGAAATATGGTGGAGAGGTTGGGTATATGACAAAGATGAAATGATTAGATTTTGGTGAAGATCTGGATCAAGATACGACGTATAATTTTAAACGGATTCTTCACCATTGAGTGATATGGCCAAAAACGACATATAGCATGATATTTCAAAAGGTGGTTTGGTTAGAGATATAAAAGGACAGATTCACATGAAACTTGGTGGACAGGTTGGGTATGTGACAACAAAGAATATATTCAATTTTGGTGAAGATTCAAATTTGGATCCGGATTAGAGAATTTTTAGTGATTCTTCACCATTGAGACAACAACAACAACAACAACAACAACAGGCATTTTAAGGCCATTTTCCCTGCAAGAGCGGGGGTTAGCCTTGCGGTCCCCATGACAATGTTCTCCATTTTTCCCTATTTTCTGCATCTCCCCTTGTTAACCCCCTTGCCCGCATTTATTCTTCGACCATCTTTAGCCAAGTCTTTCTCGGTCTTCCCCGTCCTCTACTTCCTTCTACATTAATTCCCATCACTCTTTTCAACCAGTCACTTTCATCCTTCCTCAACACATGACCAAACCATCTCAACCTGTTTCTCTTCACAGCATCCATCACAGGCTCTATTCCCATCATCTTTCGCAATTCATCATTTGTCTTCCTCTCTCTCAACAATACTCCACACATCCACCGAACCATTCGCATTTCCACCCTTTCCAGCCTTCGTTGCTGCTCTACGTTCATTACCAATGTCTCACTCCCATAAATCATAACACTTCTCACACATGCAGCACACACCTTTCCCTTCAGCTTCAATGACACTCCCCTCCTCGTCAGCACGCCACTCAGCTCCCGAAACTTCTTCCATGCACATCTCACTCGAGCAACCGTTGCCGAGTCTGATCCACCTTCTCCATTCAGCATGTCTCCAAGGTAACAAAATGTTTTCACACCTTCCAGCTTCACGCCATCTCCAAGATCCAACTCAACATTTCCTCCATCTGCAGCTCCCTCTGTGCACACCTTACACTTGAATGTAGCTGCCACACTGGTTAATGACCCTCTCAAACCACTACATTTTTGATGAACCCACTCAGCGCACATTGTACATTGAATGGAATTCACTCCGACACCCTTCCTGCACACGGCCACTTCCCAGTTCTTTCCACCTCACCACATGCTTTACCACTTGCCATCACCTTCGTTTTTCCGATATTCACCTTCAGACCTTTCGTCTCCATACATTCCTTCCACTTGTTCATCTTCTCCTTCAGTCCATCCATACTTTCTGCAATCAACACCAGATCAGCTGCATACAACAACTCCCACGGTAAACCCTCCTTTACGTTCTGAGCCAGCACCTCCATGACAGCTACAAATAGTAGTGGCCTTAGTACTGACCCCTGATGCACTCCCACCTTCACCTCAAACTCACCACTGTTCCCGTCCTTCGTCCTTACAGCTGTGCGCGCTCTTTTGTACATTGCCATCACTACTCTGATCAACCATTCCTCCACTCCTAACTTCCTCAATGCCCATGTCACTACTTCACGTGGAACCCGATCGAATGCTTTCTCCAGATCAACAAACCCAAGAAACAACTTCTTCCTCTTCTCCATGTACTTCTCCTGCAACTGCCTCACAATAAAAAGCACATCTGTCATTCCTCTTCCTGGCATAAATCCAGACTGCATTTTCTCAATCTTCGCTTTCTTCCTTATCCTCCTCTCCAACACCCTTTCCAATACCTTCCTTCCATGCTCCAATAACTTTATCGCTCGATACGAGCCACAGTCCAGAGGGTCACCTTTCCCCTTGTATAGAGGGACGAGGGTACTCAGTTCCCATTCCACTGGAATGCGGCCTTCTTTCACCACCAGATTGCAGATCTCTGTCATTCTCTTCACACCCCAATTTCCCGCTGCCTTCAACATATCTCCCACAACTCCCCTTGGCCCTCCCGCTTTTCTACTCTTCATTGCTTTTATCGCTTCCTCAACTTCCTCCTCGGTTATATTATCTGCCGGTCCTAAAACTGGGTTACTCTCTATGTTGCCATCCCATTCATTCTCTGCATTCAACAGTATTTCCATATCTCTTCCATCTTCCTTTAATTCCATCCGGGCCCACAACGATTTGTCCCACTTCATCCTTCAAGCAGCTCACCCCCATCACATCACACCTCTCTTTCGCTATCTGCTTTGCAATCCTGAATACCGTTCTCTGACCCTCTTCCGAATCCAAGCGTTCTCCGAACATTTTCCTACATACCTCCTGCGCCTTTGCTACCTCTTTCTTTGCAGCCTTCTTGGCTGACTTATAACTTTCATGCTCTGCCTTTACTGCCCCCATACCCTTCGCCTTCTGCCACTCCTTGAACTTCTTCCTCTTCTCGTCAATCTTCTTTCCAACTTCATCATCCCACCACCATGTTTCCGTGTGCCTCGGTGGTCCTTTTGTCCGTCCACATACCTCACCAACGGCTCCCAACAGACTATCTTTCATTGACATCCAACCACTTTCAAGCTCAACCACATCATCCCCTACCCTACTCAGCCTCTCTTTTAATGCCTCCCTCACTGTCACCTCTTTCAACCTCCACACCTTCCTTCTCGGTTGGTACTTCACCCGCCGAGCTCTCCTCGCACCTTTCACCCTTACGTCGCAGACAACCAAGTGGTGCTGTGAAACAGCCTCCTCCCCCGGGATCACCTTTGTGTCCTGGAGGTGCCCCCTATCTCGCCTACGCACCAGCAGGTAGTCAACGGTTGTCGTCGACCCACCTGACGTGTATGTAACAAACGTATTATCCTCTTTCTGGAACTGAGTATTACAAATCAGCAAATCAGCTCCATCAGCAAACTCCAAAATCCTTTCACCTTCTCCATTTCTCACACCATATCCATAACCCCCATGAACTCCCTCAAAACCGTCCATACTCCTTCCCACATGTCCATTTAGGTCTCCTCCTACCACAACAACTTCCTCATCTTTCACGTTTTTCATCAACTTCTCTATAGCACACGAGAACTTGTCCTTCTCTTCATCACTCCGACCAACCTGCAGAGCATATCCCGAGATGATGTTCACCAAGAGGTTTCCAATCATCATTGTCACCATCATCAACCTTTCACTCACTCTAGTCACACTCACCACACTGTCTACAAACTCCTCAGAAAACAGGACACCAACACCATTCATGCCCTCCGGGCACCCTTGCCACACAAACTTGTATTTCTGTCCCTGCCTACCCTTCACCATTCTCACACCACTTCCCTTCCATCTCGTCTCCTGCACACAACATATGTCCACTCTTCTTCTGACCAATACTTCCACCACTTCTCCTGATCTCCCTGTCATTGTCCCTACATTCCATGTCCCAAATCTCAGAAGCCGATCTCCACGTCGGGCATCAGACGTTTCGTCGTCATAAATGGAATGATTTCAACCCTTGCTTCGATCGGGTTCCCCACCTTGAGTTTTGACGAGAGGGAGTGGGGTCCCCCACGGGGTACTTCGGGCTGTACCCTGCCCATATGGAGTCGTAATTGTCATGGTTCTCTTTTTGAGGCAATGTTTTTATGGCCGGATGCCCTTCCTGCCGCCAACCCTTTTCGTCGCCTCGTACGACACGCAGTGATACGGTGTACCTATTCTAAACCGGGGTACACACCGGGACTTCACCATTGAGAAATGGGGCCAAAACAATATATAGTGTGATATTTCAAAAGGTTGAGGACAACTTTTGCCAAAACTTGGTGGATGAGTTGGTTCAGTGGCAAGAACAAGACAATTCGATTTGATGCCAATTAATGGATGTGGCAAAATGACAATGTATGGAAAGTGGGGAAATGGCAATGTTTGGAATGTGGGGAAATGCCAATGTATGGAATGTGGCAAAATGCCAATGTATGAAATGTGGCGAAATGCCAATGTTGTTAATGTGGTGAAATGCCATTGCATGGAATATGGAGAAAAGACAATGTATGGAAAGTGGGAAAATGACCATGTTTGGAATGTGGGGAAATGCCAATATATGGTATGTGGCGAAATGCCAATTTTTTTTATTTTTTATTTTTGTATACAGAGTCGAGGCTCGTGAAAGAGCTAACATTTATCAAACAAACAAATCAAACAAACAAGTAAACAAAGTATATAAAAATGGGAGCGGTCGACAAGATGGGGAGAGAAGGGGTGGAAGCACACAAACACAACATTTGAGGGCAGGGACATCGGGAGATGTGTGGGAGGCAGAGGGCCTGGGGGGAGGCAGGATAGGTATAAAACGCTAGGACACCAAGGACTTCCAGGAAAGAAGACAAAAGTCACCTCAAAAAAGTGGATTTGGGGTGAAATTAGTGGGGGTAGAAAAGATCAAGGTTTTGGATTGGGGAAGATAAGAGATGGTGGTGAACAGCCGTTTTAAAGACCTGGAGGGAGGAGTGGGATTGAAGAGAGTGAGGGAGTTTGTTCCAGAGGCGGGAGAAAAGAGGAATGAAGGAGTGAAGGTGAGCAGCGAGTCTTGATTTTGGCAGTTTAACCATAAGAGGGTTGCAGGCAGATCTTGTGCGACCTGCAGGAATATTTGGGGGACAGAGCCCAGAGAGAGCTGGGGGAGTAAGGCCGGAGAGGAGTCGGTAGAAGACGGAAAGACCACCAACCTGCCTGCGGTGAGTAAGTGAAAGGCCCTCAGAGATAGCGTCATCGCGGGAGATTCCAATGATTCTGAACGCTTTGGTTTCAACAGCGTGAAGACGAGCTAGGTGTGAGGCAGGAGCACCAGCCCAGAGGGGAGAGCAGTATTCCATTGAGCTGCAGATGAAAGCCTTGTATGTGGTGAGGGGCTCAGGTGTGCCAAGGAAGGACTTCGCACGACGGAGGATGCCCAGTCGGCGACTGGCTTTGGAGGCCAGCTTGGAAATGTGGTTTTCCCAGGAAAGATCATGGCAGATAGTGAGACCCAAAAGCTTGAGTGACAGAACTTCTTGGAGAGGATTATTCAGAAAGTAGATGGGAGGGTTGTTCAGTCGGTCTTTTCGGAGAGACATCGTAAGAGTGTGAGATTTGTCAGGATTGAAAGACATGTTCCACTTGTTTGCCCAGTCTGTGATTTTGTCCAGGTCTGCAGAGAGTGAGGAGGCTGCAGACTGCCGATCTGAGGGATGAGGAATGGAGCGGCAGAGAGTGGAGTCATCAGCAAAGAGATAGAGAGGATTTTCAAGAGAGTCAGAGAGATCATTGATGAAGACCAGAAAAAGCACAGGGCCCAGAACACTGCCTTGGGGAACTCCAGCCTGAACAGGAAGAGGAGATGAGAGAAACCCATTCAGGGCCACACGTTGACTACGACGAGAGAGGAAGTCAGCCATGCGTGGAGATTTCCATGGATACCAAAGGAGGAGAGTTTGGTGAGCAGAGCAGGGTGCCAGACCGTATCGAAGGCACGTGATATGTCGAGGGAGAAAGCTCGAATTTCCTGTTTGGCATTGAGGACCTCCATCCATTGTTGAGACAGCAGAAGCAGCATGTCCAGAGTAGAGTGACCTGGTCTGAAACCAAATTGATGATCAGAGATCAAGCCATTGGAGAAGAGGAAAGATTTCATATCCGAAGCAATGATGGATTCCATGACTTTGCTGATAATTTGGAGAAGGCTGATCGGTCTGTAGTTGCTAGGATCTGTTTTGGCACCTTTTTTGTGCAAAGCGGTGATGTTGACTGATTTCCAAGCAGATGGCAGTTGACCTTGAGCAAAAGAGAGGGTGAAGAGAACAGAGAGAGGGAGTGAAAGAGCGGAAGAACAGGCTTTTGGGACCCGTGGGCTGATGCCGTCAGGTCCAGTTGCAGAATCAGAGTCGAGGGTTGACAGAAACTTTTCCACCTTGTCAGGAGGAAAGGACACGGAGTCCAGGAGCAGCTGGGTACGACTGGGTACAGAGAGGGATGGGTTTGGGACACAGGATTTAGAGGCAAACACAGAGTTGAGGCATTCAGCTTTTTCACGTGCGGAGTCAGCTCTGTAGCCGTTTGAGGTAAGGGAGGGGATGGATGGGGAACAAACACCAGAAACAGATTTGACCAGACGCCACCAGGATTTGGAAGAGGGAGACAGATAAGAGAGTTCGGTCTTGAGAACGGAGAGATATTGTTTCCTGGCTCTCCTGAGGGTGGACACACACTTGTTTCGGGCTTTGTGAAAGGAATTGAGATTTCCTTCCGTTGGATTTGCTTTCCAGGAGACGAAGGCAAGTTGTTTCTGGGCAACAGCCTCACTACAAGATTCCGTGTACCATGGACGGGAGGAAGGGTATGACAACTGAAGACAAGATGGAATAAATCTGTGCATGAGAGAGAGCAATTTACTTTGGAAGAATTCCCAGGATGAGTTGATGTCAGAGGTGGTAGAGATGGGAGACCAGTCCAGATGATTGATGGCTGCTTGAAGACCGTGCCAGTTGGCCTGAGTGAAATGCCAGACTCGTCGACGCTGAGGAGGCTCCCTGAGAATGGTCAGAGAGATGTCCACTTTAACAAGCACATGATCAGATGAGCCGATTGGAGCAGAAGAAGAGCAGCAGACATTTTCAGGGAAGTTAGTCATAACCAAGTCCAGAAGAGAAGATGCTCCATTGACTGAGATCCGGGTCGGGAAATTGACAGATTGTGTCAGTCCCAGTGAGTCGCAGAAGTCCTTTGCTGAGGAGCAATGGCTGGTGAGAGAGGTACCCACACCCAGCCAACTGGCATGGTGACAATTGAAATCACCACATATGAGGAAGAGAGAGTTAGGATGAGTAGACAGAAGTTGGTCCATATTATCAGACAGCGAGATGTAGATGGAGTCATCACTGTTTAGTGGACACATATGCAACACACATATGAACAAGAGGTGGGAGCGAAGGGGAAGCCGTAGCCAGAGGTATTCCTGGGGGTGAGGTGGAAAGAGTGCAGTGCAGGGCGAGTGAGGAAGAGAGTTTTTGATCTAGATAGCAACCCCACCTCCAGGACGAGGCTCAGGTCTATCATACCGGAGGAGGGAGTAACCCGGGAGAGATACTAATGCCTAAGTCACACATAGGCGGATTTGTCGGCGACTACTGGCGACTGGAAAAATCGCCACCACCCGCCGACAATCGTAATGAAACCGTAATGGACGGTTGCCTGTAGTCGTGGTTATCCTCCCCAGGTCGGCTGCAGTCGGCAAGAGCCGCAAAAGGGCCAAATATTTTTTTTAATGTTTAAAAACGGCGCGCTCAGTCGCACTTGAAAAAAATCCGCCATGCTGTCGTGATGGAACCGCCATGCTGTCGTCGGTATCCGTAATAAGACCGTAAAGCGGCCGCAACCCAGTCGCTCATAATCTTCCGCAATCGCCCCACCAGCTAGCATGGCAGAGATGCGAATGCCATATGGCCTTCCTGCGGCATCTTCCCGACTACGGGCCGACACTGTTGCGGCTGCATATCGACTACAGAAGAACAGCCACGTCTCCCCTGCGGCTATGGGAGACTGACGACGACAGCAGTAGGACTAGTGGCGGCCGAGTTACGGCCATTGGCGACAAAGATACGACTGCCTGGCGACTGCATTACGACATACCACGATTTTCAGGCCAGGTATAAATAGGGGTGGACATTTCAGCTCACTGCAGTATGGTCAAGGTCTACCAAGGGTCTCTCTACCAACATCTATCATGGATGATGAACATAGGATGAAGCTGGTCCTTCTGAATGACTTGGCAGCACTGGACCAAGATATTGCTGCGAATGACCTACTGCTGGCTCATGCTGAGCTCCATTCCATGGCAAGACAGGATGGTGTGAGGGTCTCCGTGGAGTGAGGTCCTGTGGTGCCGACAAGGATATGGCTTTATTGTTTGGACTTGGGACTTTTGGGAACTTTATTTTTGGGACTTGGGACCAGTGGAAATAATGTGTTGGACTTTCTTTTCATTCTCTCTCCCTGCAGAAAAGTTTGATTATTACATTACAATGATACATCTTTATTATTTGTTATTGCACATCAAACATCTTTATGCTTCATGTTGAAGGAACTGCGCTCCAACGCGAGTCGAAAGAATTGACGCGACCAAAGACGGAATTCGTCCGAGTTGCTTTATTGAAACAAAACAGCTCAGGTATTCTGATAAGCCCGTTTATCGGGCAGCAATATATATACACATTTATGTCGGGAAGTTTGCCCGGCAAAAGCTATACCGGGCATGCCCGGGTATCAAGGGCGAGCCTTGGAAAGGCGAGTCTGGACCTGCCCGGGCGTGTTTGGCTGCGGCCTGGCAAGTCGAGGCTGGGCGTGCCCGGGCACTCTGGACGAGCACCGGAAAGGCGATAGCGGGCATGCCCGGACGCTCTGGGCGAGCCCTGGAAAGGCGATAGCGGGCATGCCCGGACGCTCTGGGCGAGCCCTGGAAAGGCGATAGCGGGCATGCCCGGACGCTCTGGGCGAGCCCTGGAAAGGCGATAGCGGGCATGCCCGGACGCTCTGGGCGAGCCCTGGAAAGGCGAGAGCGGGCATGCCCGGGAAAGACGAGACCGGGCGTGCCCGGGAGGTTCGGGCGTGCCCGGGAACAGTGAGTCCGGGCATGCCCGGGAGAGGCGCGTCTGGCCGTGTTCTGGCCGGTGCAAGGCGATTGTGTGCATCCAGCGGTAACCGCTACAATGTCATACATCATTGAAATGAATAAAGGGAAATGTAAAATAGAGAAATAAAGATTTAAAAAGTTGTGTGAATCGTCTCCAATCGCCGGCGGTCTTTTTGCAGTCTTGCGGACATCGGAGTAAACCGCCACCCAGCCCCAATGCAGTCGCCGCGATCCGCCATCGGTCGTAATCTAGCCGCCAGACTGTCGCCATGCTGCCGCCGTGCATCCGCAATGCAGTCGTCTTCGATCTTCAACAGTCGCCATCCCACTCGGGGCGTCGTCGCAATGCAGTCGCAATGTGGCCGCCTGCAGTCGCCATACTGCCGCCTGACCATATTTGACCGCCCGAAATCGCCAGTGGTCGCCAAAAAATCTTGATCGCCGGTAGTCGCCAAAATATCCGCCTATGTGTGACTTAGGCATAAGGAATCAGAGATATCATGAAGGAGGAAAGTTTCTGTTGAGCAGATCACGTCTGGTTTGACAGAAGCAACCTGTATGGAGAGATCAGTTGAGTTCAAACGAAGGCCCCGGATGTTTGAGGTCCATACCGTTAATGAAGAGGAAGGGGGAGCATCGGATACAGAACAGGGGGGAGGAGGGGTAGGGTAAGATGTGGAAGAGGTGGAAGAGGTAGGGAGAGCTGTTGAAGGTGTGTCAGAGATTTCAGAATAGCTCAGAGAAAGGGAAGGATGGGTGCGGACAAAAGGTTTGATGGTGATTGGGTGAGGCACAATGAGGTGTTATTTGAGGAGGGGGAAGAGCGAGGCAGAAGGTTGGGGGAGATGGAGGTGAGAGTTTGAAGAGGGAAGAAGTGGGGAGGACGCTTTGAGGAGGGGGAGTGAGAGGGGGGAAATTGAAAAGAAATGAGGGTGGGGAGATTTGAAGGGGAGGGGCGAGGGGGGGAGTTTAGGAGGGAAGGGACAAGGGGAGGGATTTGAAAGGGATGGGATATGGGGGAGATTTGGAGGGGAGGGGTGAGGGGGGAGTCAAGGAGGGGAGGGGCGAGAGGGAGTCTTGGAGGGGAGGGGTGTGGGGGGAGTTTAGGAGAGAAGGGGAAAGGGGGGAGATTTGAAAGGGATGGGTGATGGGGAGGATTAGGAGGGGAGTGGTAAGGGGGAAGATTTGGAGGGGAGGGGTGATGGGGAAGATTTGGATGGGAGGGGTTGTGGGGAAGATTTGGAGGGGAGGGGTGAGATTGGATTTTAGAAAGTGTACGATTAATGGGAAACGAACATTTATTGCAAAATGAGTTTCTTGTGACCTTCGAGTCAAAAATACGTTTAAGGACGCTGGAGGGAGGATGGAGTGCAGGAGAGTTTAGGGAATGTAGAAAAGAGGTACTGAAAGATATGGAATTTTTTTTTGGGATGGATAGATTTGGTGAGCAAGTCGAAAGCAACCTTTTAAAGAAGAAGAAAAAGGTGTTATAATATATGACGGAATACAGAACTTGAGGGGAAAGTGTAAACATTATATTTATACGGTTAATAACAGTGAACGTTAACAGTGAACAGTAATAACTGTTATTACAGTAACAGTAATAACAGTGAACGTCGTTCGAAGAATGAACAAACGAATAAGAACGAATAAACGAATGAGAACAAAGAATAAGAACAGAGATGGAAATGTTTTTTTTTTTTTTGAATTGATTTTAAACAAGGAAGTAGGCTATGGGGTGAAAAGACTGGGAAAAGCAGAGAACGAAAGTTATTGGAGCACAAAAGACAGACCGCTGCGAGGAAAACAAAGCCTCAAGGTTGTGCACTGTACAAGGCCTCACTGTACAATGTTTTTAATGTGGTGAAATGCCATTGTTTTAAATGTGGTGAAATGCCATTGCATGGAATATGGATAAAAGACAATGAATGGAATGTGGGGAAATGCCAATGTATGGAATGTGGCGAAATGCCAATGTTTTTAATGTGGTGAAATGCCATTGCATGGAATATGGAGAAAAGACAATGTATGGAAAGTGGGGAAATGACCATGTTTGGAATGTGGGGAAATGCCAATGTATGGAATGTGGCGAAATGCCAATGTTTTTAATGTGGTGAAATGCCATTGCATGGAATATGGAGAAAAGACAATGTATGGAAAGTGGGGAAATGACCATGTTTGGAATGTGGGGAAATGCCAATGTTTTTAATGTGGTGAAATGCCAATGTACGGAATGTGGCGAAATGCCAATGTTTTTAATGTGGTGAAATGCCAATGTATGGAATGTGGGGAAATGCCAATGTACGGAATGTGGCGAAATGCCAATGTATGGAATGTGGGGAAATGCCAATGTTTTTAATGTGGCGAAATGCCAATGTATGGAATGTGGGGAAATGCCAATGTTTTGAATGTGGCGAAATGCCATTGCATGGAATATGGAGAAAAGACAATATATGGAAAGTGGGGAAATGACCATGTTTGGAATGTGGGGAAATGCCAATGTATGGAATGTGGCGAAATGCCAATGTTTTTAATGTGGTGAAATGCCATTGCATGGAATATGGAGAAAAGACGATGTATGGAAAGTGGGGAAATGACAATGTATGGAATGTGGGGAAATGCCAATGTACGGAATGTGGCGAAATGCTAATGTTTGGAATGTGGGGAAATGCCATTCTTGCAGCTGAAATTTTACTCAAGCTTGACATTGAAATCCATGCTTAGAATTAAGAAGTTTGATAGAAATGATTTGTAGTGGGATTGTTTTATGGACATTGTAAAACCTTCCACAGCCTGGGATTGTGGTCACGTTCTGCCTGTTTCCTGCTCACGGGTCGTTTCCTGCCGATAAGTACTTTATCTGGCTCCATCAATACAGGAAGACTATGTCAGCGAAGGTGTGCTGGATCTTACCTGGTCTATGGCACTACTAGGCATTGTGAAGTACAACTGTGTGCACAAACATGGGTCGGAGTTAAAAGGTATTGTATATGGCTATTTCATATGTATAAGGGTACAAGGTCTTTATTACATACGTGTGAGGAGGTTTAGGGGTTTAAAATAAGAGATAAAATTGAGAAAATTAAGAGAACTAGGGAAGATGATGGAAGCAGAAAAATATGGAGGAGGAGGAGAGTGTAGAGGAAATTGAGAGAGAAGGGAAAGAAGTTTGGAGTAGATCGGAGAGAGTAGTGGGAAATGGCCGGTGGGAGGTAGTGTAGGGTTAGAGGGGCAACGATGGCATGGGGTCTGAGCCTCTCCCTTCATGATAGTACACGGGACAGCCAATACAGGGAGTGTAATCATCTTTATATAACTAGAGAAATGTCTGTTTGTTTGTTTTACGTGTTTGTTTGTGTGTTTGTTAGGTTGTGTGTTTCTTTATGTGCTTTTGTTTGTTTGTTTATGTGTTTTTTGTGTTTGTATATGAGTTTTTGTTTGTTTGTGTTTGTGTTTTTTTGTTCGTTTGTGTATTTGCTTGACTTGTATGCACTCTTAAACCACTGCATGGAATGAGGTGAAAACTGGTGGTTGTACGAGGGTTGGGCACAGGTAGGTTTTAGGCAATTAAAAAAAAAAAAATCATCCTTCATGGGGTTCATGGTGGAAGGAGCAGCCAAATTTTCTGTACTAGCAACGGTACCCGCCCTATGGGCGGGGCTTCAATTGGGAGGCCCAAATGAAAAGGCAAAATATCAGAAATTTAAGGCTTTTTTATTTTAAACGATTCATATAAATATCCGTTGAATCATATCACATGCAAATCATCAAAATCTAAAGAGTACACGACTCCGCATCGGTATTCCTATATCCTAATATTCTCATCCGTCTAGACTCTCGGACTCGAGATCCTCAATTTTGTTTTCTTTCTTTTCATCAGGTATTGTTATCAATTTGATTTGTAAAAGATTAGTAAATGGTACTTCTATTAGCAGGGCCTACCGTACACGCACACACACAAAATGATGTGAAATGGATGTGGTTTGTACATGAGAAATGATTGAAATTTGAGCGACCCCATCACCATCCTCTTAAGCCATGGTATTTTTGCAACCTCAGTGTGCAACAACAATGGTGTAAAATACCAAGAAAGAAGAAAGAGTTGTTGTAGCAGAGTTACTTCAACCTGAATCGATATGGTCAGGATTTAGTGAAGCGGTCCAGCACATCTATGATAAATGTATTGCCTTTCTCTTCTTCCAAAGATTCGTCTTCAATGCAAAATGATAATAGCTCAATTCCAACTTGAGAGGATTTTTTTTTGTTTGTTTTGTTTGTATACAAGATCGAGGCTCGTGCAAGAGCTAACATCAAGCACAAAAAGACAAACGGACACACAAAACATACAATGAAGGGAGCAGGAGACAAGATGGGGAGAGAGGGAAGCACACAAGTACAACAGAGAACAGGGACGTCGGGAGATCTGTGGGAGGGAGAGGGCTTTGGGGGAGGAGGCGTGGGAAGGCGGGGGGGGGGGGGGGTGGAATTGCAGGTTGTGAGCAGGATTGCAGGTTGTGAGCAGGATTGCAGGTTGTGAGCAGGATTGCAGGTTGTGAGCAGGATTGCAGGTGGTGAGCAGGATTACAGGTTGTGAGCAGGATTGCAGGTTGTGAGCAGGATTGCAGGTTGTGAGCAGGATTGCAGGTTGTGAGCAGGATTGCAGGTTGTGAGCAGGATTGCAGGCTGTGAGCAGGATTGCAGGTTGTGAGGAGGATTGCAGGTTGTGAGGAGGATTGCAGGTTGTGAGCAGGATTGCAGGTTGTGAGCAGGATTGCAGGTTGTGAGCAGGATTGCAGGTTGTGAGCAGGATTGCAGGTTGTGAGCAGGATTGCAGGTTGTGAGCAGGATTGCAGGTTGTGAGGAGGATTGCAGGTTGTGAGGAGGATTGCAGGTTGTGAGCAGGATTGCAGGTTGTGAGGAGGATTGCAGGTTGTGAGCAGGATTGCAGGTTGTGAGCAGGATTGCAGGTTGTGAGCAGGATTGCAGGTTGTGAGCAGGATTGCAGGTTGTGAGCAGGATTGCAGGTTGTGAGCAGGATTGCAGGTTGTGAGGAGGATTGCAGGTTGTGAGGAGGATTGCAGGTTGTGAGCAGGATTGCAGGTTGTGAGCAGGATTGCAGGTTGTGAGCTAGAGGCCTTAGATATTGTTTGTGATTCTTGATTTCACACATACGTTTACTTGGTCGAATTTGCTTCATTGGTTTGCTGGATGAGATTGTTGCATTCTTTTTGTCTTTTGTCTGGTGTTTCCATGCAGAGACCAAAAAGACAGTTATTCAATCTCATTCTAAATAGTTGGCACTGTTACTCATTGTTTCGCTGGCAGCTTACTGGACTATTGTACATACGTGGGAGGTCTTGGTAGAAAACGAATAAAGTTTCCATCCCGTTTGCATCATTCGATGCTCTGAATTCAGCTGGGCAAATATTTGTTGCGGAGGGATCGGTTGGCTCTCATTTCGGACTCCTCAGAGCGAGACGAATTGGCAGTGTTCGTCTGATGTAGGTCATTCGAATGATGGCAAGAGAGTGAAGGCAGGTGGGGAATAAAAGAGATGCTATGATCTGGAGGGTCCCTCGTTAAAGAAGACCGATAGTCTAACAATGGCGTATCTGGGCTTGTTTGATACTTTCGTTGAAGAGGATAGTATGACCTGGGTGGGGTTAGCAGGTAGCAAATAATGTAAGTATTAATTTTTTTCAATAAATTCCACATTCCTGTGCCACATTCAGTCGAACGTCAGGCATTGACAGCAGGTTCGTGAAGGACTTGCACAAAAAAACGTTCCCAGTCTGAATATTGCTTTATCCAGTCAATGGCGAAACTGCAAATGGGGAATCTGCGAATGTCACGGATCGAAACCCTGACGTCATTTCCTCATTCTGATTTAAACTCAATATCTCTATTTTCATTGCAAACAGCATCATTCATCATTCCAATCACAAATTTATACTATTGTATTAATATATCAAAATGTAATGTTAAATCACGATTGTATTGAGATATTATCAAACCAGCGAACTTTCGTCACCTGTTCACTTCCGGATTCGGGAGCAAGGTCCGTGCCGATCACATTCAAAATCATAATTGTATTGAGAAATTTCTGAAACCTCCTTCCTACCTTACAGCACCCGCTGGGACCCCAAAACGTCCCACAGAAGGTTATTACATTTCCTTTTAGTAAAATATGTAACTGTAATGGTTACTAAACGCTGTCCCCCTGTCATGTGACCAGATCCTCAGCTCTGATTGGTGGATGTTTGAGAGGGACATACATACATACATACACTGGACGGACAGACAAGCGCTGCTCCAGACGGCATTGCCCTACGGGCTACGCGGTGAAAAAGGACAGAGAGCAGACGAGTGGAGATCTTGGCTTGGAAGATGCTGCAGCTGTGCAGAGGTGTTGGAGCTGAGAGTGGAGCGGGTTGCCATGTTCGACCACCCGAAGCCCGGGCTGCGCGTGCGTACAACTGGGAAGACAACCTAAGTGAATCTTGGCCCCACTGATGGCATTTCTGCCATATCAAAGCTCCTGCAAGACTGCGGGATTATGTCCTGCGCACCGAAGCCCACGCCGCAAGAAACAAGAACACCACTACGTTTCACTTGAGAAACCGCAAGCCGTATCTCACAACTCCCTCACAACAGCCCAGCCTCAACGTGCTGATTGAACGCTTAACAGGCCACCAATTTGATCTCAAAAAGAGAGTTTATGACGGAAAGGAGCTGCCAACATCATTCATTGTGCGTGTGTTCATTTATCTGTGTCTTATGCGTTTTACTGCCCATATTTCTCTGCACAGAGACTTCGAGTTAAACAAAGTCTTCTTTATGATTATTATATGGGAGTGAAGGATTTATAATTTATGCATCAAGCCTACCTAATCACACAATTTGATCTAATTGAAAAGCTTACCTGAACGAGTTATTACGTTGAAGTAATAACCGCGATTGTATTTATGTGTGTCGTGGCTAAATTCGTTTTATTTTTTTGTGTATATGCTGGCTCCATTCTTTCTTCATTTGACATCTTTGGTGTAAGTTTGAACTTGCATAAATTGAATGAATGGTCACAATTGACAGGGCTATATTACTCGGTTCTTTTCTTTTTTTTTTAAATTCAAGATCGAGGCTCATGTAAGAGCTAACATTAATCACAAAAAGACAAACGGACACATAAAACATATGATAAAGGGAGCGGGAGACAAGATTGGGAGAGAGGGAAGCACGCAAACACAACAGTAGAGAACAGGGACATCGGGAGATCTGTGGGAGGGAGAGGGCTTGGGGGGAGGAGGCACGGGAAAGGGGGGGGGGGGGGGTAGAAGAGGTATAAAACACATGGACATTGCTAGGACTTCCAGGAAAGAAGTCGAAATTTCAAAAAAGTGGATCTGGGGTGAATTAATGAGGGTAGAAAAGATCAAGGTTTTGGATGGGGGAAGACAAGAGATGGTGGTCAATCGTTGTGATCGGTTTACAGTGAGATCATTTACAGTGAGACATATCTTTCCTTCAGCAAAGGAAATTGAACTACTGGGACAGTGCTGAGACCCGAGGTCAGTACACCATTTACACTGTATTCTAAGTGCAGGGGATCCTCATTTGGCATATTTCGAGAAAACTTTGAAAACCCTTCACTGTGTTAAAATTGTCCATGTTTTTGTTTATAAGTTGAAATGCAATCGTTTCAAACATTCCTCCATATGGAATAAACAATGAACAATATAACTCAACATTGAAAATGGATGTATTTCCTGTTGATAACATATTTCCTGTTGATGGCATTCATCCTTCAAATGATAACATATTGTTTCTGTATTATTAGTTACCAATGCCATGGTTGAGCCAAATGACAATTATAGTGTTTAAATATATAGGACATACAAGTTATATTAAACACTCATGGTAAAACTGAAAAGTAACACAGAGTTTGTAAAGAAGAAAAACGAGTTTGTAAGAATCATTCCAAGGAAAAAGTGGCTCCAAAAAATGTGCAATACAATTTAGTGCTTAAACTAAGGGACCATTTGCATTTTAAGTATCAGAACTAGAACGACACTCAGTAGAGCGCAAACAGCCGTGGCCAAAAATATTGGCACCCTCACTTTTTTCAAATAACTCACAATTTTCTCTAGAAATAAGTTGAAATTGACAAAAGTATTTGGTCTCCACAATTCTTTATTTCACTGTTAATATTACAGAACCTTTGTTTTTGATTCAGAACTTGATCTATCCCTTAAACCAGAAAATAAAAAGAAATGGCTTTGACAAAATTATTGACACCCTAGACTTAATATTTGGTAGCACAGCCTTTGGACAAAATAACTGCAGTCAAGCGCTTCCTATAGCCATGAATGAGCTTCCTACACCTCTCTACTGGCAGTTTGGCCCACTATTCCTTTGCAAACTGCTCCAGTTCTCCCAGATTTGAAGGGTGCCTTCTCCCAACTGCTGTTTTAAGATCTCCCCACAGGTGTTCAATGGGATTTAGACCTGGAATCATTGCTGGCCACTTCAGAACAGTCCAGCGTTTTGTCTTGAACCATTCCTGGGTGCTTTTTGAAGTGTGTTTTGGGTCATTGTTCTGCTGCAAGACCCATGACCTTCGACGGAGACCCAGATTTCTGACACTGGGTTGAACATTGTGCTCCAAATTGCCTTGGTAATCTCCTGATTTCATGATGCCATGCACACATTCAAGGCACCCAGTGATAGAGGCTGCACAGCAACCCCAAAACATCACTGAACCTCCTCCATGTTTGACTGCAGGGAAGGTGTTCTTTTCTTTTGAAGGCTTAATTTTGTTTTCCGTAAACATAGAGATGATGTGCTTTACTAAAGAGATCTAATTTTGTCTCAGCTGTCCACAGGACATTCTCCCAGAAAGAATTTGACTTGTTCAGGTGTGTTTTGGCAAACGCCAGTCAGGCTTTCTTATGTCTCGCTCTCATCAGTGGGGTCCTCCTGGGTTTCCTACCATAGAACCACCTGTCATTGAGTTGGGGACGGATGGTGCGAGTTGAAACTGTCGTACCCTGTGTCTGAAGGTCAGCTTGAATCTGTTTGCAGTTGATCGAGGTGCTTTCTCCACCATTCGAACAATCCTTCGCTGCAATCTTTGATCAAGTTTTCTCTTGCGGCCACGTCCAGGGAGGTTGGCTACAGTGCCATGGGCCTTAAACTTCCCGATAACATTGTGTACGGTGGACACAGGAACATCAAGGTCTCTGGAGATGGACTTGTAGCCTTGATATTGTCCATTAGTGGGGCAACTTAGCATAACAATTGTGCATTTTGTGAGGAAAGCACCAAATTTGGCACACTAGTAGACTATCATATTATGAAAAGATCTGGATATTGGGCCATCTCAGATGCAGAGATTTGATTTTTGCAAGATTTCGATTTGATTGGGATCGAAGAGAACACCTTCTTCGTCTTCTGTACAGTGAAGTTGCCAGCCCTGAATTCTCTGGCTACATCTGGGTGCTTCATTGGGAGTGCAACCATGTCCCTCAGGTGAACAGGGACCCACCTGGCATAGTGTGTGTGGTCTAAGGCATGGAACCATGGGACCAGTTCCGTCAGGGCATCAAGGTACATCGTGAATGAAGCCTGCCGCAGAGAACGCACGTAGACCAGTACCAACATCTCTAGTTTCAGCACAGTTGCCCAGTACTGAAAGTTGGGAATGTCTTCTCCTCTCTGGTGACACCAGTCTTCGAACTCAGGCAGGTCTTCTGCATCATCAGCATATGTCATACAGTGGCGTTCATACGCACGGTGTTGCAGGATGTGCAGTGCCACTGCGGTGATTTGATGAGCTCTTCTTGTGCGGGTGACGTGGGCAGCTCGCAGGAAGGAGTCGGCCGTCCCTGGCGTTGCAATCTCAGCTTGCAAATCTGCAAAATCTGCAAATCTTGCAAAAATCAAATCTCTGAATCTGAGATGGCCCAATATCCAGATCTTTTCATAATATGATAGTCTACTAGTGTGCCAAATTTGGTGCTTTCCTCACAAAATGCACAATTGTTATGCTATATTTAGCTTAGCTGCCGGACTACATGCTTGGCTACAATCTTGTGTTTGACCTCCTCAGACAATTCTCTGGTTTTCCTTCTTTTCTCCATGCTCATTGCGGTTCACACAGTGACACGCAACAGCAGAATGACTCCTTTTCTCCATTCAAACTAGTTGAATAAGTTATTTTTATATTGCAGACACCTGCAACTCACCACAGGTTAGTTCAATTCCAAAGTAAAGGAGAATCACCTGCTTGAAAACGAATTATTTCTAACAACTTCTAAAAGGTGTCAATAATATTGTCCAGGCCATTTTAGGATTTATGTGTGGAATAAGGTAAGACTTTGTAATTTTTTCAGCTTTTTTGGTTTTGTTCCACTGCAAACCAAAGAAAGACATCTGTGGATACCAAAATATTTTTTAATTTCAACAATTTTCTGAAAGAAATGGTGCATTATTTGAACAAAGTGCAAGGGTGCCAATATTTTTGGCCACGACTGTACCTCCGCCAGGCTGAACAGTTTACGTTTTGTATTCCGCTGATGGGTCGGATCTGGATTCGGATCTGAACCAAAGTCTAATCGGCTTGTTCTTGTCACTTACCCAACGCATCCACCAAGTTTTGTCATAATACGTCAACTTTTTGAGATATCGTGCTGTGTATCGTTTTGGGCCCCATCTCTCAATGGGAGGGATGTAAAAATTCTCGTATCTAGATCCGGATCCAGATCCACACCAAAATTTAATCAAATTCTTTGTCACACCCAAACTTTCCATCACGTTTCGTCCCAATCCATCGATAACTTTCTGAGATATTGTGCTGTATATAGTTTTTGGCCCCTTTCAATGGTGAATAATGCAAAAATTATCGAATCTAGATCCAGATCCAGATCCAGATCTACACCAAAATTGGATCTATTCGTCCTTGTCACACACCCAACCTTTCCACCACGTTTTGTCCCAATCCAACGATAACTTTTGGAGATATCGTGCTATATATCGCTGTTGGCCCCATCTCTCAATGGTGAAGAATCACTTTTAAAATTCTAGTTTCTGGATCTTCACCAAACTGTTATCAATTCGTCCATGTCTCCCACCCAACATATCCACGAAATTTCATCCGCATTCTGTCCATAGGGTTTTGAGATGTCCTGCTCACAGACAGACAAACAAATGCAGAGACAGACAGACAGAGACAGGGATGAAAACCCTTTACCTTCGTTGGCGGAGGTAAAAATGCAAGTGTCTCGCCTATTACCAATCCACCTCTGGTGTTTCCCAAGCCAAATATTAATTTGCACCACCCTTCTCCACGCCCCTCCCCTTCCGCCCTAACCACGCCCCTACATTGTTTAATCACCAAAACTACAGCTCAAACTTAGAAGGCCTTCAATATAAAACACAAGAAGGTCATAAACATTGGATGCGAGGCTGCTCTTCAATTCCTGCCAAATGCATTTCCTTTATCACGACTGTGCCTGTGAAATCAACTTGTTTTCCTGCCCTCAGAAAGGTTTCCTGCTTTGTGCAGATGGTTGGAAGATGCTATGGGAGACTTCCTTTTTCTATTTCAATCATATTTACTTGCTGTGGTCAATTTCAGAAGAAAATAAAGCAATTAGCTCTGCCTGGAAACTGGAGTCTTTCTTTCTTACCCTCCCATTCTTTGGGTGAATTGAAAGTTCCATGGAAATGGTGAATCGAACAGCAACATCACGGTTTGCGCGTTATAAAAAATTTAAATCCTGCCTGTCTCCTTTCACTCCTCTGACCTTCCTATCTTTCTTCCATGTCCTTCTCCATGTCCATGTCCATCTTCAAGTACATTCTTCTTTTTCATTTACATCTCCTTTCCTTTCCCTCTACCTCCAAACAAAATAAACTCGCTAACAATTAGATTACACTGCACCTAATTAGATCGACTCAGAATGCCCGAATAATCTCATTTGTTAAAATATTACATCCCCTTTCCTGCATAGTATTTCATCATGCCATCTCGGTGTTTTAGCATATGAGTTCTCCAGACTCCAGGTGCCTTTTATACAAGAAAATTTTACTGCTGTGACTACACATGTGTGCACGCACACGTAGGGTTGAGGAGTTTGGCCGAGGAACAGTCCTGACTTCAAACCCCAGCTGTGCCAAAATTTCAGAGGTAAACTCAGCCTGTCGCCCTTTCAAGGTAGGCAAAATGAATACCTGCGTCCAAACGGTAAGATATTATCAGGAATTGACCTGCAGATACCAGTGGTGTGTCACCCCAAGATACCTGCTGCAAGTCAACTTTCAAATCACCCCCATTGTCCTTTTACACCATACAACTAGATGGTATTCATAGAATACTTACCCTGTGCAGTCAACTTGTTGCGAGCCAACTATTCTGTTTTTGAACATTTTTTTTTCTTTGCTCCAATATGGCTGCCAGACCACGTGAGCGATGACATCATAAATGTATATTCTCTAATATAATTGTTGCATAGATCACTCTCAATACATTTCAAACTGATCAGACCAAGCGTTGTCCCTGTCGAATTATGACGTCATTGTTAACAACACCTATTCCCCATATGGAGTTCTTCACAATGAGCCATGTTTCCATTTTTTCCATGGAGCGGTTTCAGAGATATAAAAGTGCAACTTTTTTCGATTTTTTTCCAAGATGGCGTCTGTACCACGTGACCTATGACATTATAATTCAAATTCTACAGGAGGAGCCGCACATATTCTGAAAATTTCGTGTCCATCGGTCCAACAGTTGCAGAGGAATTTTTGTTTTATTCAGATTGATCAGATCAAGCGTTGTACTTGTCGAATTATGACGTCATAATTAAGGCACCGGTGACATCATTAACAAACCTTATTCCCCAATGGGGAGTACTTGACAATGAGCCATGTTTCAATTTTTTCCATGGAGCGGTTTCAGAGATATAGAGGTGGAACTTTTTTCGATTTTTTTCCAAGATGGCGTCCGCACCACGTGACCTGTGACGTCAAAATTATGAATAAAAAAATTCTACAGCAGGAGGAGCTTCTATGGTAAAATTTCGTGTCAATTGGACCCAAGGTTGCCGAGAAAATGAATTTTTAAAATGCAGACACGTACGGCAAACGGCACACGTACACAACTGAATGCTTAACGCCGCTTTTTGCTTCGCGAGCGCAGGGTAACTACACCTCAATATGGTGTGTCCATGAGAGCTATGTGCCACCCCTCGCAAACGCTCCGGACGTGCAATTTCGCCTGAGACAATAGATGGACGGACACGAATATAAGCAGAGAGATAAATAAATGCACCGATGCAATCAGGTAAAAACAAAATAATACAGGGAATTAAACTTATGACGCCACGAGCATACAGTCATCCATTCACAAGTTCACACCAAGACCTGGGGTCAGATTCCTTGATGTGTTTGTGGCATCTGTGTTTCTGACCTCTTCGTACAAATGGTTTGCAGACGTGGCCAACATCGCAGACGGCAAACGTGAGCACCGGGACTCGGCAAAAGTGTCCCATGTGGAGAAGATGCCACCATTTTACTCCAATTAGGCACGGTTAATTTGGACATGTTGGTGGTCTGGCCATAAGTGGGCCTGTGCTACTGTGTGACCAGCCAAAGCAAACTCTGTTATCTACATTGAAAAGAAAGTGCAAATAAAACAACTATTGCATTATTTGGCAAAAATGAATATGTCAAAAGCAAATCCATTGTGAAAACTCGTATTTTTAAACCAAAAGTTATTGTACCTGCACAAAACACGCATCTCTTGGTGCGTGTTTATGGACTTCCATCCATATATAACATAACCATTGACTAAGCTATGTTTACAGGGACCGTTTGAAAACTAGCAGTGTGAAAAAAGGTATGTGCTGAATGTTAGTGTAAGCACCGAGCCCCAAACGCCAGTAAACTTTGCAGGCATGCACAGTCATTGAGCAAACGCTCGGAAAGCTGCAATCTGTCCGGCATTGGCAACTCACAGTGATATATAGTGTGCAGAGCATGGGCATTTGCAGGGATATTGAGCCTGCCTTCTATAATGACATAAATCAACACTCAGCACAACAAACAGACAACCACAACCATCGCCATATGCTACGCATATACTTTGGCTGAGGGATAACTTGCGATTGCCCCAATGAACATCCAATTCCATACATAACGTGTTCCTGAAATGACAGCATGGAGCCAATATATAACATAACATCAAATATCCAATAACATATCAAGGTGATTTATATCCAATAACAAGTGATGCTGAGAGTGCCCTCACAGCTCAGAGGGCAGCACAGGATCTACCCCTTACCGTTTGATCCAATATGGCTGCCAGACCACGTGACCTAACACTGGTCAAACCTCAAAGTTCCTCATCAAAGGTTCAATTTGGACCACTGTTGTGGAAAAGGCTGCTTATGTTGAAATTCATAACTTCACACTGCTGTCCACAGGATTGAATAAGGTATTTCCTTGTCACATCAAGAAGTGAGGTTGTGGATATGCAGAGGTCTAGGAATGGCACAACTTGACCTAACAACCCTAGCCCTAACCCTAACAACCCTAACCCTAACAACCCCAACCCTAACAACGAACCCTAACCCTAACCCTAACAACCTCAACCCTAACCTAACAACTAACCCTAACCCTAACAACCCTAGCCCTAACAACCCTAGCCCTAACCCTAACAACCCTAACCCTAACACCCTAACCCGAACAATCCTAGCCCTAACCCTAACAACCTTAGCCCTAACCCTAACAGCCCTAACCCTAACAACCCTAACCCTAACCCTAACAACCCTAACCCTAACAACCCTAGCCCTAACCCTAACAACCCTAGCCCTAACCCTAACAACCCTAGCCCTAACCCTAACAACCCTAGCCCTAACCCTAACAACCCTAACCCTAACAACCCTAGCCCTAACCCTAACAACCCTAACCCTAACCCTAACACCCTAACCCTAACAATCCTAGCCCTAACCCTAACAACCCTAGCCCTAACCCTAACAACCCTAGCCCTAACCCTAACAACCCTAACCCTAACAACCCTAACAACCCTAGCCCTAACAACCCTAGCCCTAACCCTAACAACCCTAGCCCTAACCCTAACAACCCTAGCCCTAACCCTAACAACCCTAGCCCTAACCCTAACAACCCTAGCCCTAACAACTAACCCTAACAACCCTAACCCTAACCCTAACAACCCTAACCCTAACAACCCTAGCCCTAACCCTAACCCGAAAAACGAACCCTAACAACCCTAACCCTAACAACCCTAGCCCTAACCCTAACCCGAAAAACGAACCCTAACAACCCTAACCCTAACAACCCTAACAACTAACCCTTGAAGGCATGACTTATTAAATTGAAACTCCGATAGATGAAAGTAGACTTTCGCATCTTCTTTACCCACTTGCCGTGACGGGCTCATCATCCTTCTGCTGATTCTGTCTGGTTCACAGCGTCATAATTTTTTTTTGATTCATTCTGCCATTATGTTGCTTAGCACACACTTTTGAAATTTGATTAAATGCAAAGTAAAAACAAAGAATACATAAACTGTGTGAACTTTAACATAATTGGAAGTAGAAGAAAATCACTTTGCTCTTGTTGTGTTGTCTTTAAGTGTGGAATGCCTCCCACACACTTTTGACCCCATGCCCCTTACCTCTCTCGTTTCACTTCCCTCTTCTGCAATCCCACCTCCCATCCAGCACTCAACCTCCCATACCAAACGCTTAGAACATTTTGGTCTCTCCCAGCTTTCATAAATCCGGTCTGGACTTGAACCAAGCAAGAAGGTCCGGTTGGCCACCTATCTTCAAATGTTGCAGCAGAACATTTCTCTATATGCCAGTGCGCTAACTCTGCTTGACATTGCAACTCCAGAGCTGGACATTAGGTGGTGCACGAAAGCACTCCCTTCCTTGATTGCTGTGGACGCAAGGAGTTTGTGCACACAGCTTGATCGGCATAAGAATACAAAAAGATAAAAAAATATATTCAAAAGCCGCTAGTACAGACAAGAACTCAAAAATGGTGGTGTGAAATAACTGAGCTTGCAAAAGTTTGTCTCAGGTGGCTATTTGGACTCAATATCCGCATACGCAAGAAAAAGCCAAATACAAGTTATTAGCAAAAAAAACCCCAAAAAACAGAACAAGTTAGTTAAACCTGGGTGTGAAGTTTCCCTGAAAAACACGCGTTTCAGCATATATGACTAATATATGAACGACCATTCGATATTTCCTGCCTCCAACTGCCACATATAGGAAGGTCAGAGAAACAGCTGAGTATATTGTAGATAATCTCACAAATCATATATTGTTGACGATTAATATCGCAATAGAGCAAACGCATTCCCCTAATTAACGGTCAAATAATCCACATATAGGGAATAGAGTTTTAAGGAGGATGGTAGAAAAGTTCACGTGAAACAGGGGAAGGTAATTCAAATGTTATTAAATTTTAGATAACAGCTGCCGCTCTAAAAGTCCCCATTAAGGAAGGACATAAACCATACGTCTACGGAATAAAAATGGAGCCAGAAGGAAAAAGGAGTTTAAAACTGGGGAGAAAGTTGGCAATAACGGCGCAGCGCTTACAGTATTTACTATCTGGTGTGGGCCAGGGCCCCACTGCAGGGATGAAGCCATCGGCGAGCTTGAGCCTTGGGCACCGTGAGGACTGCCAGACTGAAAATAAACCGGTCTGCTATGGTCGCACTTTATTTTATTTATCTGCACGCACAACCGGTGCTGCCTCGTGCAATTTGTATGATTATGTGAAACAGTGCAATCATTTGTTTAATCATCGTATACTGTATGAGGGATTGAGGCCTTGCATGCTTCTGGCTTCGATCAAAAGGTGGAGGGGAAACTTATTTTATCATTCTCTTCAAGGAAAGTTGTAAGCTGAGAGAGAGGGAGAGAGAGAGAGTGGGAGAGAGAGAGAGAGAGTGGGAGAGAGAGAGAGTGGGAGAGAGAGAGAGAGAGAGGGGGGGTGAGCGAGAGGGAGAGAGAGTGGGAGAGGGAGAGAGAGTGGGAGAGAGAAGGAGAGAGGGGGAGAGTGGGAGAGAGAAGGACAGAGTGGGAGAGAGAAGGAGAGACTGGGAGAGAGAAGCAGAGACTGGCAGAGAGTGGGAGAGAGAGAGAGTGGGAGAGAGAGAGAGAAAGGGGGGGTGAGCGAGAGGGAGAGAGAGTGGGAGAGGGAGAGAGAGTGGGAGAGAGAAGGAGAGAGTGGGAGAGTGGGAGAGAGAGTGGGAGAGAGAAGGAGAGAGTGGGAGAGTGGGAGAGAGAGTGGGAGAGAGAAGGAGAGAGTGGGAGAGGGAGAGAGAGTGGGAGAGAGAAGGAGAGAGTGGGAGAGAGAAGGACAGAGTGGGAGAGAGAAGGAGAGACTGGGAGAGAATGGGAGAGAGAAGGAGAGAGTGGGAGAGAGAAGGAGAGACTGGGAGAGAGTGGGAGAGAGAAGGAGAGACTGGCAGAGAGTGGGAGAGAGAGAGAGTGGGAGAGAGAGAGAGAGGGGGGGGGGGTGAGCGAGAGGGAGAGAGAGTGGGAGAGGGAGAGAGAGTGGGAGAGAGAAGGAGAGAGTGGGAGAGTGGGAGAGAGAGTGGGAGAGAGAAGGAGAGAGTGGGAGAGGGAGAGAGAGTGGGAGAGAGAAGGAGAGAGGGGGAGAGTGGGAGAGAGAAGGACAGAGTGGGAGAGAGAAGGAGAGACTGGGAGAGAGTGGGAGAGAGAAGGAGAGACTGGCAGAGAGTGGGAGAGAGAGAGAGTGGGAGAGAGAGAGAGAGAGAGAGAGAGGGGGTGAGCGAGAGGGAGAGAGAGTGGGAGAGGGAGAGAGAGTGGGAGAGAGAAGGAGAGAGTGGGAGAGAGAAGGAGAGACTGGGAGAGAGTGGGAGAGAGAAGGAGAGACTGGCAGAGGGTGGGAGAGAGAGAGAGTGGGAGAGGGAGAGAGAGTGGGAGAGGGAGAGAGAGTGGGAGAGAGAAGGAGAGAGAGGGAGAGTGGGAGAGCGAAGGACAGAGTGGGAGAGAGAAGGAGAGACTGGGAGAGAGTGGGAGAGAGAAGGAGAGACTGGCAGAGAGTGGGAGAGAGAAGGAGAGACTGGCAGAGAGTGGGAGAGAGAAGAAAGAGTGGGAGAGAGAAGAGAAGAGAAGAGAAGAGAAAGAGTGGGAGAGAGAAGAAAGAGTGGGAGAGAGAAGAGAAGAGAAGAGAAGAGAAAGAGTGGGAGAGAGAAGAAAGAGTGGGAGAGAGAAGAGAAGAGAAGAGAAAGAGTGGGAGAGAGAAGAGAAGAGAAGAGAAGAGAAAGAGTGGGAGAGAGAAGAGAAGAGAAGAGAAGAGAAGAGAAAGAGTGGGAGAGAGAAGAGTGGAGAAGAGAAGAGAAGAGAAAGAGTGGGAGAGAGAAGAGAAGAGAAGAGAAGAGAAGAGAAAGAGTGGGAGAGAGAAGAAAGAGTGGGAGAGAGAAGAGAAGAGAAGAGAAAGAGTGGGAGAGAGAAGAGAAGAGAAGAGAAGAGAAAGAGTGGGAGAGAGAAGAAAGAGTGGGAGAGAGAAGAGAAGAGAAGAGAAAGAGTGGGAGAGAGAAGAGAAGAGAAGAGAAGAGAAGAGAAAGAGTGGGAGAGAGAAGAGAAAGAGTGGGAGAGAGAAGAGAAAGAGTGGGAGAGAGAAGAGAAGAGAAGAGAAGAGAAGAGAAAGAGTGGGAGAGAGAAGAGAAAGAGTGGGAGAGAGAAGAGAAAGAGTGGGAGAGAGAAGAGAAAGAGTGGGAGAGAGAAGAGAAAGAGTGGGAGAGAGAAGAGAAGAGAAGAGAAGAGAAGAGAAGAGAAAGAGTGGGAGAGAGAAGAGAAGAGAAGAGAAGAGAAGAGAAAGAGTGGGAGAGAGAAGAGAAGAGAAGAGAAGAGAAGAGAAAGAGTGGGAGAGAGAAGAGAAGAGAAGAGAAGAGAAGAGAAGAGAAAGAGTGGGAGAGAGAAGGAGAGACTGGGAGAGAGGGGGAGAGAGTGGGAGAGAGAAGAGAAGAGAAAGAGAAGGTTCTGTATGGAAGTTCACTGGCTCGAGAGAAAAGTTTGATTAAAACTTTGAAAATATACTTCGTGTTCTAGAAATTGCCAGTTTTAACCTCTCATTATAAAATTGGCTATTTGGACTGTTTGGACAAAAAGTGAGGAGCGGGAAAGAGTCGGAGTACGAATGGAAAAAGAAATTCACAGTTGTCACGATTCACCAGCTGGAACGTGGAAGCCCGGTTTGCTTACCTTCTGTCCACAACACCTCGGGGCAACGTGTTGAGATATCAAAACCCTTCGGATGGACACGATGATGGAGAGAGGAGACCGGTAAAGTCGGCCATCCAAAAATGGCAGGAGTTTTGTGTCACACTCGTGCTTCCCCTTAAACCGACTCAAGTGAAGGAAGTGCCTCTGTAAAAGGATGGGGGAGGGGGGCGGGAGGGATTCGTAAGAATCGAGGCGGGACGCGGGAAGAGCCCTGTTCCTCTCTACAGCTGCCCAGGCCTACGGTTGGCCTGGCGTTTCTTGGTCTTGCCCCTGCTGACCTGTGATAAAGCCTGGCCAGATGTCCCCAAACTGAACTGACGCGTGGCCACATCAAATGAACCACCTTGCGGAAACCCCATCAGGTCCGACACGGTCACATCACCAGCGACGATCAATTTCCCACCGACGCTGAAAAGTTGTACAAATCTTCCACAGGATCTGACAATCCAACATGATTTCCAGGTTCTGTCTCTGAGATCTGGTTTTGCCTTGAAGATCTTTAAAAGTCCCTTAATTTGAGGGTTTTTTTTGTGCAGTCTCACGTGGTAAACAGATTAAATTTCTTCCACTATGGCAAAGTAAGGATTTTGCAACAAAAGAAGAAGAAGAAGAAAAAAAACCAACGACAAAAATGCCTTCAAAAACCATAGCAAATATTTAAATTGAAATTCAAAAACAGCACCGATAACAAGAATTACTTCAAATTAACAATAAAAACATCACAAAGGGCTTTACAGTGGAAATGAACAAAAAGTGCTTACATAGCCGTTTTCAGCTCAAGGGGGGTATATGCTATTAGCAATGGCGCTTACATTACAATCTCCGAGATAGTTTGCTGCACACCGACATAGTGAGTCCACAGTGGAGGAGATGTTTGGTTTTAACATTTGTTTGAATCACAACTCTCCCACCCACGCACATCCACCACACCCTACCCCTCCCTTACATTCCACCCCTAGTCCGCATGCAAAAGGCTGGCCATTACCAGCTCCATATGTATACAGTGTACCACAGCACTCCGCAACTCCAAAAACAACAATATGACATTCTCACTCAACCTGATGCTCTGAACCATGCAAAAGCTGTTCTCCTGCAACTACAAAAGTCAAATACTGTACTTTGAATTCGAGATTTAGCAATAATTGCCAACTCAAGTCCAGATTGTGTCACTCCGTTCAGGTTTTAAGTAGAAGTTGAGGACACCAACAATTTGCATCTGCTTCACTACTTTTTATTGTTCCATTCCATTCTTATCTAGCTCTTCCACGAGTGTGATCATGTGTACAGAAAAAATATCTGCTCACCAAAGATGTTCATCTGCTCCTTGAGGACATTCTTCAATGACCAACTCGTCGAACTTGGCACCTGTAGATGCAAGAACTCATCCCATGTAAGATTTACCCCTCCACAGGTAAAGCTGATACTGTGCCCAATTGTCACTGCCCTTTCACCAAATTCCATGAAACAGAACGCATGTGCCGAGTGCTGAAGTCACAGAACCAATGGCAATGTGCCATGAAAGGCTTTCGAGAACAGGCAATGGTCTGCTTCAGCCTCACCCAGGTACAGGCATCAGTGGCAGACAAGCATCAAGCCACGGAAGAACAGAAAAAGTATGGCTTTGTGGTGGGAGAAAGCTACTATAAGGGTGGGTATGGAGGCTGGGAGTATAGGGTGGGAGGTTTGGCAGAGAGAAGTGAGTCTTAAGAATCTGTAAGAGTCACTGAACGAACAACTGGTTTTCATTAGGGGCCTGGCTAGCGGCTGAGTCCCTCCGTCTGCCTGGGGGCCGAAACCGTGCATGTGGCTTTTTTTTTTACCTTCTCGCACCCTACTGTGGCCTCTTCCATGGGGTCTTGACAGGAAGTGCAGTGCCAGTAAGTGGTTGGCTCACCCAGACCGCATGGGTGGGTCAGTTCCCTCGATCAGCAGAATTTCCCTTGCCTGAGGAACTCTTTTGGCTAGCTCCATGTATCCATGAATGCTTCAATAACCTCCACAACCATGTCAGAAGCATATGTTGCCTTAACTGTTTCAGTGCAGTTATGTAATTCCCAATTAGCCTGATAACTTCCAGGCTTGGAATTCTGCATATGTGTACATGTAAAGAAAGTCATTTGACAACTGATTCTGTTGAGGCAGCATTTTATGAAGTCATGCTTAATAAGGACCAATATTCCATAGCATCATAATAATGACAACTAAAAAGAGCAGTCACACATCACAGACCCTCACGAGGACTTGTTTTTGTGACGTTTGTGTGGTGTTTGTGTCGTGTTTGTGTGGTGTAGTTTGTGTTGTTTTGTGTGCTGGTTTGTGTGGTGTTTGTGTCGTGTTTGTGTGGTGTAGTTTGTGTTGTTTTGTGTGCTGGTTTGTTTGTGTGGTGAGTAGACAATGCATTGATGACTTTAGTTTATGTTCTTACAGGGGACAAACAAACCTGTTTGGTTCTATTCTATGGAATCAGGTTCCAATCGCATGCATTTTTTTAGACGTACGTATGTATTTTATAGATACACGTATTTTTATAATATGTACTTCATATATACACTCACATTCTTAATAGTACATCCTGTATAGACATAATCACATTTTAATAGTACGTACTTTATAGATATGTTCACATTATAATAGTACATACTTTATAGACATGTTCACATTATAATAGTACGTACTTTATAGACATGTTCATATTGCAATAGTACGTACTTTATAGACATGTTCACATTATAATAGTACGTACTTTATACACATGTTCACACTATAATAGTACGTACTTTATACACATGTTCACATTATAATAGTACATAGTTTATAGACATGTTCATATTGCAATAGTATGTACTTTATAGACATGTTCATATTGCAATAGTACGTACTTTATAGACAAGTTCACATTGTAATAGTACGTACATTATAGACATACACACATTGTAATAAAACGAACTTAATAGACATATTCACATTATGACTACGTAGTTTATGGACATGTTCACATTGTAATAGTAAGTACTTTATAGACCTCTTCACATTATAACAGTGTGTACTTTATAGACATGTTCACATTGTAGTAGTATGTACTTTATAGACATGTTCCCATTGTAATAGTACATACGTTATAGACATACACACATTGTAATAGTACGTACTTTATAGACATACACACATTGTAATATTACGTACTTTATAGACGTGTCCACATTGTTATAGTACGTACTTTATAGACATGTTCATATTGCAATAGTATGTACTTCATAGACATTTTCACATTATAATAGTACGTACTTTATACACATGTTCACACTATAATAGTACATACTTTATAGACATGTTCACACTATAATAGTACATACTTTATACACATGTTGGACACATGTTCACACTATAATAGTACATACTTTATACACATGTTCACACTATAATAGTACGTACTTTATAGACATGTTCACATTGTAATAGTACGTACTTTATACACATGTTCACACTATAATAGTATGTACTTTATACACATGTTCACACTATAATAGTACGTACTTTATGGACATGTTCACATTGTAATAGTACGTACTTTAGATGTATTTTACTGTACCTTATTTATAGATGCACTTGCATTCTTTATACACTACGCTATATACATACATTGTTCACATTCTTATCAGTGCATCCTTTAAAACGGACTCACATTCTAGTAGTACATACTTTATAGACGTGCATGCACTGACATAAAACAAACAACTGGACCCAAATGCTGACAGAAAACAAACAAATGGACCCAAATACCAATTGTGTGGGAGGACAGTGGTCAATAAATAAAAACATTTTTTTGAAAAAGGAAGAATGTTTGGAGAAGACAGTGAAAGGATATATGGGGATAAATGGAACAAACAGGGAATGGCAATTGAGGTTTTCACCCCTGTCTGTCTGTTTTTTGTCTGTCTGTTTATTTGTTTGTCTGCCTGTTTGATTGTGTTATTTATTTTATTTGTTCTGGTCTGTCTGTTGTCTGTTTGCTTGTGAACAGGATATCTCTATAAGTTGTGGATAGATTCGAAAGAAACTTGGTGGACAGGTTGGGTGTGTGACAAGGAGGAATTGATTCAATTTTGGTGAAAATCCTAAACCGGATCAGACATTTTATTTTTATGCCTCCGTCAACGAAGTCGCCGGAGGCATTATGTTTTCAGGTTGTCTGTCTGTCTGTCTGTCTGTCTGTCTGTCCGTCCGTTGGTCAGTGATATGTTTTCGTTACCACGATAATTTGAGAACGGCTGAAGGGATCTTAGTCAAATTTGGTACAGATATGTATAATGATGTAAAGATTGACTGATTAGATTTTGGGGGCAGAGGTCAAAGGTCAAAGTCTGTAATAGCTCTATAACTTGAGAACGGCTGAAGGGATCTTCATCAAATTTGGTGCAGATATGTATAATGATGTAAAGATTGACTGATTAGATTTTGGGGGCAGAGGTCAAACGTCAAAGTCTGTAATAGCTCTATAACTTGAGAACGGCTGAAGGGATCTTAGTCAAATTTGGTGCAGATATGTATAATGATGTATAGATGAACTTATTACATTTTGGAGTCAAAGGTCAAATCTGTAATAGGTCTATAACTTGAGAACGGCTGAAGTAATCTAATTCAAACTTGGTACAGGAATGTATAATGATGTAAAGATTAACTGATTAGATTTTGGATTTTGGTATAAGTATTATAATGATGTAATAATGTGGGCAGAAGCATATCAGTCGACGTCATGACGTTGAAGAGTGTCGTTCTAGTTTTTTTTAGGTGATTCTTCACCGTTGAGTGATGAGGATAAAACCCATACATTGCACGATATCTCAAAACGTTTTGGGCAAGCCACAACAAAACTTGGTGGCGAGTTGTTAAGGTGACAAGAACAAGATTTTGGTTCAGGTCCGGATCCAGATCTGGCCTATCAGAGATAGAAAACGTAAACTGTTCCACCTGGCGGAAGTATGCGCTCTACCGAGTACCGAGCTAGTTGTGTAAGTAATAGAGGTGCCTAATAATTGGGAAGAAATTGAATAAGTACTTTATATAGATTTCTGTTTTATAATTGTTAGCACTATTAAATGATGCAGTTGGACTGTTTGCACATTTTGCTACCCTACGTATAAAAGCATCTAAATCACAAAAGGCTACAAACCCCCCAAAAAGCCATCTTGAACCCAATTCCAGATATTGTATCTGCAAATTGCAATGCGACAATTGCTCAAATTTTTTCATGAAATACCTTTCGTCAATAAAATAATTACACCCATTCATGAATGGATGCAAGCCAAATACGAGACAACGTAGAACAGCAAAACATAGTCATGTGGTAAGACAGTATAGATAATCCTGTTAATCGTTGAGCCAGCTATAGCTGGCGACGTACCAATGGTCCGTGTCTGGCTTCAATGAGCAACGTGTCTCATGACTTGGCATTCCTGCCATGACAAAAAAACAGCTGTTTGAAGCACTCCCGAGAGCTGGACACACTCCATCTGCAACCGCCATCTACATCGCATGTGTGCACGTGAGTAAACGCTTTGCTGGTGTTTTGCCAAAATGGTCAAAGGTTCGATTGTGTCACCCATCGATTTGTGCTGCAAGAAATTCTGCAATGTGTTGTTCCAAAAAAGCAAATGGCAGCTCTTCAAACATTTTTGACTTGATCGAGCTCCAATCTATGCGTTAGTGCTTTATTTGAGTCACTTGGCCATGTACACAACAAAATTACAGTTTATTTTTGACGAGAAGATAAACATTTACAGATTATTTATTATTCATAATTTAAATCAATGATTCGGACAATGGGGTTAAGAGTCTGTTTTCAAAATTTGCAGGTGACACAGAGCTTGGAGATAAGGTTTGTATGCACAATGTTTGGTTTCTGGAAATATAACATAACCTTTTTTCTTTTTCTAGAAAGAAATATTTTCTAGAAATATATTGCCCCAGTACTGATGGGCACAAACAGGACATACCTGTCATGTTTAACAAACTCTTTGTAAACATACATATACACATACATACATACACACACATCTGGTGATCAGATTCAGGAAAGTCGAGATACTACATACATACATACTGTAGATACATACACACATAATACATATACACATACATACATATGTAATATGTATACACATACATACAAACATACATATACACATACACACATACATACACACACACATAAATACATACACACATACATACACACATATACATACATACTGTCGCGTGACTACCCTTGGTGAATACCTTACGGACGGAAGGCCAAACGAGCTTTAACTTCGAAGCGTTCAGTTCAAAAATATAGCGGAGAATACTCGTGGGGAAGCAAGAGAGAGGGGGGGGGGGGGGGGGACCAGAGCACTTACCTTCACCGATCCCACCGGCAGTCCTCAAACCTGCAAAAAACAACTCAAACGAAACGGATTTAAAATGTCCAAAAATAACAAGTTTATTTAAATAAATGCTGGTACAAAGAAAATGCGTGATAAACTAAATTCCTAAACGGGACGTCCCCACAAACAGACTTGAAAACAGACGAAAGGGAAGGATAACTGAAAATAAATGTGTGTGCGTGCACTTAACTCTGATCGCTGGTGGGGTCTCCTCAGGTGTTGTCAAAATTGCCCGGTGCGTCGGCGGGAACCGCTCGCTCGTTGGCGGGAACCGCCTGTTTATTGGCGGGAACTGCCCATTTGTTGGCGGGAACGCAGGCCTCTCTGTGTCTCGCACTGCAGCGAGCCAGCAGCGCTCGTCCACGCGTCGTTCCTGCCTGTAAAACTGCAGCTCTCCGTCTGTGGCTCTTCCGCCTCTTCACGACCACCAGCAAAGTCTCGTAATACAGGCGTTTATGATGAAGCCTCCCTGTGGAGACAGCAAGCACAACCGTTCGCTTTAACATCCAGAACGAGAAGGGAAAATGTCCGCCGCTCCAACTATTTTGTCCACCCCGCTCTGACGTCATCGGTCGTGCTTCGCCAATTGGCGAGTTGCTCCCAACCAGTCCTTCCCTTCAATCAAAAACCCCACCCAATCACAGCTCCTCGGGGCATGGCCTCGGCCTGCCTGACCTATGTGTGCCACCAACATCAGGGTTGTCAGCGGCAGCGCTCAATGTCCTGGCTTCCGGTATGGTTTTATTAGGGCATTTAAATGTGGGATTCTAGCCCTACGTGTGGTGAATTGTCAAAAGGAACAAAGGAATAAATACAGAGGTAACGACGTACAAGGGATAATTACCCATAAATCCTGTGCTAGTTAACATACCCCACTCCTCGTAATGGGGACGAAGATGCACCTTAATCCGAACACACGGTCTACTGGATCCTTACTTATTACATGGTGGTTCTTCTTCTTCACGATGATTGATGCACACTAATCTATATAAATCTACCTGGACTAAAGTAATCACTGCCTACCCCCTACAAACGTAACAATACATACATACATACACACATACATACACACATACATACACACATACATACACACATACATATTGAAGCATCAACAACTCAACTAATGTCGAGCAACATCGAGCACATTGTGGAGAGGGAGGTTAAAATCCCACGATGTACCAAACGGTTTTAATTCCTGTGGAGATGTTCCGAATGATAGCGCTATTATGCTCGCACATGGGACTGAGGAGAATTACGAGAACCTATTCGCTTTTGTAACCAAACGGGATGGTCATAGCTCCGCCCCCTATCTATCACAAATACGACCCTACTATCTTGCACATTCAAACACAATCTTTAAGCTGACAGGTCCCTACTTCCTTACATTGAGATTTGCTTCCTACTAGCACACGGACCATGCTACTTTATACAGTTCTATATCTTCTAAGGTATCTCCACCCCCTGCACACCCCACATAAATGTAACAATATTGTTATGAATTTTGGGTAGGGGGATATATAGATCCAGGTAGATCTGCATAGGTAGGTGCTCAAATGTGAAGAGGAAGAAGAACCATTTGGATGTACAGTAAGTCAGGGACTCATCTAGCCCGTTTGTCGGATTAAGTGTATATCTGTGATCATACAAGGATGATCGTGTGATGGGTAGAGTAGGGATTATGCTAACTCCCCGGTATGTCAAACCTGTGATCATTCCGATGTCCCGTATGGCAACACACCCATAGACATTAGCGAGGCCCATTAGCGCACACATTAATTAATTCCCCCTCTGCCACAATAACAAAGGAACTGACGGAAGAACAGACCGGAAGCGATCGAGACACTACGGTGGCATGGCAGGCAAACATCGATCAGGCAGGCAATAGCCACACCCAGAAGGACTCGTGATTGACAGGGGGGAGGGGCGAGTAAAGAGCAGGTCGCCGATTGGCAGAGTAGGAAAGGTGAAGGATGTGCCACACTGATTGGCCACTGACCGATGACACCAGCACCAAAGGCGCGAAGCGCTCAGGCAATCTGAGAGGAGGGCGCGAAAGACGTGCAAGAAGCTACGCGCTGAATGGAGGAGAAGCGCCGGTGACGTGAGGAGGGCACGAAAGACTAGCAAGAAGCGATGCACTTGTTGGAGGGGAAGAGAGCTGACGTCACAAGACGGTCAGTAAAACCACTCGCTGGCCGACATTTCCAGCTCCTCATTTTTGGATACCATCCTGCCCGGACCTCTCTTCCCTTCTCTCCCGTTTGGACCTTTGCTTGTTGGGCGACGACGAACGGTGGAGAGACGGTGGAGCGCCGACGATCATCCTCCCCGTTGTTCTTGCTCCTGGTGCCTGCATACGAGTTCTGTGGCATGGGACGGACCGTGCAGCGAGGCCGGTGTTCGCGCCAACGACCGAACGGTTCGCACCAACTGGGGCTGTCGTCGGACGACGTGCTTGGACCTAACATTTCCTGGCAGACGCTGCATCCAGACAGAGATAAGCCACACCAAACATAGCCACAACAATTGCTTTAATTTAATTCTGCCTGTGTCCATTGTAGAAGTCTGGTGTGGGAACATCCCAATATAGGGGTTTAGTTATTACCGTCGCGTTCTTTGTTCTCGGGGTCCGGCAATAAAGCCGTGTTTATCTTTCTACCTTAATTCCGTTTCTGTGAGTTTCTTTCCAAAGGGGGACGACATCGTCGAGGCCACCCAGGTAGGTCGGCATTCTTCCCAACCCCCCCCCCCCCCCCTCTGCTCGCGTATCATCCACCATTGATTGAAGTGCACGCCTCCTCAAAGTAAGCTCGATTGCCATCCGTGGCGTACTCTCGGTGTTAACTGAGAGCCAGCCACAGGACAATATATACATACATATACGTACAAGTCATACATACATATGTATGCACATACATACTGTTACGGATTCGGCACTTCCATGGTGGTGGTTTTCATCCACTTGAAACATTTCTGGTTATGTATTATTATTATTATTGGGGTTTGAAGGAAACGGCGATTATTGTTGTTAAAAGGTAAGGTTATTGTTGTTAAAAGGCAAAAGGGTTAATATTTTAAATGAAACAGGAAACCGGATCAAGAACCGGAAGGAGAGAGGGGAGGAAGAAGAAGGCGTGGGGAGAAAAAGTCAGACAAGACGCGTGTCTTGAAGCTCCGTAGCGAGCGTGATCGAGCGAATGTCGCGAGTAAACTTTGAGTCCTTGAAAGGAATTTCCTGCGATAGGTGTTATCGCTGGAGGATTGAGAAACCTGTGTAGTCAGGTATAGGCGTTGCGGTTCCGGAGAATCCTCGCCAGGTCGCTTCGACTCAAGTCAGAGCTGTCGGCCATTTTGAACCTTGCGCTTCGTTCAGAGAAAAAGGTTTTACTACGCCTCAGCTTTTCTCACCCTCCGGTCGTCTGCCGGGGATGTGTGTGCGCAAAAGCGGCGTTTGAAGAATACGTTGTGGTTCGCTGATTGAACTGTGAACGTGCACGTCTGGATCGTGCCTTTGGGATTTCCCTTTCCGCCGCCAGTTTGCTGTTGGTTTGGACCACGTGACTGTCCACGCTTTGCCTACGCCTCATTACTCGCCTCATCGCCTCATCACCACTCGCAGGAGGGGATTATCCTTGAGTTATAGAGACATTGAGGAGTGTTCTTTTTCATTCACTCGGAGCGCAGTGAGTTATATTACTTTAACTGATGGTACCATCTTAAGATATATTGAGTGCACTTTGATTGCTATTGGTTGTACCGTTATTCTTGTGTGTGATTTTTAATACAACATTTGTTCTTTTATAATCATTGGTGTGGTTTCACTATTGATTACTGACACAGAATAACATATTTTTCTGCCGTGGCTCCTCTCGGGGTTCGTAGGTATACCGAGACCAGGAGGTCGGGGAGGAACACGTAACAATACGTACATACAGTGCATTCAGAAAGTATTCAGACCCCTTCACTTTTTTCACATTTTGTTATGTTGCAGCCTTGTGCTGAAATCGTTTAAATTCATTTTTTCCCTCATCAATCTGCACTCAATACCCCATAATGACAAAGAGAAAACAGGATTTTAGAAAGTTTTGCAAATTTATTAAAAAGAAAAAACTGAAATATCACATTGACATAAGTATTCATACCCTTTGCTATGACACTTGAAATTTAGCTCAGATGCCTCCCATTTCTCTTGATCATCTTTGAGATGTTTCTACACCTTGATTGGAGTCCACCTGTGGTAAATTCAATTGATTGGACATGATTTGGAAAGGCACACACCTGTCTATATAAGGTCTCACAGCTGACAATGCATATCAGAGCAAAAACCAAGCCATGAGGTTGAAGGAACTGCCTGCAGAGCTCAGAGACAGGATTGTGTCGAGGCACAGATCTGGGGAAGCCGACAAAAAAATTTCTGCAGCATTGAAGGTTCCCAAGAGCACCGTGGCCTCCATAATTCTTAAATGGAAGAAGTTTGGAACAACCAGGACTCTTCCTAGAGTTGGCCGCCCGGCCAAACTGAGCAATCGGGGGAGAAGGGCCTTGGTAAGAGAGGTGACCAAGAACCCAATGGTCACTCTGGCTGAGCTCCAGAGATCCTGTGTGGAGATGGGAGAAACTTCCAGAAGGACAACCATCACTGCAACACTCCACCGATCTGGGCTTCATGGCAAAGTGGCCAGACAGAAGCCTCTCCTCAGTGAAAGACACATGAAAGCCCACTTGGAGTTTGCAAAAAAGCACCTAAAGGACTCTCAGACTGTGAGAATCAAGATTCTGTGGTCTGATGAAACCAAGATTGAACTGTTTGGCTTCCGTCTGGCCACTCTGCCATAAAGCCCAGATCGGTGGAGTGTTGCAGTGATGGTGATTTTGTCTTTTGTGCATGCACGTATGTGCGTTTTCAGCAACAATTCCGCTAGACAGGGACCTTTTAACCGACGACACTTCCATTGCCAATTTTTAAATCTGTAAGTCAAATTGTCTTTTAAACATAAATTTCAGCATTTAAACGAGTGTCAATTTCAAAATGGTCACCCATAATTGTGTTCCTGGATGCAAATTGGACTCACGGAAATATAGGAATACGAGAAATATCTGTTGATGAGAGTTATCAAGTTCCTATTTCCTGTTAATACAAATGAGCGGCGGCAGTCACATACATACACACACACACACACACACACACACACACACACACACACACACACACACACACACACACACACACACACACACACACACACACACACACACACACACACACACACGCGCGCGCGCTTCTCCTTTCAGCAATAGATGCAAAAATCTAGTATAATCTTTTGTGGCACCGGGAAACAAACAATACATTTACAACAGCCCTTGCAACTTCCACACCTACCTCCCCATCATTTTAAAAGTTGTTTTTTAACTTACCCTGTGCAATCACAAGCCACATATATCACCCAAATCAGATACTGCATCTCCCTCAGGGAAGTCTACTTCATAAATCTCGTTCCCAAGTAAATTTAGCTGGCACAAGCGTTGTGTATTTTCATGTCATGAAGTGTCCTTTGTCAAAGAGTTGGTAACCATTACTTTGTTGGTAATGATGCACAGCATCGTCTCTCCAATTACCGACATCCATTAATTAAATCACAAAGCCTGCCTTGTTCACAGCAGGCTTTGCCACAAGGTTCAAAGTCCACTCAGTGTCAGCTATGGTCAAGGCCAAGGATGTGGGTAGAACATACTCGTCACAGTTCTTCGGGTCGAGCACCAGTAAATGTCATCGGGAATCTGCAATACCAGCAGCTGCAATATTTCAGCGCTATCGGCAAGCTGAGAAAGTTATCAAACTCTTTTGTTGTGCAAAAGCTCACCCATATCTCTTAGGTACTGTTCCAAGTATTTTCGACTTCTTTTATAAGCGTTGTGAGCCATTTTAGGTAACAAACCTTATTTTGCACACACGATATACATTAACATGCCTCGGTGGCCACTGTTGCTAAGGGTTTCTGCACATGTGCACAAAACATTCTAGGGCAGATCGCATCATTTTGAAAGTGCTGTATTGTTTGTGAACTTAAATAATTCTTCCTTTGTAACTGATTGCAAAAATGCAAGTCTGTCCCAATGAACTCCGGCAATACTCGGTATGACGCTTGTAGTATCACAGCAATAGAATAAGACCATCAAGCTTTTAACCAGACTGAGTGGCGAAATGCTTAGGGGATCGCTTAGAGTCTGGGCGGTCAGCTGTTCATACTCCAGCCGAGTCATGTCAAAGACATTAAAAAGAGGACGTGTTGCTTCCTGACTTTATGCCCAGCATTCAAAAAAGGATAGAGCACGGCCAAACAACCATAGGTTGGCAACCATTCTGCAGGCTTGATGGAACTAATGGCTTCCTTGATGGCTTCCTCCTGCATCGAAGTTCCTTGTAGGTGAACTTATATTTTTATTACCTCACACCAAAGGTTCCATCCCCCTTCCTCTACCCTCCCCAGTCCCCACACTTCCCCCAAAATTATTTCCCTTTTCTTCACAACTCTCCGAAACTCCTTACCTTCCATTTTCTATCCCATCACCCTTCCTACCCTTTATTTTCCCAATTTTAATCTTCTCATTTTATTCTCCCCTACCCTACCCCATATGTAAGTAATAAAGAATGCCTCCTTAGTCTTCATTAGGCTCTATTTTATTGCATTTGAATGTGTTCAAAACCATCTGGGAACGCTTTACATATGTCCATTCATCATAAGTATCTGCTAAGTATTATGCAATTGGTGTGCCTTTCATACATGTCAACCCATTGTGGTCATGCCTGTAAGATTGACTATCAAAATACAAAAGATACAAACGAAATCCTTAGAAACAAAAAGAAGGAAAGTTTTGCAGTAGAAGAATAATGAACATTTCTCTCTGCATTTACTACTCTTTTATTTACAAGTCAGGAAGATGCATTGAAATTAGAGAATAAAAAAATGGAAATAGATAATAAATTAAAAAATTTGGAATTAGAGAATGAAAAAATGGAATTAGATAATAAATAAAAAAATATTTGGAATAAGAGAATGAAAAAAAATATCTGTAATTAGAGAATAAAAAGAAAATTGTAATGTGACGAAGTAAAAAATTGAATTAGAGAGTAAATAAAAGACAAGTGGAATTAGAGAATAAATAAATAGTAATTGGAGAATAAATAAAAAAAACAATTAGTATTAGAGAATAAATTAAAAAAATCATTGGAATTAGAGAATAAATAAATAAATAAATGGAATTAGAGAATAAATAAATAAATAAATGGAATTAGAGAATAAATAAATAAATTTGGAATAAGAGAATGAAAAAAAATATCTGTAATTAGAGAATAATAAAAAATATACTTGGAATTAGAGAATAAAAAGAAAATTGTAATGTGACTAAATAAAAAATTGAATTAGAGAATAAATAAAAGACAAGTGGAATTAGAGAATAAATAAATAGGAATTGGAGAATAAATAAAAAAAACAATTAGTATTAGAGAATAAATAAAAAAAATCATTGGAATTAGAGAATAAATAAATAAATAAATGGAATTAGAGAATAAATAAATAAATAAATGGAATTAGAGAATAAATAAATAAATAAATGGAATTACAGAATAAATAAATAAATTTGAAATAAGAGAATAAATAAACAAGAAGTATGTTGTGCATAGCACTATACTTGTGAAATCCCTAAAACAAGTTGTTGACCTTTGGCCACTTTTGACCTCAAAAATAATTGGTTGAATTCAGTCATCTGATATGCAAATAATCCTCCTCAAATTTCAAGTAAATTGGATGAAAATTGAAGATTTTAGAAACTTCACCTAAGTTGTTGACCTTTGGCCTATGGTCACCTTTTGGCTTATGTTGACCTCAAAAATAATTGGTGGTTGAATTCAGTGATCTGATATGCAAATCATCTTCAGATTTCAAGCAAATCTGATGAAAATTTACAATTTTAGAAATTTGGCCTATGTTGACCTCAAAGAGAATTGGTGTTTGAATTCAGTGATGTTACATGTAAATCCTCTGCAAAATTGAAGTCAGTCGGTCAATGAAAATTGAGGACTTAGAAATCCGACAGAGTTGTGGACCGTTGGCCTATGTTGATCTCTTAATTTCAAAATCAATAGGCTTCTTCCTTATGATAGCCTACCATTTGGTGAAGTTTCATAAAGATCGGTTTAAAATTGTGACCTGTAGGCGATTGGCAAACAAACAGACAGAATAATGCACAAGATCAGCCAATATACTTGAAAAACATCTTCAATGCTCGCAAGTGATACATTTGGAATTAGAGAAGAAATAAAAGACAATTGGAATTGGAGAATATAAAAACAAGACCGAAAGTGTAACAGCGGCGTAGCCGGGCCTATTTGATACTTTAGTTGAAGAGGATGGTATGATCTGGGTGGAGATACCAGTTAGCAAATAATGTAAGTATTAAATTATTTTGAAGTATTCTAAGTCTATAAACTGTCTGTCACCATGGAAGTGAAAAGATTGCATTGAGACACTGGTTTATTCTATATGTTTCGAGTCAACAAGGACCAACCATACACCGCAAGGACCAACCATACACCGCAACTTTGCAGTTACGACAAAGGGATTGCAGTGTTACGATTATATTTACTATATTATTATTAATACTATTATTAACATTATTATTATTTCAAAAACGATACTATTGTATTAAGATACCTGGGCTAATTTGTCCAAAGGAGCCTGAAGGTGAGGCATGAAGGCATGAAGCCTAAGGCCTATATGTACTGGTACTGTGTCATTGGAAGACCTATAACGTGTATGCTTTTGATATTTGATGGTCATTTTAACAATTGCTTTGTTTTTGTTTCACACTGAATGAAAAACGTCAAGGTAGAGCAAGCAGATTGTGATATATGACAGATTCAACGATATATTCGTCCTGAACGGCATAGAAATCAAAATGGCGGTGTGTAAAACCGTCGTACGCCATAATGACATCACAGACGTAATCACATCACCCCTGTCATGTGACCAGATCCTCAGCTCTGATTGGTGGATGTTTGTGAGAGACATACATACACTGGACGGACAGACAAGCGCTACTCCAGACGGCATTGCCCTACGGGCTACGCAATAAAAAAGGACAGAGAGCAGACTATGGAGATCTTGGCTTGGAAGATGCTGCAGCTGTGCAGAGGTGTTGGAGCTGAGAGTGGAGCGGGTTGCCATGTTCGACCACCCGAAGCCCGGGCTGCGCGTGCGTACAACTGGGAAGACAACCTAAGTGAATCTTGGCCCCACTGATGGCATTTCTGCCATATCAAAGCTCCTGCAAGACTGCGGGATTATGTCCTGCGCACCGAAGCCCACGCCGCAAGAAACAAGAACACCACTACGTTTCACTTGAGAAATCACAAGCCGTATTAAACGGGAGTCAAGGAGAGCTATCGCCGGCACCGTGAACAAATTCCAAATTTCTGTCCTAACTAGCAGAGGGGTAGTTATACTGGTGGGCATCAGCGGCACAGCCTTGCCCTCAGCCAATGATGCTAACCCACAGCCTGTAGTGGCTTATGGGAAATTTACAATCTATCTACTTCCGTTTGTATGAACAAGCCCCAAGGGGAAAACTCGTTTGTCCTTGTTTTATAACTCTTGTGATGTAGCCATTTGTTTACAATATTATTTGTCTTCTGGCACTACCTTTCGAGAAAGACCATTCCATGCATCAAGTATTCGCTGAATGAAAGAAGAAAGAAGAGCAAATCCTTTTGCGTCTTCGGACACATAGGGATGCCGAGGCAGTTTTCCTAGGCTATTGGGCACAATCCTGGACGGGTCGCCACTCCGACGCAGGCTACTCGAAGGGCTAAATGGGTTAGAATCCCGACCCAACTACAAACTGTCATCTCAGTGTGTTCACAGGCAGGACGATTCATCAATGTGTGTGCCATCCCTGGGATGAACGTTAAACTGGGTGGCACATCTGCCAGCATTCGTTGGTAGACTTTAAAGATCCTACGGTGTCCTTTGTGAAGAGTAGGCAAGCTATCTGCAGCATCCTGAAGGAATTAAAACTTCCTGCCCTAACCGGTAAAGGGCACTGCATCAGCGGCACTGCCACACCCCAGCCAATGATGTTACCTCACAACCTTGGATATGAAGAGATATGAACGAAGACGGCAATGTGCTGAAGTTCACTCATATATTGTATTTAAAGTTCACAGTTTGTGTGTTTGTAAATTGATCCTTTCTTCTGAAGCTTGTGTAGTGGTACTGCACTGTAAACAGAATACTGACAGCCTATAGAGTATATTTGAATGGTTATTTTATTCTCCATTGTTATTTTTGTGGCACAATGCAAATATTTATCATAATAAATCATACTACATCTGCTGTGCTGGAGGAAACAACAAATGAACAAATAAATGAATGAATTTGAATAAACACTGTAAAATGAATAATAAACAAGTAAATTAATAAATACCATATCTCCAATTTGTATGATCTGGCCTGGTGCTGGCTTAGCGGTTAGGGTGCTGGCTTAGCGGTTACGGTGCTGGCTTAGCGGTTAGGGTGCTGGCTTAGCGGTTAGGGTGCCGGCTTAGCGGTTAGGGTGCCGGCTTAGCGGTTAGGGTGCCGGCTTAGCGGTTAGGGTGCCGGCTTAGCGGTTAGGGTGCCGGCTTAGCGGTTAGGGTGCTGGCTTAGCGGTTAGGGTGCTGGCTTAGCGGTTATGGTGCTGGCTTAGCGGTTAGGGTGCTGGCTTAGCGGTTGCGGTGCTGGCTTAGCGGTTAGGGTGCTGGCTTAGCGGTTACGGTGCTGGCTTAGCGGTTAGGGTGCTGGCTTAGCGGTTAGGGTGCTGGCTTAGCGGTTAGGGTGCTGGCTTAGCGGCTAGGGTGCTGGCTTAGCGGTTAGGGTGCTGGCTTAGCGGTTAGGGTGCTGGCTTAGCGGTTACGGTGCTGGCTTAGCGGTTAGGGTGCTGGCTTAGCAGTTACGGTGCTGGCTTAGCGGTTAGGGTGCTGGCTTAGCGGTTATGATGCTGGCTTAGCGGTTAGGGTGCTGGCTTAGCGGTTATGGTGCTGGCTTAGCGGTTAGGGTGCTGGCTTAGCGGTTAGGGTGCTGGCTTAGCGGTTAGGGTGCTGGCTTAGCGGTTACGGTGCTGGCTTAGCGGTTAGGGTGCTGGCTTAGCAGTTAGGGTGCTGGCTTAGCGGTTAGGGTGCTGGCTTAGTGGTTTGGGTGCTGGCTTAGCGGTTTGGGTGCTGGCTTAGTGGTTAGGGTGCCGGCTTGGGATCATAGGATCCTGGGTTCGAATCCCGGTCGATCGCTAAATTAACACCAGGGGGGTTGACTCAGCCTGTCATCCTTCCGAGGTCGGCAAATTGAGTACCAGCTTGCTGGGATGAATGATCACAGTGTGTACCCCGATTTAGAATAGGTACACCGTATCCCTGCGCATTGTAAGAGGCGACTAAGGCTTGGCGTCAGGAAGGGCATCCGGCCATAAAAACATTGCCTCAAACAGGGAACCATGATCGTCATGGGGCCCGCAAGGCTAACCCCCACTCCAGCGGGGAAAATGGCCTTAAAACGATCATTCATTCATTCATTCATTCAATTTGTACGATCTCTGGAGTCTCTGGAGAGGCAAATTCTAAACAAATACTCAATTGTGAGGTGAATCTGACATTCCTCTTCCACAAAGTCACAGAAATGTTGAAGTGAATCTCCCGGGATACGCAGACAAATTGACTTGGTGTACGGTCATGAGAAAACCTCTCTTTCAAGGTAAATAAAAGAAATGAGAGAGAGAGAGAGAGACCACCTTAAGAGACCATTTCCCCCCCCAAATCAGGGTTGGCCTTTTTCGGGCACCGTGTCCCATTTTTGAAGCAATGTTTTATGGCCGGATGCCCTTCCTGCCGCCAACCCTGTTCGTCGCCCCTTGCGATACTCCTGCCGCCAACCCTGTTCGTCGCCCCTTGCGATACACAAGGAATTACCAGTGAACTGGTACTCAATTTGCCGACCTCGGAAGGATGACAGGCTGAGTCAACCCCCCTTTTGTAAATTCAGCGATTGACCGGGATTCGAACCCAGGATTCGAACCTGGGATCCCAAGCCGGCACCCTAACCGCTAAGCCAACACCAGGTGTTTAAAAAAAAAAAGTCAAAAGATTATCTTTACTGGCCCCAATTATTCCCACCATCGTGTGGAGTTAGCCAGGGTAAGTTTTTAGTCCAAGTGCTTCATGAACCAGCTGGGCAGGCCTACCCTTTTGACAAAATATGGTAAGAGTTTGTAATTTGTTCAGGGTGCCAATTCATAGGTTCAGGGTGCTACCCTTTGAGGACACAACAGTATATTTAATGTCCACCAAGTAATTCTTGCAGACGGGAACGTTCACTCAAGAACCCAGATTAACATACATCCAAGTTCCAAGGGACGGCACACTTTGTGACGCAACGCCCTGAATGCGGAGTGCCAAGCCAGGTTTATAGTCGGGTTGAGAACCAACTCGCCAGCTCAAACCGAAGTGCACCACCTCTGCACAATCTAGTCAGATCAACACTCAAGATGATATTGAATGGTACATAGCAAATGCATTTATTTAAAAGCAAATTGTCATTAAATATAATCGGCTTGTCAATAGTCCTGAAGTTTTCACTTCCTGATCATCGAACTCCATTCACGATTGGTTCATGACACGACAGTGCAGGAACATTCTCTAGAGGGGTAGGCCATTTCTTACACTGGGTATGCCACCATTATTATTATTTTTAAGCATGCTCTATTGTTGTGCAGTAGGTGGAGGAAACGGTAAAGAATCAGGAAGAAGCCTTATCAGGTTTCCAAATGACAGAAAGCAGAATTGTGGATTTCCTTTGTAAAATGGAAGGCATTGGAGCCTGTCAAAACAACAGCTGTGTGCTTTGATCATTTCATGTATGGCATCTAATGCTATTGACCCTGAGCTAATAAAAGGTTTGGGGTTTGAACAGCAATCAAGGCTCAAGAAAGGTGCAGGCCCAACAGCATTCTGAAAGATGGAATAAAAAGAGGTATGGTTGGAAAAAAAAAGCAGTGGGATGCACATAAATGTTACTTTTCATGTGTCAGAAGAACATGCTCTGCGTCTATACTATAGAACAGCAAATAAGTACTACTTCACTATAAACTAGAAGGGCACTCAGTATACATACCTCGGTATATACCTCCGCATACATCATATCTCGGCCAGGTTGAACAGTTTACATTTTGTATCCCACTGACAGGCCGGATAGGGATCCGGACCTGAACCAAAATATTGTTGGGGATCCCGGGTTCATCGACGTACTAAGGGGGGTTTAAGCCCTGCTCTCCCTCGAACTCCGGGTCCACCAACCACAACTACTGTACTTGTGGTGGACGGGTTGCTAGGCAACTCCAGCCGCCGAGCTCGCAGCTATGCGTGGAAGGGTTAACGGTCACCACCCAAATACCTTCGGACACACGCAGCTGTGAGAACGGGGACTGAACCCCGCACGAGTCATGCTGATTCTTAACGCCCGAGCGGTTGTGCGTTGCGTGACTCACGCCGTTAGAATATCGAACCTGATCGAGTGGTTTTAATTCGGGGCGATGCTACAGTCACGTGAAAAAGTAAGTACACCCCATGTAAAGTTTTGACTTTTTCAACATATTTCAACATTCAGCTATTTGATCTTCATTTCAACAATTTTGATAGATAGAGGTGATATAATATAACAAATATCATGAAACATTTGCATTTTGTAGTCCATTGTATAATTTAAATAAACATAAATGCAAATTTAGCATGTGGAAAAAGTAAGTACACCCCGACATCTATCACTACTTCAAATACCTAAAATTAGAATCAGGTGCACCAGCTCAGGTGCAAATGATTAGAACATCGTTAGAGAGGATATTGGAGGAACCTGTCTTATTTAAACCTCAGACATTTAGTTTGGTTTCCTCTTTGTTGTTGAAGTGTGCGGCATCACCATGCCTAGATCAAAAGAGCTTTCTGAGGCCTTCAGAAAGAAGGTTGTAGATGCCTACGAGTCTGGGAAGGGATTTTAAAAGATCTCCAAACAATTTGAAATTAAACATTGGACTGTCCGGAAGATCATTTACAAGTGGAGAAGATTCCAAACAACTGCCAACTTGTTCAGGCCAGGCCGCCCCAGCAAGTTCAGCCCGAGAGCAGACCGCAAGATGCTGAAAGAAGTCTCTAAGAACCCCAGAATGTCATCACGGGATCTACAGGTAGCTCTTGCCACTGTTGATGTCAAAGTGCACGAGTCTACCATTAGAAAGAGGCTGCACAAATTTGATCTACATGGGAGGTGTGCCAGGAGGAAACCTTTGCTGTCCAGAAAGAACCTCAGGGCAAGACTAAAGTTTGCAAATGAACACCGCGGCAAAGACCAGCACTTCTGGAACAATGTGCTCTGGAAAGATGAGCCAAAGGTAGAGCTATTTGGCCACAGTACCAGAATACATGTTTGGCGAAAACCAAAAACAGCATTTGACCACAAGAACCTGATACCAACTGTAAAGCATGGTGGTGGAAATATTATGGTTTGGGGCAGCTTTGCTGCATCAGGGCATGGGCAGCTCACCATCATATAATCCACTATGAATTCTTCATTGTACCAGAGGGTGCTTGAGGATAATGTGAGGCCATCTGTCGGCAAGTTGAAGCTCAACCGTAGGTGGACCTTGCAACATGACAATGACCCTAAACATACCAGTAAATCCACCAAGCAATGGCTGAAAAGAAAGAAATGGAGGGTTCTGGACTGGCCAAGTCAAAGCCCGGATCTAAATCCCATCAAGATGTTGTGGGGGGATTTGAAACGAGCTGTGCATGCAAGAAACCCCTCAAACATCGCACAGCTGAAAGAATTGTGCATGGAGGAGTGGGCAAAAATTTCTCCCAGTCGATGTCAGAGACTGGTAGACAGTTATAAGAAACGCCTACTTGAGGTTGTTTCTGCCAAAGGGGTCAATACCACCGATAAGAGCCAAGGGTGTACTTACTTTTTCCACATGCGAAATTTGCATTTATGTTTAATTAAATTATACAATGGACTACAAAATGTAAATGTTTCATGATATTTGTTATATTATATCACCTTTATCTATCAATATTGTTGAAATGAAGATCAAATAGCTGTATGTTGAAATATGTTGAAAAAGTCAAAACTTTACATAGGGTGTACTTACTTTTTCACGTGACTGTAGGTCAATACGGGAAAGGACAATGACAGCCAGGTTGGAAACCAAACACAGGATTTATTCACAACATTTACAGAACATGGACAAAGCGAAGAATCTTAACGGCCTTACCTGTGTTCCCAGACAAGGACCCTCCTCAATTGGCCGCCTGGGGTCACGTGTCGTGACAGCCCCTCATTGGCCACCCTCGGCCACTCCCTTTAGCTCTCATTGGTTGCAGCCCCTCATTGGCCACTGCCTTGGCCACTCCCTTTAGCGCCTCCTTCGGGCCTGCAGGGCCTGGCCTAGTCCTATGCCGAGGCACTTTAGGCTTCAATGAGGCTTACTATAATCCTGCCTGCCTCAACGCATATCCACGCATACTAACACTGGAAAGGGGACTATGCTTTACATTTAATAAGAAATAACTAACTATAGGAGGCTATATGTTGTGGTGTAACTAACTATCGGGGGGTTGCCTTTATTCACAAAACTGCAACAATGTAATCGGCTTGCTCTTGTCACCTAATCAACTTATCCACCACGATTTGTCAAAACTCGTCCACAACTTTTTGAGATATCGTGCTACATATCGTTTTTGGCCGCATCATTCAATAATGAAGAATCACTTTAGAAATTCTAGAATCCAAATCTTCACCAAAACCGAATCGTCTTATCCTTGTCACACACCCAACCTGCCGACCAGGTTTCATCTGAATATGTCCATAACCTTTTGAGATATCCTGCTCACAGCTAGACAGACAAACAGGGCTGAACACATAACCTCCATCCACCTTGCTTGTGGAGGTAATAACACCAGGACAAGCAGGCCACTGTAGGAAGAATGGTTCAAATGCTGAGAAAGTTGAAAGTTTACTTTAGTTTGCATTTGGCTGAGTCAATGTTTGTCCGGGTTCGTGGTTGCAAATGTTTGGTGAACAGGATTTTGCAGTCAGCTGAACAGCGTTGGATGAAAAAAAGAATATTCTTTTCAAAACGTTTCTCCCCTGGTGGTGCTTCATATATGCAGCCTGGTGGTTCATATAGCTGCTTGGCTGCATCATTTTCTGGAGGAACGGCTGCACCGCTGATGCAGTGCCTCACATTACCAGTCAGTTGGTACTCATTTTGCCAACGTTGGATGGATGACAGGCTGAGTCAACCCTGCTGGTGTTAATTCAACAACTTGAACAGGGACTTGAACTCAGGATCCTAAGATCTCAAGCCAGCCACCTCAACCGTCAAGCCAACATCAGGTGGTTTCACCTACTAATCATGAAGGAATGTTAACTTGGCACAGAAGTTAGTCCTTTTCTTCTGTAGCTACAAGTCAGTGTGAACAGGTTTCTGCCAGAAACATGTGAATGTTGTGGCAAGTCACACATTTTCCAGTGTTGCATCTTCTATTTAACCTGAACCTGACAACATTGGCCATGATAAAAGACTCTCGGAGAATACATTTCAGTTCTATTCTTGATAGTTTACATTTACGGCAAAATGTCAAACACATAAATGAAATGAATTCTCCAAGAGGTAACATGTTCACCTCCAGGGAAGGAGTTTCCATAAACAAGGTCCCACAATAATAAGTTGACACAAAGTGTTCGTGAAATGCAGACTGCATCGTTTGAAGAAAACAATATTCATTTCAAATGCTTAAGTTTCTTATTTCTAGTTAACTGCAATAGGTCATATTTATTTAGGATATTTTTATGCTTGAGGATCACTTCTGGCAACACTTCACTTGGATTCTGGTACAGGCTTGGACCACCTCAACGCCCATGTTCTAAAATCCTGCTCTGCTGCTCTTGCTCATCCTCTTTTTGCTCTGTTCATCCGATCATTATCTCTTGGTCACCTTCCATCTACTTCCCAGTCAGCCAAGATCACCGCAATATGTAAACATGGTGCAAAAATAGATCCTCTTAACTACAGGCCTATTAGCTTCCTTTACTCTTCCATGAGCCTCACTCATGTGGAGAATTTTTTTAAAGCAAAGTCATGTCATCCATCATCGCAGTTGACATCAAAGCTTTCTTTTCTCCAAAGGACTGATCTGCAAATCATCAGATCGGATTCAGAGCCAGTCACTCCACACTGGACATGCTGCTTCTACAATCTCAACAATGGATGGAGGTCTTCAATCTCAGGTGGGAAATCAGGGCTGTCTCTCGCTAGACATACCTTGAGCGTTTGACAATGTGGCGCCCTACCTTGCTCTCTAAACTCTCTGCCTATGGCATCCAAGGCCACCTCCTCTCAAAGTTTACTGATTAACTTCACTCTCATAGACAGCGCCTGACTCAGAACAGGATCTTCTCATCTCCCTTCCCTATCTAGGATGGAATGTGCCAAGGCAGTGTCTAGGGCCTAGTCCTCATCTTCATGAAAAATCTTTCTGTTGCCCTGGAAAATCCTCTTTCCGTCTTTGCTGATGAATCCACTCTCTACTGTATCATCACGCATCCTTCAGATAGGCAGTCATAGCCTCTTCCCTCTCTGTAGACCTTGATAGAATCAGGAGTTTGTCCAACACATAGACAATCTGCGATGAAGCAGAGTTTCGGGACCGATTACTCTCACATCGCAAATAGATTGATGGTCCCTCTGTCTTGTACCACCTCTATTTTGGTCTTGCACCCTCAACACACTCATTGCTATGTCCCTCCCCTCAATGTTTATATTGAGTACACACGGTCTGCCAGTAACCCCCGCTCTGGTAAAACTCCAAAAATCCAGGCTCAATGTTAACCTCCACTCAGTTGTTCCTCTTTTCTCTCAACTGTGGAACCAACTTCTTCACTCTGTTCAATCCCATTCTTCCCTCCAGGGCTTCACGACAACTGTTCACTACCACCTCAGGTCACCCCCATCCATACTCATGCTCATGCTCTCTTCTACCCTCATTAACCCTATGCAAGCACACACCTTCCTTTCCATATTATTGTGTTTTCTCCCCTTGACTTTATCCTCTTCTTTTTTTGTTTCTCTCCACAGTTTTCCCTTCCTCTTCTTGCCGAGCATTGTCAGCTTTTTCACCTCCCCAACCCCTCAATCTTTCCCTTGCCCATTCTTCCTTCAAGGACCGAGTCCCTCTGTTGTGTAGGGACACAACCACCATTTCCCATTATTTCTACCCTGCTGTTGGTATTATATATTTCCCTCCTTTCTACTATGTTCTCCTTTTTCTATTATGTTCTGGTCCATTTTATATTCTCACTCTCCCACGAGCCTTGAATTAATTTACAAAACGAGATGGTATTACCCCACGCAGTATTGAGAACGACTTGGTGCGAGCCAACTCTTCTGTTTTTTTAGGTGTTTTTCTTTGATCCAATATGGCCGCTAGACCAGTGACCGATGATGTCACTTTTACCGATGAAACTATATTTCCCATGGGTAGTTGATCAATTAGTTAAAGTTTTGCATTGATTGGTTAAGCAGTTTTGGAGAAGATTTTAAATAATTTTTGCTTAGATGCAATATGGCTGCCCAACCTCGTTTTCAGCAACACTTCCGCTAGACAGGGACCTTTTAACCGACACTTCCATTGCCAATTTCTAAATCTGTAAGTCAAATTGTCTTTTAAACATAAATTTCAGCATTTAAACGAGTGTCAATTTCAAAATGGTCACCCATAATTATGTTCCTGGATGCAAATTGGACTCACGGAAATATAGGAATGCGAGAAATATCTGTTGATGAGAGTTATCAAGTTCCTATTTCCTGTTAATACAAATGAGCGGCAGCAGTCACACACACACACTCACACACACACACACACACACACACACACACACACACACACACCGAGATCCTAGTGCCAGTGATGTGTGATGTTGAAGGAGCTGGGGCTCCCACGTCGATCGGAAGAATGGACGCGACAAAAAGCTGGAATTCATCCGAGTTGCTTTAATCAAACCAAACACTCAGGCACTCTGAAAAGCCCGTTTATCGGGCAGCAATATATTGTTGCGGATATGGGACTTGGCCTCAATATCCGCTTGTAAATACTCCCCTATTTCCCCAATACTCCCCAACTATCCCCAATCCCCCATTCCCTAGTCCCATTGCCTGTAAATAACACTCTGTAGAACCGACCTTCCCCTTTTTCCCCCATTAAATGTCGTGCCCAGGTCCACCGCATCTCACGTAGACAACTTTCGGACATCTTGCTAGTTATTCTTAGTCTATGTCAGTTAAGGACTCGTTTCCATTAATTCTGACTCTTCGTTGCACCAGAATGTGATTATATGGCACCAGTAGTGAGTTTAGGACCTTCCCATACCTCCTCCCATCTTCTTCCCCAAACAACAACTACAACAACAACTACAACAACAACTACAACAACAACTACAACAACAACTACAACAACAACTACAACAACGGCGCGGCGCGGGGGGAGTGTGCGTCCTCACACCGGCTCGGTTAGCCGCCATTGACCATGCGCTCCGACGGGGTTACCACGAAGGGGCTCCCTGTCAGCCCCTCGGCAAGGGCGGAGCCGGTAACCCCCCCGCACGCACCCAATGAGAAGCAACGGGCCGATTCCATCTGGGGCGGAGCTAACGAGCCGAGGGCGTGTCACTCCCCGCCGGATATACGCGGCCACTTACCGGACGTGACGTGAGATGCGCCCCCAGCTTGAAGAAGAGCCAGTCACCACCTCCAAGCGCTGAGCGAGCTCCACGCATCGACCCGGTATTGCAGTACCTCCGAGAACGGTGCACCCCCTCCGAGAACGGTGCACCTTGAGCCATCGACTGCCCGCTTTCCTTGCCATCAATCCCCGTGTGAGTCAGTTTTTGTCCTGTTTATCTGTCGTCTGTCAGGGAATAAGATAAGTGTGTCTAAGTGCCTGTCTTTCTATGCTGTCCCTCTTGTAGTTGTAATCTGACCTTCCACCATAATATAACCTCCTCCGGAGGTCTTGAGAACTGAACCCTTGGTGTCGTGTCATTTTAACCCAGCCGTTGTGTCCTTTTCCTTCATTGATTCAGCGTAGCGCGACTCGGCAACGTTCGAGTGGAATCGGGTAAACTGTGCAGACGTGGTCATACCAAACCGCTCGGTAAACCAACATCCACAACCGCGTCTGTAACATTTGGTGTCAGGAGTGTCGGATTCGAACCTGGGACTAAATTTATTAGGCCCAAATTTTGGAACACCAATTGTACCACTAGGGTAACAATTGGTGTTGGGGAGGTAGAATTCGATCCGGAGCGCGTTTCCCGCGCTCGACGAAATTATAACGGCGAAATTTGATTTTGTTATACGGAAATAAAAACCCGAATTTTGAAAGTCGCGCTATGGCAGACCAAGTCGGCTGGGGTCCGGTAGTGGAGAGTGAGGCAGGGTCGGTCCAGGACCAAATTGAGGGACGTGAGGAGAGCGAAGCAGCGAGGGTAGCAGACGCACAAAATGGCGCCTCGCTGGTCACCGCGCCCGCGACCGTGGCAGCGCCCCTGGTGGATTCGAATCTTTTCCTCCTGCAAATGAGGGCCCTTATGGAACAAATGGGTGAGCGATTGGAGGGCCAAATGGGGGTAATGAGGGACGAAGCGAGGGCTCAGAGTGAGCAATTGGGGGTAATGAGGGACGAAGCGAGGGGTACCAGTGAGGGGTTAGACAATAATTTTAAGGGATTAGACAAGAAATTTGGGAAGTTAGACAATAATTTTGAGGGATTAGACAAGAAATTTGGGAAGTTAGACAATAATTTTGAGGAGTTAGACAAGAAATTTGGGAAGTTAGACAATAATTTTGAGGGGTTAGACAACGGGATAAAAGAGGTGAGAAATGGGTTAATAGGGTTAGAAAACAGTATGGAAGGCAAATTGAGGGACATGAGGGACCAAGCGGAAAGGGAAGTTAAACAAATGGAGCAGCAGATAGAGGGGGTCAGAATGGGGGTAGAAACCAAACTGGATGCTCACAGGGAGGAAATGGAGCAGATGAGGGTGGCATCTGGGCAGGAGATGCAAGTGATGGGAGAGGAGATCAGAAGAGGTGTGAGTGAGGAGGTCGGAGGAGTGCGCGAGGAGGTGAGGCACTGTAAGGAGCACATGGAGAAGGAGGTGAGAAAGGGGACTGTAAAGTTACAAGGGGGCATCGAGGACCTGACGCAGGAGGTGGAACAGCTGACGGAGGGACAAAAAGGACTAACGGAGCAGGTTCAAAGGAACACTGCGGTATTAGGAGGTTTAAAAGCGACACAAAACGACATAAAAAACGACTTAATAGCGACAAAGAGGGAATGTCAGATGGTACGTGAGGGACTGACAGCGAGGTTGGACGAGGTGGTAGAGGTAATGGAGACGAAGGACCGGCAGGTGAGGACGCACCTGGAAACGGTCAAGGTAGCCTTAGAGGACGAGCTTGAGGAGACGTACCGGGGAATAAAAGAGGTGAAGCAGAAACTAGAAGAAGTGGAAGAAGGGATGAGCGAAATTAAGAAGCGACGGAGAGGGGATAAGAAAGAGATAAAAGAGGAGATAAAAGAATTGGTCCAAAGTCTGTGTTTGGATCGTGATGATGTGCTCATTAACCGGATGAGGGATTCGCAGGTGATGGAGGAGAAGCGAAGAGGAAGAGGACCCGGTGTAAGTGGTGACCATTATGGTCGTGCGTATGATGCGCCAGGGGATTTAAGAAGCTTGGGGGTCGAGATGGACCCGGGTGTTCGTGAGAGGCCGCTGCTGAAGTGTGCGACAGGTCTGGTGTGCGAAAAAGGAGGTGTGCGAGAAAGTCCGACTCTGGGGTGTGTGAGGAAAAAGTGCGTGCCAAGGAGTGAGGGTGCTGGCGAGAATGAGTCGGTCGAAGCGCGTGTGCGAGGGAGCACAAGGAAGCGCGGTGTGGTAAGTGTTACAGAGGGTGTAACGGGAGAGTGTGCGCGAGAAAGGTGTGTAACGGACGGGGGCATGAGGAAAGAGTGCGTTGTCAAGAGTGGAGGTGAGAGTAGTGAGAGTGACACGGAGCGTGAGTTGGTTGTGACAGGTGAGAAAGGATGCACACCTGGAATGGTAGAGCGTGAGTGGGAATGCACGCTGGAGTTGGTGGTGAGGCACGTGGTTGGGTGTGCGAATGAGAGCACACCTGTGATTGTCACAGAGGAGGTGACAGAGGAGGGGGCGCGAAGAGGTGTGTTGGTGAGGTGTGCGACCAACGAATGTGTGCCAAAGTGTTCGGTGGTCAGGTGTGTGACCAGGGCTGTGAGTGGAATGAGGGTACCTGGGTGTGTAAGGAAAGGTACGAGGAGCATGGGCACGGCTGGATGTGTGAGCAAGGAACGGGCTGCGGGGTGTAAGCATGCAGGTGAAGCATCGACGTTACACGGGTTAGAGGTTAGGTCGACTTTTAGCCGAAGCGGGCCCTCGGTGCGTGCCGGGCTTCGCGTGCCGCGAGAACCAGCGGGGATCCGAGCCACGGCGGGTTCGAAAGGACCGCCGTGCGCAATCCACGCTGGGCCTCGCTTTGAACGGCCGCGTCTGTGCTCCACTAGGCGGAGCGGGCAGCCCGATAGGAAGGATCGTCATGGCGACCACTTTTTGGTGAGACGTGCCGGCAGGTCGAGAGCGGGACATTGGATGGCTCCGTGCCGAGATGGTGCGTGGGATCTCGGCACGGGTAAGCCCCCGTCCCTGCACCGAGTGCCGGACGCATCCAGCCGCTGGCACCAAACAACCCGCATTCATGGCTTGGCTTTACGAAGCCGGGCTTTGGACAGGAATTGGCGCACCGAGAGGCAGTAGTGAGTAGACGGGTGATGAGGATAGTGTTCTGGCCCCAAAATTAGAGAAAAACAAAATTTGATGATTGGCAAAGGATTGGCAGTAATGATTGGCAGATGATGGGCAGTGATTGGCCAAATTTTTGATTTGTTGAAATTTGATGTGCAAAATTGGTAGTGAGCGATGGGCCCGGTGGGTAAGGGTGGCATCCCTGCCACCCTTCCCATGGTGGGGGCAAATGCGCAATAGCTTATGGGGTGTATGGCAGTGAAAACTAGCCCGGGTGGGTTAGGTTATATTGATAGGGATCTAGCGAAGATGACATTAGGTAACGTTAAGTTTAGTTAGTGACTGATACCTGTAGTGGGGACGCAGGTAGTTTAGTGTGGATGATAATGACGAGGGAGCGCAATAGTTTAAAGGGACGACTGGGAAGCGCAAGTTTCAGAAGGGAGTAGTTAGCTGAGATGATGCCGTGTGTGTGAGAATTGAACAGGTGTGATTGCACAGGTGTGCAACTGGACAGGTGTGTGGAGCAGTGTGTGAGTAGTGAGTGTTGTGGATCAGCGCGAATGCGCTTGGGGAGAGAAGGGTGCAGGTGGCACCAGGTGTGAGAGCACAGGTGTGCAAGTACAGGTGTGTGGAGAGAGTTGGAGTAAGTGGTACGGAGTGGTGTGCATGGTGCGAAGGTGTGGATGGGGGAAGAGTGGACCCCTTTCACGAGTACCCGGGGCGGGTAGTGTAAGTGTTAGGTAGAGGGTATAGGTAAATTGTGGTTGGATATTGGCATTTGTGGTGCGGATGCAGAATGGTGTTGTGGATGGGTGCATTAGTGTTGTGGAAATGGCTGGGCGTGTAGCCTGTTAGTGTGTGTAGTTGGTTGGGCACTCCACCACTGTGAGGATGTCGGCCAGGTGAGGCCGTAGGTGGGCTCTGGGAGCCGGTAGTTGTGAGTGGGTGCCTGAGGATCCCGGGTGTGGATCGGGTAGCCCAGTGCCAGAGAAGGCACCGAGTGGGGAGAGCGCCAGAGGGCCTTCCCCAGGTAGTTAGGTTAGGGTAAGGAGCAGGTAAGCTCGGAGGCAACTGCAGTGGTGGGGGTGTGCAGGTGGGTAGACCCGCTGGGAGAGGTACACGTCGCGGCCCAGAAATTGTGCGAGGGCACCGGGAGATGAATCGGGGGAGTGAGACCCCAAATTGAAAAGCACCACAGTTGGCCAATGGGAATTGGTTTTTAGAACCCATAGTGTAAGAGGGCCAATGGTTTGGCCGGAGAAAGACCCCGGGTAATGTAAAGTTGTTAAAGTCATTTAGGAAATAGTTAGGATTGATGAACCTGTCGCACCATACGCAGCCACTTGCCTGTGGTGATGATGATGACTCCACACCTGTGTTTTCTTTGTTTTGTGTTGCAGGAAGTAAGGATTGCTGTTGGATTTGTGAGACGCATCACGACGTGGATGAGACATTGGGGTGATTCCATCTCTCCCTCCCTAGGAGGGACTGATGATGAATTGGTAATGGCAAATTATGATGTTGAGTTGGAGATGGCAAATTTTGATGAAAGTTGAAAATGGCAAATTTGATTGGTTAGGAGGGAGAGAAGACGAATTTGGTTTATGGGAGGAACGGGGAAGACAGTAGGGATGTTTGTTGATTTGTAAAGTAGATGTTTATGGGTAGTGTTGTGTTGTGTGGATACAGTAAGGGGTAAGGGAGGGGCCATGTAGGTTACCTGGTGGGGGGGGGGGGGCGTACGGTAGGAACGTACCTGTCTCACCTGGTTCCCATGTGCCCCCAGTGTGCATCACCTTGTATTGCGTGCACTTTTGCGCCCTTACCACCTTACTCACTTGTCTATTTCTTTTGTCTCCCACCTCCGAGGATCTGGCTTTGGGGCAGAGAGAGAGAGGAGAGAGAGGTGCTGGCTTCGCAGTTGTGGGCCTGCACTTTCGCTGCTTGCTGCCTGGATCGATACACCATATGGACCGCAATGTTTGTGGCCACCCACCATGGACCGCAGTTCTTATGCGGCCAAGCACCACCCATGAATGGACCTATGGGTCAACGTGGCACCTATGCCATACAAGGTGAACCACTAACAGTTGGCCCCCTGACGGCCACAATAAAGAAATGGACGCGGTTGGCGCCTTTCTTTATTTTTGAGAGCAGTAAGAAGGCCAAGAGCACCACATGAAGGCAAGACCAGCGGCAGAACATCGGCCGGCTGCGACACCACCGGTGATTTATAGACACTTTATTGGTGCACCGGATGGTGCTGACTGTACATGATGGGGTGGTGCTTTTGGTGCTTGGAAGGGGTGCTCTGCACGTTATTAAAGGCCGTAAGGCCACAGAGCACTCGTGGGTTGGTGTATCGATGCTGGCATGCGTGCTCTCTCTATGCATAACATCTGCATGTGTTCCTCCAAAAACAGGTCCTGGATCGTAGTGTAAATAGCAGCGTAGTCTTGTAAATAATGCTCCCTACCGGCTGTATGTTTAGTTTGCGAATTCTTTCCGGATTCGGTTATCCTGTGGGTGTGTTTCTGTGAGGAGAAGGGTGCAACGTCGCAGGGGGACATATTTACTCATTTGTGAATATCTGTAAAACTGTCGCACTCAGGGTAGAGTTAATAGTAGAGGGAACTACATCTGAGTGCCACACTAAAATAGGTAAAAATTTATCGGGTCGGGACGCCCCGAGGGTAGAGAAGGGTGCAATGTTGCGGATATGGGACTTGGCCTCAATATCCGCTTGTAAATACTCCCCTATTTCCCCAATACTCCCCAACTATCCCCAATCCCCCATCCCCTAGTCCCATTGCCTGTAAATAACACTCTGTAGAACCGACCTTCCCCTTTTTCCCCCATTAAATGTCGTGCCCAGGTCCACCGCATCTCACGTAGACAACTTTCGGACATCTTGCTAGTTATTCTTAGTCTATGTCAGTTAAGGACTCGTTTCCATTAATTCTGACTCTTCGTTGCACCAGAATGTGATTATATGGCACCAGTAGTGAGTTTAGGACCTTCCCATACCTCCTCCCATCTTCTTCCCCAAACAACAACTACAACAACAACTACTACAACAACTACAACAACGGCGCGGCGCGGGGGGAGTGTGCGTCCTCACACCGGCTCGGTTAGCCGCCATTGACCATGCGCTCCGACGGGGTTACCACGAAGGGGCTCCCTGTCAGCCCCTCGGCAAGGGCGGAGCCGGTAACCCCCCCGCACGCACCCAATGAGAAGCAACGGGCCGATTCCATCTGGGGCGGAGCTAACGAGCCGAGGGCGTGTCACTCCCCGCCGGATATACGCGGCCACTTACCGGACGTGACGTGAGATGCGCCCCCAGCTTGAAGAAGAGCCAGTCACCACCTCCAAGCGCTGAGCGAGCTCCACGCATCGACCCGGTATTGCAGTACCTCCGAGAACGGTGCACCCCCTCCGAGAACGGTGCACCTTGAGCCATCGACTGCCCGCTTTCCTTGCCATCAATCCCCGTGTGAGTCAGTTTTTGTCCTGTTTATCTGTCGTCTGTCAGGGAATAAGATAAGTGTGTCTAAGTGCCTGTCTTTCTATGCTGTCCCTCTTGTAGTTGTAATCTGACCTTCCGCCATAATATAACCTCCTCCGGAGGTCTTGAGAACTGAACCCTTGGTGTCGTGTCATTTTAACCCAGCCGTTGTGTCCTTTTCCTTCATTGATTCAGCGTAGCGCGACTCGGCAACGTTCGAGTGGAATCGGGTAAACTGTGCAGACGTGGTCATACCAAACCGCTCGGTAAACCAACATCCACAACCGCGTCTGTAACAATATATACATATTATCCCGGAGCGTTTGCCCAGGAAAGGCGAGAGGGGGCGTGGCCCAGCGTCCCGACCGAGGCCTGGCAAGTTGAGCGCGGGCCTGCCCGGGCGTCCTGGACGAGCCCGGCATGGTGATCGCTCCGCGTCCTTGATAGGTGCAAGGCGATTGTGAAAACCCAGCGGTAGCCGCTACACATGTCCCCCCAGAATCGACTTGCACCGGCAGGGTCAATTTGAGGGGGGTCCTGATGACCCGGCCGAAGCGACCCCTGGCGGGTCGTGGGAGGGGGTCCGGTGTGGTGGTGGGCAGTCGAGTGGGGGGCACCGTGGACGGGGGGCGGCCTCGCCGTGGGTGAAGGGCCACCCGTGGTGGGTGGTCGACGTCCACGTGCGCCGGCTTGAGGCGGTCCACCGCAATCCGGTCCGACCTGCCGCCGATGTCGATGACGAACGACTTGTCGTCCCGTCGCAGCACCTGCAAGGGCCCGTCGTACGGCGGCCGGAGTGGCCCCCGGTGTGCGTCGTGACGCACAAAAACATACTCCGCTGTGCGAAGTGCTGGGGGGACGTAGGACTGGGGGTCACCGTGGTGGGATGTTGGCACGGGGGCAAACCGTCGGGCGGCCTCCTGGAGGTCCGAGCGCTGGTGAGCTGCGGACCAGGGACTGGTAGCGTCGGGCACGAATTCGCCCGGGACGCGTAGCGCCTGGCCATAGACAAGCTCGGCGGTGGATGCCTGGAGGTCCTCCTTGGGGGCCGTGCGGTGGCCCAAAAGGACCCACGGCAGCCGGTCGGCCCAACCGCCGTCTTGAAGGCCGGCCATGAGCGCGGCCTTCATGGAGCGGTGGAATCGCTCGCACAACCCGTTTGCTTGGGGGTGGTAGGCCATAGTACGGTGGAGCTTGACCCCCAGGTTGCGGGTGACCGCGCCCCACAGCTCGGAGGTGAACTGTGGTCCGCGGTCTGACGAGATGTCCACCGGTGCGCCGAAGCGGGCGACCCAGGTGGCGATGAAAGCCTGCGCCACGTCGGCGGTGGTGATGGAGACGAGGGGAACGGCCTCCGGCCACCTGGTGGTCCTGTCCACCATGGTGAGCAGGTGTGTGAACCCCCATGACGGGGGGAGGGGGCCCACCAGATCCACGTTGACGTGGTCGAAACGTCGTTCGGGCACGGTGAAAGGTGCCAGCGGGGCCTGGGTGTGTCGGTGGACCTTGGCCCGTTGGCAGGCCGTGCAGGTGCTGGTCCAATCGCGGATGTCCCGACGAAGGCCGTGCCAGACGAATCGCGCCGACACCAGCTTCTGGGAAGCTTTCCGGCCCGGGTGGGAAAGGCCGTGGAGGGAGGCGAAGATGCGGCGTTGCCAGGTGACGGGCACGATGGGGCGAGGCTGGCCTTGGGAGACGTCGCAGAGCAGGACAGTGTCCGCGAAGGGGATGTCGGCCAGGCGGAGGCCCGTGTCCGCCACCCGGAGGGCTTGCACCGTGGTGTCGGTGGTTTGGTCTGCCGCCATAAGCGCAAAGTCCACGCCCAGGTGGACCGCGTTCGCGCTGGCCCGGGAAAGACAGTCGGCCACGGCGTTGTTTTTGCCGGCGACGTGCCGGATGTCCGTGGTAAACTCCGACACGGCGGAGAGGTGGCGCTGTTGGCGGGCCGACCACGGCTCGGTGACCTTGGCCATGGCGTAAACCAACGGCTTGTGGTCGACGAACGCCGTGAAAGGTCGGCCCTCCAGGAGGTGGCGGAAATGGCAGACGGCCAGGTGTAGACCGAGGAGCTCCCGGTCAAACGTGCTGTATTTGAGCTCGTTCGGCCGGAGCTGCCGGCTGAAAAAAGCGAGTGGCTGCCAAACCCCGTTCACCCATTGCTCATGTACGGCGCCCACCGCGTAGTCGGAGGCATCCGTGGTGAGGGCGATGGGAGCGTTGAGCACCGGGTGAGCGAGCAGTGTTGCGTCGGCGAGGGCCCGCTTTGAGCTTTGGAAGGCCGCATCCATTGCTGCGGACCAGGCGATGTCGTGCTTGGCCGGCTTGCCCTGGAGGGCTTCGTAGAGGGGCCGAATGAGTTGAGCAGCGCGGGGCACGAAGCGGTGATAAAAATTCACCATTCCCAGGAATTCCTGCAGGGCCTTTATGGTGCGGGGACGCGGGAACGTGGTGATGGCCTCGACCTTGGTTGGCAGCGGCACGGCCCCGTTCTTGGTGATGTGGTGGCCCAAAAAATCAACGGCCGTCGTGCCGAAGTGGCATTTGGCCGGGTTGACGATGAGGCCGTGCTCGCTGAGGCGCCCGAACAGTGTTCGGAGGTGGAGGAGGTGCTCGGCCCGGGACGTGCTGGCGACGAGGATGTCGTCCAGGTAAACGAAAAGGAACGGCAGGTCACGCAGCACGCCGTCCATCAAGCGCTGGAACGCCTGAGCCGCGTTCTTGAGACCAAACGGCATCCGCAAGAATTCGAATAAGCCGAACGGCGTGATGACTGCCGTTTTAGGGACGTCGGCCGCCCTGACAGGTACCTGGTGATATCCCCGTATGAGATCAATTTTCGAAAAAATGACCCGTCCCGCCAGATGGGCGGAGAAGTCTTGGATATGCGGGATCGGGTACCTGTCGGGGGTGGTAGCGTCATTGAGACGGCGGTAGTCGCCACACGGGCGCCAACCACCCCCCGGCTTTGGCACGATGTGCAGTGGCGAGGCCCACGCGCTATCGGAGCGCCGCACGATGCCGAGGTGCTCCAACGCGTCGAATTCGGCCTTCGCCACGGCGAGCTTGGCTGGGTCGAGGCGGCGGGCCCTGGCGTAGACCGGCGGGCCCGTGGTTGGTATGTGGTGCTCGATCCCATGCCGTACTGCGACGGCCGAAAACGTCGGCCGCGTGAGGGCCGGGAACTCCATGAGCAGGCGAGCAAACTCGTTCGCCGCCGGGACGGCGCATGCCAGCTCGGTCGGCGCGGCGCTGCTCAATGTGCATACCAGGGAGCTGAAGGTTTCGGCGTTGATTAAACGACGCCGTTGGATGTCCACCAGCAGTCCGTGTGCACAGAGGAAGTCGGCGCCTAGCAGAGCCATGGGCACGTTTGCGGTTACAAACGTCCAAGCAAAGCGTTGGCCGCCGAAGCAGAGGGTGACGTTGCGCGGGCCGAAGGTGCAGATGGTCGATCCGTTGGCCGCAACCAAGGAGGGGCCGCAAACCGCGGATTGCCTGTCCTGGTCAGAGGCGGGTATGACGCTCAGTTGGGTGCCGGTGTCGCACAGGAAGCGCCGTCCGGACGCTTTATCCGTGATGAACAGTAAGTTGCCCGTGTGGCCGGCGCTCATGGCTGGTAATGAACGCCGGCCCGGCCGTTTCCCGGCCTGCCGAAGGTGCACGGGGGTCGGCATGTCCGGGCCTTCTGTCCGAACCTGGCATGATAGTAACACCACGCTTGGTCAGGTGGAGGCCCCGGTCGTCGTGCTGGAGGTGGTCGGCTCGGTGTAGCGGCCGCCAATTGCGTCGGCAGTTCGGTCGTCGACCGTGCCGGGTGCTCGGGCACCAAGGGTGTTGCGTCGGACGGCGGTGGGTCCCATGTCGCCGCTGCGATGCGCTGTCCTGCGGCGGAGATCTTGTCGGCTTCTCTGGCAAGGGCCCGGGGATCTGTGATCGTCGTGCTTGCCAGGGCGAGGCGTACCGGGTTAGGCAACTGACGGAGGAACAGCTCCCGGAACAGGAATGCCGGAGAGTGCTCGCCGAGCAGTGAAAGCATGTAGTCCATTCGCTCGGAAGGGCGCGTGTCGCCGAGCTCGGGCAGGTCGAGCAGGCGCCGTGCGCGTTCCGCCGATGGGAGGATGAAAGCGTCGAGGAGAAGCTTCTTAATCGCGCCGTATTTGTCAGCGGCTGGCGGGCTCTCGAGGAGGCTCAGGGCGCGGGCCGCGGTGGCCGAACCGAGCGCTGCTACCACATGGTGGAAGCGGGTGTCGTCGGCCGTGATGCCTCGCAGGGCGAACAGGGAATCCGCCTGTGCGAACCAAACCGCCGCGTGAGCCTCCCAGAAGGTAGGCAGTTTAAGGGCGACTGCCGTGTCCATGTCGGTAGGTCACCAATGAAGGAGCTGGGGCTCCCACGTCGATCGGAAGAATGGACGCGAACAAAAAGCTGGAATTCAGCCGAGTTGCTTTAATCAAACCAAACACTCAGGCACTCTGAAAAGCCCGTTTATCGGGCAGCAATATATATACATATTATCCCGGAGCGTTTGCCCAGGAAAGGCGAGAGGGGGCGTGGCCCAGCGTCCTGGCTGCGGCCTGGCAAGTTGAGGGCGAGCCTGCCCGGGCATGCCCGGGCATGCCCGGGCGTCCAGACCGAGGCCTGGCAAGTTGAGCGCGGCCTGCCCGGGCGTCCTGGACGAGCCCGGCATGGTGATCGCTCCGCGTCCTTGATAGGTGCAAGGCGATTGTGAAAACCCAGCGGTAGCCGCTACAATGTCATCTTTATGACATAATTTTTCTTTCTGCACTCAATGGGGCAATCAAGGAGGAATTTCCTCCTCCCCATGGATGCTAGCCATCCCATGGGGTTGTTTGTCCATGCTCTATCCTTAAATGCTGAGCGTCAAGCAAAGAAGTCGTACAAACCATTTTTGAAGTCTTTGGTATGAATCGGTTGGGGTTCGAACTACCAACCTCCCAGACTCAGAACAGACGCTCTAACAATTACGCCACAATGTGCTCCAACCATCCAACATTCGTTTATCTGTCGCTGTAAGGAAAAAAAGTCTGGGAGCAGATAATGCAGGACATTGTGCACATTATACATTTAACTTTGGGCCTCATATACAATAAGAAACATCGATATTATAAAAGGAGCCATGTCTGTCTGTCTGTCTGTTTCTGTTTGTCGTGTTATAACTTAAGAACGGATTAACGGATTTCAATAAATCAAACCACGGTGGATTTGGGTAACTCCCGGGAATGTTTGTGTCCGCCCCCCCCCCCCCAAAAAAAATTATGTTTGTGATGCAAAAAAAAATTTTTTTAGTGGGTACATGGACACGCGTGTCAAAACTGTAAATGCCAACACCCTGCACGAGAGCAGGATCTCCCAGGAATCATTTTTTTCCTTCTTCCACCATAGATTAGCCATCGCAACAAAGATTGGTATTTCCATCAGCGAAGCGACGTGTCTTATATTCGAGTGTACCTTATTCAAATCATGCAAATAAATGAGAAAATATCTTATTTTTACAAGTTGTCTGAACCAATGATCTCTCAAATATAAATGTGTGTTTGTAGAGAATATTCATATCTTAGGGACCATTTAATTATCACATACGTACAGGGCGAAGTGGGCTAAATTTAGAATATTAAAATTGATAAAAGGGTTAGGGGAGGAGGTTGGGGAGTGTAGGAGAGAAACATGGTGGTGGTGGTTCGTATGCAGCTTGCAGCTGTTTGTCTGCATCATTTTCTGGCGGCGCAGCTGTGCCGCTGATGCAGTGCCCCCCCCCCAATCACCAATCAGCCGGCACTGATTTAGCCAACCTCGGAGGGCTGAGTCCACCCAAGTGGTGTTAATTCAATGGCTTGACAGGGGATTAAACTCAGCATCCTGAGATCTCAAGCCAGCCACCTTAATCGTTAAGCCAATACCAGGTGAAAAAAACATGATGTTCATAGAAGGAAAGAGGAGGAAATGTTGATAGAAGGAAGGATGAGAGTAGAGGGAAAGGAGGATCGACATGTATGGCAATAGGGAGGTAGGTCGGGCGTTGGAGGGAAAATGGGGAGGGGGGTGGGGGACAGGGGGGGGGGGGGGCGTTATTTGTTAAAAGTGTAATTTTGGCATACGTAATACGTAATATATAGATGGCCGCTTAGCAGATGGTGACCAAATAATTTTTCTCAAATATGGATATTATACATAATTCGAGTTTTTCGGTTTGTTCTATGTTCAACGTCAAAAAGTTTTATGATCCCAACCTTATCACCCAAAACGACCACGTCACCCCCAACCACTAAACAGAGGGAATCAGTGTGATAGTTAATTTACGAGTTCAATAAGAAAGAGAGAAAGCAAGCCGTCGGGCTCTAAAAATAAAGCGGGAGGGAAAAAAAAAGAAAAAAGAAGAACCTGGAGCGTCTTTCCCAAGGCGTGCGATGGGCTCGTTAAAAACACACCATATGGCGCGAAATCCCCCACGCACACCCTCCAACCCCCAAACCCTGGGCAGCCGATCGGCACAGGTATCATCACGCGATTACAAGGCTAACGCGGGGCGGCCAGGGGTGAAGAAGATCCGCAAGTACGAGTCATGCAGGAGAACGAGCGACAAAGCGTGAATGCATCGAACAAGATCTCAGGGATCAACAAGAGCATGAATAACACGAGCACTAAACGTTGGGAGGTGTAAGGGCGACGTCTAGAATACCAAGCTGGTCTGCCACTCATAAAATACATAGTTAATTTACGCATTTCAGCGACGGCTGCACATAAATGGTAAAAAGAAGTGAAAACGCTATTACACTCCGAGGAAGGACTGGAGAATGAATAAAAACATAATAATAGTAAAAACCACAGCACGAACACGCGCTCAGGGGGTTTAATCTACGCTTTTACTGTATTCCGGTCGTTTAATAGAAAAGGCTGCGAAAATAATACAATCCTAATAAGAATCTCGGGCACAGTAGGCCGAGCGTTTTTCCCGCCATTACACAACTTGTTATTGCTTCAGTTTGTTTACTCATTGCTACCAGGGGTATATGAGTGCATTAAAACACACCATTACGGCGCACTCTTCTCTACCGGATTGTTCTCTCGCTGACTCAAGGATAATGTTGATCGTGTGCGAGGAATTAAATGCCCTTTTGGAAGAATCTCCGGCTCCTCGCACTGCCTTCCCAGGGTGACATTGGCTTGGCACGCACACGTGCCCGTCGACCCGATTACCGGTACTGCCGTCAGGTTTCCCTGGTTAGTCCCACACGTTTAACTCGGCTTACCATGGTGAGGAATCTGTAACGTCATCCCCAACTTTAACACTAACAGGCAATGTGTGTGTGTGTGTGTGTGTGTGTGTGTGTGTGTGTGTGTGTGTGTGTGTGTGTGTGTGTGTGTGTGTGTGTATGTATGTATATACATATATATATATATATATACAGTATATATATATATATATATATATATATACATACATATATATATATATATATATATACATACATATATATATATATATATATATATATATATATATATATATATATATATATACATACACATACATATATATATACATATACATACATATATATATATATATATATATACATATATATATATATATATATATATATATATATATATATATATATATATATACATACATATATATATATATATACATACATATACATACATATATATATATATATATACATACATATACATACATATATATATATATACTAGCGGGGTCACCCGTGGGAATCCCACGGGCATGGATGTGTGTGACATTTCGACATATTGAGTTATATGCTGCACATTCATTTTTACAAAATGGTTACTGGTAAGTCATCAGATCCAGAAATGGTGTGAATTTAGTTATTTCACATAATATGTGACCCCTCACTCCTCTCCACCTGACACTCTCCTGTCTCCACCTGACACTCTCCTGTCTCCACCTGACACTCTCCTCTCTCCACCTAGCACTCCTCTCCTCTCCAAACCCTCACATCCCTCTCCTTTCCAATCCCTCACCTCTCCAATCCCTCACACTCCTCTCCTCTCCAATCCTTCACACGCCTCTCCAATCGCGCCTCACACTCCTCTCCAATCGCGCCTCACACTCCTCTCCAATCGCGCCTCACACTCCTCTCCAATCGTGCCTCACACTCCTCTCCAATCGTGCCTCACACTCCCCTCCAATCACTCCTCTCCAATCGTGCCTCACACTCCTCTCCAATCACGCCTCACACTCCTCTCCAATCGTGCCTCACACTCCTCTCCAATCGCGCCTCACACTCCTCTCCAATCGCGCCTCACTCGCCTCTCCAATCGGCTTTCCCCGTCTCGTTTCTCTCCTTTTTCTCCCGTCTCGTTCTTTTTCTTGCTCCAAATCGGCCCGTCGGAATCGGAAATCGGCCCGTCTCGCCCGTCGGCCCGTCGGAATCGGAAATCGGCCCGTCTTGCTTTTGTGCTTGTGCGTAAATAAATTGTGTTCATGACACCATTTCTGGTGTTGGGCTAGCGGCTAGGGTGCCGGCTTAGGATCCTGGGTTCGAATCTCGGTCGATCGCCGAATTAATGCCAGGGGGGTTGACTCAGCCTGTCATCCTTCCGAGGTCGGCTAATTGAGTACCAGTTCACTGGTAATTCCCTGTTTGTCGTTGAAGGCGGCAAAAAGGGTTGGCGTCAGGAAGGGCATCTGGCCGTAAAACATTGCTTCAAAAAGGGGACAAAAAAACAACAACTACCACGGTCCCCGAAAAGGCCAACCCCCGCTTTGCGGGGAAAAATGGCCTCTAAACGGTGGTTTTTACACCATTTCTGGATCTGATGACTTGCCAGTAACCATTTTGTAAAAATGAATGTGCAGCATCTAACTCAATATGTCGAAATGTCACACACATCCATGCCCGTGGGATTCCCACGGGTGACCCCGCAAGTTTGCATTGACGTTCGTCGATGGACTCGTTCGCCCGTCTCATTCGTTTTCTTGCTGCATCCTGTTCAAGTCTGCGTTCTTCATCGATCGTCTCATACATTTTGGAAATAGAAGTTTCCACGCAGCGCATGAATTGTCACGATCCTCAAGAGGAATTTGTCTCGTAATCATCAAATGATAAATGGCAAGTAAATTATATTGTGGAAAATTAAAGATTTCAAATAAACCTATTTAAAGTGTATTCGCACATAACTAATTTTAAAAAACGAAGAAATATCTCTCGGTAATTTCCTGAAACATATTTTACTTCCGGCTAATAATGTTGAATTAAATAAAAACGAAGAAATATATGTCGGCATCATTGTTGACGTTTTTGTGACGACTGTCATCAAACGAAAAAGTAATATATCTTAACGGAAAAGCAAAAGCGAATTTTTAATATATATCGACACGTTGCCGTCGGTGTCATGTTGGGCGGTGTATGATACACCATGACGCGATTTTTAAAAATATATCTCTGCATTTTCCCGCGTGTGTGGAATGTTCTCAATTATTGCTGACACCGAGTCCAAAACCATCGATAAAAATGAAATCATATGGTGAGTTAGATTGGAGATAAAGGCGTGAGAGAGACTCAATGGCCTTGAAGTTGAAGTTACAGGCGTTTGAGAATTCATTTCGTTCTATAAACGGCAACTTTCATTGGATTTCCTTCCCGTTTTTTTTCAACCGAGTCGAAAACTATGTTAGCGACTGTGAAAAATGAAATGATATATCGAATTTTTAATATGTATCGACACGTTGCCGTCGGTGTCATGTTAGGCGGTGTATGATACACCATGACGCGATTTTAAAAAATATATCTGCATTTTCCCGCGTGTGTGGAATGTTCTCAATTATTGCTGACACCGACTCTAAAACCATCGATAAAAATGAAATCATATGGTGAGTTAGATTGGAGATAAAGGCGTGAGAGAGACTCAATGGCCTTGAAGTTACAGGCATTTGAGAATTCATTTCGTTCTATAAACGGCAACTTTCATCGGATTTTCTTCTCGTTTTTTTTCAACCGAGTCTAAAACTATGTTAGCGACTGTGAAAAATGAAATGATATATCGAATTTAAAATAGATATCGACACATTGCCGTCGGTGTCATGTTGGGCGGTGTATGATACACCATGACGCGATTTTAAAAAATATATCTCTGCATTTTCCCGCGTGTGTGGAATGTTTGTGGAAAATTAAAGATTTCAAATAAACCTATTTAAAGTGTATGCGCACATAACTAATAAAAAAAACGAAGAAATATCTCTCGGTAATTTCCTGAAACATATTTTACTTCCGGCTAATATGTTGAATGAAATAAAAACGAAGAAATATATGTCGGCATCATTGTTGACGTTTTTGTGACGACTATCATCAAACGAAATAGTAATATATCATAACGGAAAAGCAAAAGCGAATTTTTAATATATATCGACACATTGCCGGCGGTGTCATGTTGGGCGGTGTATGATACACCATGACGCGATTTTAAAAAATATATCTCTGCATTTTCCCGCGTGTGTGGATTGTTCTCAATTATTGCTGACACCGAGTCTAAAAGTAAAACCATCGATAAAAATGAAATCATATGGTGAGTTAGATTGGAGATAAAGGCGTGAGAGAGACTCAATGGCCTTGAAGTTACAGGCCTTTGAGAATTCATTTCGTTCTATAAACGGCAACTTTCATCGGATTTTCTTCCCGTTTTTTTTTCAACCGAGTCTAAAACTATGTTAGCGACTGTGAAAAATGAAATGATTTATCGAATTTGATTTGAAATAAAACTGGGGGAGAGCAAGACACCACGGGCCTACAAAACAGGACTCAAAGCTATGCGAGTTAATAAAATGGTGGATATTTGTTTATAGCCACTCCCAGAATGGGTGGAGCTATGGGTGGAGCTACTCTGCAAACCGAGTAAGCCACACCCCGGACAGACACCCAACAGATAGACAGACAGACAGACAGACAGAATCATCTACGGCTATTATAATATAGATATACATACATACATACATACATATATATATATATATATACATACATACATACATATATATATATATACATACATACATACATATATATATACATACATACATACATACATATATATATATATATATATATATATATATATATATATATATATATATATATATTGTTGTGGATATGAGAATGTTTTTTTATTTTGTTGTTGTGGTAAAATGTTGTTGTAAAAGGTTGTTGTAAAATATCACCCCTCCTCCCTCCGTTTGTGGTTGTATAAAGGTCAAAGGGCGTTTCCGTAGTTAGTCCATAAAACATACATGCAGGACACGATATATCCTTTCTTTTGACAGTTATATCTTATTCTGTGTATTAGTGTAAGGCTGTGTCTTCCATTAATTGAAATACTCCATTGCACCAGTGAAAGAGATAGATTCCCTTCATTCCCATTCCCAAAACCTCCATTCCCCCTCTCGTCACTGCTGAGCCCTCGATTACCAATTACCTCCGATCCAATTGCCGCCATTAACCACGAGGCATTGAGTCGGAGAAGAAAGGCGTGTCGCACCTCGTCAGAGGGGAGGAGGGGCGCGCCCGCCCGTCGTCATCCAGGGCGGAGCCCGAGGGTCGCGCGACCAACCAGGGCCGAGGTGAGCACCCCCGATGGGCGTGTCCAAAGCGCCGGGGGCGTGATCGCTGGGGGCGCTATAAAAAGCGCAACCGGAAGTGAGTAGAGAGAGATGCACTCTGGGTTGGACTGAGTCGGTCGCAAAAGAGAGAGAAGGGTTGTTGAGGGAGAAGAGTTGGTTGAGGAGTTGGTTGCAAGGTTGTTGGTTGCGGTGAGGAGTCGGTGGTGAGGAGTGAAAGAAGCAAGGAAGAGTTGAGGGTTTGGACCAGACAAGTCCTGAGAACGTAGCGGACAGAGGCCGCAGCCGCAAGACCACCCAACCGCCAAAGGGGGCCTGAACGGCGGTTTGGAGCAGGGCCAAAGAGGAACGGCGGCTGCTGAACGCGCCGGTTGTGCTGCGGGACCCCCCCTTGGACCTCTCCCTCTCCCTCCAGCCATCCACCTTCTGCCATTCCTGGCATCCCCCGCGTGAGTCAGCGTTCTGTTTGTTCTGTCCTGGGATAAGTTAAGCCTGTAGGTAAGCTAAATTTGCACTGGGTCACCTGCGTCTTATGACTATGTGTTGTAAATAAAACTTGATTGCCCCTTTTTGCTTGTGTGTGTAAATAATAAAACCCATTACTCGTCTGTACGTCTTCTCGTTTTATTCCTTTTCCTCTTTGCATTCGTCGTTTTTGTCTTTTCCCCTCATTGAGCAGCTGCGGTGCGATCCGGCCAAAGTCTGGGTGAATCGGGTGAGTTTTTGTTAGGTCGCGGTTTTAAACCACCGCTCGGTCTATAACATCATAACCGCGATCTGTAACAATTGGTGTCTGGGAGTGGAATTCGGGTCCCGAACCAAATTTTTAAAACATCTAAAAAAAAATTTTGGTCAAAATTACGAGCTGCCGAAATTTGGTTTTTTTTTAAGCAAAACCCGAATTTTGAAATCGCGCCATGGCTGTTCAAGGCGACGGGATGCCGGTGGGAGAGATAGACGGGGTAGAATCGACCCAGGACCCCAGGGAAGAAGTGGGAAAAGTGGTGGAGGAGAGTAAAGAAGGTGTGGTTGAGGGTGTATCAGGTGCACAAAATGGCGCTCTCACGCACGAGGTATCAGGCGCGCAAAAAGGCGCCTCGTACGAGCGCGCGGCAGCCGAGCCCGCGGTGCCAACGGCCTGGGATCCATTTCTTGCAAATATGTTGAAATTTTTGACCCAGTGGGATGAAGAAAACAAAATGTATGCCCAGGGGCTCATATCCAACAGGGAAATTAACAACATGGGTGTTCAAATGACTAAGGAACTAAAAGAAACAACGAACGGAATGAGGGCCGATAGGGAGGCAAGGGAGCAGAGGGACAGAGACCGCAAGTTGGGCGAAAGGGTCCCAGGGGTGCACGGGGAGGTAACGCGTGTCGAAAAGCGCTGGTTGAGCGAAGCGGAGGAAAGCACGGGTACAATGACGGGGGTAGAAATCGCGACACGGGGTTTGGAAAAGCCGGCGACCGATGAAGTAGAGGGAATTTTATTAAAGCCAACAGTCGCCGAGGTTAATAAAGAAAAAGCAGTAGCGGGAATTAAAATTGAAGAGATGACGGAGGTAACCCGGGAATTGCAGGGAGAAATGGATTATGTACAAAGTCCCTGCTCAAATCATGATGCTGTACTCGCTAACCCGAATGGAAGTTTGCAGGTTCGCGTGGAGAAAAGGATCCCCCAGGTGAGTCGTGCTGTATATTGTGCGGGTAGATTTTGCAGGAGGATGTTTAGCGACAAAAGAATTTTCGCGCGCTTGGGATCGAGGAAACACCCGGGCGTTGGTGAAGGGTCCCGTGTGAGTGGAAATGGCACGCGTGGAAAAAAAAAGTGTGCGTCGGCGAGTGGGTGTGGTATAAAGTGTGGGAGTGAAACCGAGTGCGAGCAAGAATGCACGTCGGTGTGTACGGGGTGTGACACAGGGAGTGAGAGCAATACGGAGTGCACGCCCATGGTGAGTGTTACGGAGGACGTAACGGAGGAGAGGTGTGGACCGAAGTGTGCGCAAGAGGTGTGGTGTGTAACAGAGAGAGCGTTGGTGGAATGTACGGACGGCGTTGGAACGCCAGGTTTTGTGAGGGTGAAAGGGGTAGCGTATGCTTGTAAGCATGCAAGTGAAGCATCGATGGTAACCGGTTTAGTGGTTAGAGCGACGGATAGCCGATGCGAGCACTCGGTGCGAGGGGTGCTTGGTTGGGTGCGAGGCCCGGCGTCGATCGAAGCTGCGTCGTTTCTCTTCGAAGCGTCGTTGCCGATTCGGGCTTGGCCCCGCCCCGCACGGTCGAGTCCGGGCTTTGTCGGGCGAGGCGACCGGTCCGGTTCGAGGGCGAGTGGGAGGAAGCGGAACGGTGCCCCCTCGTGGGGACGGGGTTCCGACCGGGGGAGATGGAGCCATCGGGCCCGGGACCGCAAGGTGCCGCGCCGAGATGGTGCGTGGAATCTCGGTCCAACCAAACCACCTCCCTTGAACCGAAAGCCGGACGGATTCAACCTGCAGGCAACCAAACCACCCGAATTCATTGCTCGGCTTTACGAAGCCGAGTTTAATGATGTCATGACGCACCGAGGCTAGGATATAGCGGACTGTGATGATGGTGATCGTGATAGTAATAGTGTTTTGGGCCCAAAATTAGAGAAAAACAAAATTTGATGATTGGCAAAGGATTGGCAGTAATGATTGGCAGATGATGAGTAGTGATTGGCAAATTTTTGATTGGTTGGAATTTAGGTGTACAAAATTGATAGTGAGAGACCCCCGATGTGGTGGGATGGCAAATCCACCATCCCTCACAGACGTGGGGCAAAGGAGCTATAGTTTATGGGGTGTATGGCAGTGAAAACTAGCCCGGGTGGGTTAGGTTATATTGTAGGGATCTAGAAGAGATTGACATTAGGTAACGTTAAGGTTAGTTAGTGACTGATACCTGTAGTGGGGACGCAGGTAGATTAGTGTGGATGATAATGACGTGGGAGCGCAATAGTTTAAAGGGACGACTGGGAAGCGCAAGTTTCAGAAGGGAGTAGTTAGCTGAGATGATGCCGTGTGTGTGAGGATTGAACAGGTGAGAATTGGACAGGTGTGATTGCACAGGTGTGCAACTGAACAGGTGTGTGGAGCAGTGTATGAGGGAGTAGTGGTGATTGTGTGTTGTGTTGACCAACTGGTCCAGGAAGAGGAGGAGGGTGCAGGTGGCACCAGGTAGGATTGCACAGGTGTGCAACAACAGGTGTATGTGGTTGTATGGAATAAATGGTATGGAGTAGTGGAATGGATGGTAGTGGAGTGAGAATGGTGGAAATTGTGGAGTGGAGTGGATGGTGCAAAGGTGTGAATGGGGGAAGAGTGGACCCCCATCACGGATACCCGGGGCGGGTAGTGTAAGTGTTAGGTAGAGGGTACAGGTAAATTGTAGTTGGATATTGGCATCTGTGGTGCGGGTGACAGAATGGTAAGTGGATGGGTGCGTTGGTGTTGTGGAAATGGCTGGGCGTGTAGCCTGTTAGTGTGTGTAGTTGGTTGGGCGCTCCACCACTGTGAGGATGTCGGCCAGGTGAGGCCGCAGGTGGGCTCTGGGAGCCGGTAGTAGTTGTTGTGGATGGGGCCCGAGGATCCGGAGGACGGACCCGGGTAGCCCAGTGCCAGAGGGCACCGAGTGGGGTGACAGAGCCAGGAGGGGCCTGCCCCAGTTAGATAGGTTAGGGTGAGGAGCTAGGTAAGCTCGGGTGGCAACTGCAGTGGTGGAGGTGTGCAGGTGGGTAGACCCACTGGGAGAGGTACACGTCGCAGCCCAGAAATTGTGCTAGAGCACCGGGAGATGAATCGGGGGAGTGAGACCCCAAATTGAGAAGCACCACAGTTTGGCCAATGGGAATTGGTTTTTAGAACCCATAGTGTAAGAGGGCCAATGGTTTGGCCGGAGAAAGAACCCGGGTAGTGTAAAGTGTGTTAAAATCATTTAGAGGATAGTTAGGATGAAGGATCTCCTCGCACCATCTGCATCCACTCACCTGAGGTGACAGGTACTCCACACCATGCCATGTTTAATTATTTTTACTGTGCAAATGTTTGGAATGTGAGACGCATCATGACGTGGGTGTGACATTGTGCGTAATTCCATCTCTTCCTCCTTATGAGGATTGATGATGAATTGATGATGGCAAATTTTTGAAGTAGAGGGATTGTGGTGACGAATTTGGTATAGGGGAAATATGGGGAAGACGTGACAGTAGTGACGAATTGGTAATGTGTAGATTTTGTACATATGGCGTAAGGGCAAGGGTAGGCTAGGTGACAGGGGGGTGACGTACGGTAGGGACGAGCTTTCTCACTTCGCCCTCCGTACGCATTTTGCCTTGCATTGCCTTTTTGACGTGTACCCTTGAGACCTTACCCCTCGCTCATCTGTCTTGTCCCCCCTTTTTGTCTCCCACATGAGGACCTGAGCGCCGTTGGGCGCCGAGGGGAGCGTGCGTGGGTCGGCCATTGTGCGCCCGAAATTCCCAGAACCAGCTGTCTGCATCGATGCACCACGTTATGGACCACATGTCAGTGGCCGAGCACCACTTATGGACCCCATGGGTTGGGGCAAGGCCCCTCTGCTGGAACCGGCCATGAGGGCCCGAAATCTTGCTGGCGGACCTTGGCCACAGGGCACCGATGCCCCACAGGTGAACCACACTAGTCGGCCCTGTGGGCCATAAATAAAATCAAATAAAAAAAGGACACATTGGGCACACTTTATTGAAAATAGGCCGCCAGTAAGCAAAGCAAAAGAATGACAACATCTGGAAGAACAAATAATAACCAGCAGAGGGAGCCGAAGAGCAAGAGATCACCTGCAGGGTTTGGGTTTGTTGGATTTATTTTATTGATGAACAGTGGTGACTGCACTGATTGGTGCTTGAGGGTGTGTTGGTGCGTTATAGGTGCTTTCATGGTGCATTGATGCAGAGCAGACTGTCCTCCCCCCAGAAAGAACAATTACAGGTCCTGGGTTAGTTTTGTAAATAAAAATAGCGTCAATTGTAAATAATGCTTCCCACCGTCAGTGTGTAGTTTGAAGACCATTCCGCAATTCGGTTAACTGTGGGCGTAAGTCTGTTAGGCAGGGTGCAATGGAGCAGCGGGACACATTTATTTATGTTTTAAAACTGTCGCACTCAGGGTCAGGCTAAAAGTAGAGGGAACTACACCTACATGCCACACTAAGGTAAAAGTAATAGGCCCGGGACGTGCCTAAGGGGAGGAGGGTGCAGTGTTGTGGATATGAGAATGTTTTTTTATTTTGTTGTTGTGGTAAAATGTTGTTGTAAAAGGTTGTTGTAAAATATCACCCCTCCTCCCTCCGTTTGTGGTTGTATAAAGGTCAAAGGGCGTTTCCGTAGTTAGTCCATAAAACATACATGCAGGACACGATATATCCTTTCTTTTGACAGTTATATCTTATTCTGTGTATTAGTGTAAGGCTGTGTCTTCCATTAATTGAAATACTCCATTGCACCAGTGAAAGAGATAGATTCCCTTCATTCCCATTCCCAAAACCTCCATTCCCCCTCTCGTCACTGCTGAGCCCTCGATTACCAATTACCTCCGATCCAATTGCCGCCATTAACCACGAGGCATTGAGTCGGAGAAGAAAGGCGTGTCGCACCTCGTCAGAGGGGAGGAGGGGCGCGCCCGCCCGTCGTCATCCAGGGCGGAGCCCGAGGGTCGCGCGACCAACCAGGGCCGAGGTGAGCACCCCCGATGGGCGTGTCCAAAGCGCCGGGGGCGTGATCGCTGGGGGCGCTATAAAAAGCGCAACCGGAAGTGAGTAGAGAGAGATGCACTCTGGGTTGGACTGAGTCGGTCGCAAAAGAGAGAGAAGGGTTGTTGAGGGAGAAGAGTTGGTTGAGGAGTTGGTTGCAAGGTTGTTGGTTGCGGTGAGGAGTCGGTGGTGAGGAGTGAAAGAAGCAAGGAAGAGTTGAGGGTTTGGACCAGACAAGTCCTGAGAACGTAGCGGACAGAGGCCGCAGCCGCAAGACCACCCAACCGCCAAAGGGGGCCTGAACGGCGGTTTGGAGCAGGGCCAAAGAGGAACGGCGGCTGCTGAACGCGCCGGTTGTGCTGCGGGACCCCCCCTTGGACCTCTCCCTCTCCCTCCAGCCATCCACCTTCTGCCATTCCTGGCATCCCCCGCGTGAGTCAGCGTTCTGTTTGTTCTGTCCTGGGATAAGTTAAGCCTGTAGGTAAGCTAAATTTGCACTGGGTCACCTGCGTCTTATGACTATGTGTTGTAAATAAAACTTGATTGCCCCTTTTTGCTTGTGTGTGTAAATAATAAAACCCATTACTCGTCTGTACGTCTTCTCGTTTTATTCCTTTTCCTCTTTGCATTCGTCGTTTTTGTCTTTTCCCCTCATTGAGCAGCTGCGGTGCGATCCGGCCAAAGTCTGGGTGAATCGGGTGAGTTTTTGTTAGGTCGCGGTTTTAAACCACCGCTCGGTCTATAACATCATAACCGCGATCTGTAACAATATATATATATATATATATATATGTCTATATTATAATAGCCGTAGATGATTCTGTCTGTCTGTCTGTCTGTCTATCTGTTGGGTGTCTGTCCGGGGTGTGGCTTACTCGGTTTGCAGAGTAGCTCCACCCATAGCTCCACCCATTCTGGGAGTGGCTATAAACAAATATCCACCATTTTATTAACTCGCATAGCTTTGAGTCCTGTTTTGTAGGCCCGTGGTGTCTTGCTCTCCCCCAGTTTTATTTCAAATCAAATTCGATAAATCATTTCATTTTTCACAGTCGCTAACATAGTTTTAGACTCGGTTGAAAAAAAAACGGGAAGAAAATCCGATGAAAGTTGCCGTTTATAGAACGAAATGAATTCTCAAAGGCCTGTAACTTCAAGGCCATTGAGTCTCTCTCACGCCTTTATCTCCAATCTAACTCACCATATGATTTCATTTTTATCGATGGTTTTACTTTTAGACTCGGTGTCAGCAATAATTGAGAACAATCCACACACGCGGGAAAATGCAGAGATATATTTTTTAAAATCGCGTCATGGTGTATCATACACCGCCCAACATGACACCGCCGGCAATGTGTCGATATATATTAAAAATTCGCTTTTGCTTTTCCGTTATGATATATTACTATTTCGTTTGATGATAGTCGTCACAAAAACGTCAACAATGATGCCGACATATATTTCTTCGTTTTTATTTCATTCAACATATTAGCCGGAAGTAAAATATGTTTCAGGAAATTACCGAGAGATATTTCTTCGTTTTTTTTATTAGTTATGTGCGCATACACTTTAAATAGGTTTATTTGAAATCTTTAATTTTCCACAAACATTCCACACACGCGGGAAAATGCAGAGATATATTTTTTAAAATCGCGTCATGGTGTATCATACACCGCCCAACATGACACCGACGGCAATGTGTCGATATCTATTTTAAATTCGATATATCATTTCATTTTTCACAGTCGCTAACATAGTTTTAGACTCGGTTGAAAAAAAACGAGAAGAAAATCCGATGAAAGTTGCCGTTTATAGAACGAAATGAATTCTCAAATGCCTGTAACTTCAAGGCCATTGAGTCTCTCTCACGCCTTTATCTCCAATCTAACTCACCATATGATTTCATTTTTATCGATGGTTTTAGAGTCGGTGTCAGCAATAATTGAGAACATTCCACACACGCGGGAAAATGCAGATATATTTTTTAAAATCGCGTCATGGTGTATCATACACCGCCTAACATGACACCGACGGCAACGTGTCGATACATATTAAAAATTCGATATATCATTTCATTTTTCACAGTCGCTAACATAGTTTTCGACTCGGTTGAAAAAAAACGGGAAGGAAATCCAATGAAAGTTGCCGTTTATAGAACGAAATGAATTCTCAAACGCCTGTAACTTCAACTTCAAGGCCATTGAGTCTCTCTCACGCCTTTATCTCCAATCTAACTCACCATATGATTTCATTTTTATCGATGGTTTTGGACTCGGTGTCAGCAATAATTGAGAACATTCCACACACGCGGGAAAATGCAGAGATATATTTTTAAAAATCGCGTCATGGTGTATCATACACCGCCCAACATGACACCGACGGCAACGTGTCGATATATATTAAAAATTCGCTTTTGCTTTTCCGTTAAGATATATTACTTTTTCGTTTGATGACAGTCGTCACAAAAACGTCAACAATGATGCCGACATATATTTCTTCGTTTTTATTTAATTCAACATTATTAGCCGGAAGTAAAATATGTTTCAGGAAATTACCGAGAGATATTTCTTCGTTTTTTAAAATTAGTTATGTGCGAATACACTTTAAATAGGTTTATTTGAAATCTTTAATTTTCCACAATATAATTTACTTGCCATTTATCATTTGATGATTACGAGACAAATTCCTCTTGAGGATCGTGACAATTCATGCGCTGCGTGGAAACTTCTATTTCCAAAATGAATGAGACGATCGATGAAGAACGCAGACTTGAACAGGATGCAGCAAGAAAACGAATGAGACGGGCGAACGAGTCCATCGACGAACGTCAATGCAAACTTGCGGGGTCACCCGTGGGAATCCCACGGGCATGGATGTGTGTGACATTTCGACATATTGAGTTAGATGCTGCACATTCATTTTTACAAAATGGTTACTGGCAAGTCATCAGATCCAGAAATGGTGTAAAAACCACCGTTTAGAGGCCATTTTTCCCCGCAAAGCGGGGGTTGGCCTTTTCGGGGACCGTGGTAGTTGTTGTTTTTTTGTCCCCTTTTTGAAGCAATGTTTTACGGCCGGATGCCCTTCCTGACGCCAACCCTTTTTGCCGCCTTCAACGACAAACAGGGAATTACCAGTGAACTGGTACTCAATTAGCCGACCTCGGAAGGATGACAGGCTGAGTCAACCCCCCTGGCATTAATTCGGCGATCGACCGAGATTCGAACCCAGGATCCTAAGCCGGCACCCTAGCCGCTAGCCCAACACCAGAAATGGTGTCATGAACACAATTTATTTACGCACAAGCACAAAAGCAAGACGGGCCGATTTCCGATTCCGACGGGCCGACGGGCGAGACGGGCCGATTTCCGATTCCGACGGGCCGATTTGGAGCAAGAAAAAGAACGAGACGGGAGAAAAAGGAGAGAAACGAGACGGGGAAAGCCGATTGGAGAGGCGAGTGAGGCGCGATTGGAGAGGAGTGTGAGGCGCGATTGGAGAGGAGTGTGAGGCACGATTGGAGAGGAGTGTGAGGCGTGATTGGAGAGGAGTGTGAGGCACGATTGGAGAGGAGTGATTGGAGGGGAGTGTGAGGCACGATTGGAGAGGAGTGTGAGGCACGATTGGAGAGGAGTGTGAGGCGCGATTGGAGAGGAGTGTGAGGCGCGATTGGAGAGGAGTGTGAGGCGCGATTGGAGAGGCGTGTGAAGGATTGGAGAGGAGAGGAGTGTGAGGGATTGGAGAGGTGAGGGATTGGAAAGGAGAGGGATGTGAGGGTTTGGAGAGGAGAGGAGTGCTAGGTGGAGAGAGGAGAGTGTCAGGTGGAGACAGGAGAGTGTCAGGTGGAGACAGGAGAGTGTCAGGTGGAGAGGAGTGAGGGGTCACATATTATGTGAAATAACTAAATTCACACCATTTCTGGATCTGATGACTTACCAGTAACCATTTTGTAAAAATGAATGTGCAGCATATAACTCAATATGTCGAAATGTCACACACATCCATGCCCGTGGGATTCCCACGGGTGACCCCGCTAGTATATATATATTAGCGGTTGCCGAAGACGATAAGAAGAGGCCATTTCGTTGGGTACAAAAGGTAGTTTATTGTACAGAATAACAGAAATCTCCAGCAACTGCTCACGAACGGAAGTCGTAACGGCTTATATAAAACCAAGCACCCTCTTCAGAGGGCGTGGCTCCAACAGCCGCGCGTGCGTCACGACGACACAACCAAACGTCCGTGTGCGTGGGTTGACCAAACCCATCGTAATGGTAACCGTCACATGCGGATAAGTGAATAAGGTAACCACTACATGCGCCCCCCCCCCCAGAAGGCACGCCACGGGCGTGTACGTAGTTCGTGGGTGGAACAGAGCCGGGCCGCGGGTGGAACAGAGCCGGGCCGCGGGTGGAACCGAGCCGGGCCGCGGGTAGAACAGAGCCGGGCCGCGGGTGCAACAGAGCCGGGCCGCGGGTGCTGAGCAGCGGTAGCAGTTGTAGTTGCAGCAGTAGGAATTGCGGGAGTGGCGAGCAGCGGTGCGCGCGAAGACAACGAGGCTCCAGTGTGCGCGAAGGTAACAAAGCAGCCGTGCGTGCGCAAGAGATGAGCAGCATCAGCCTCGGGATCCACCGTAGGAGCAGTAGTAGGAATTGCGGGAGTGGCGAGCGCCAGTAATCGGCCTGTGTGCGCGGAGGCGACGAAGTAGCAGTACTCGACCTGTGTGCGCAAAGGCGACGGGCAGCAGTACTCGGCCTGTGTGCGCGGAGGCGATGAGCAGCGGTGCTCGGCCTGTGTGCGCGAAGGCGACGAAGTAGCCGTGCCCAGCCTGTGTGCGCGGAGGCAACGAAGTAGCAGTACTCGGCCTGTGTGCGCGAAGGCGACGAAGTAGCCGTGCCGCCAACGCCCCGTAACGGCGTTCCTTCGGAGGGTCCCGGAGCTGGTTCGCCCCTCCAGTCGTAGAGGAGGAACCGAGCGCGATGCGCGAACCACGTGGCCGCTCGTCGTTGCTAAAACTCCGGCAGTTCGAGTTTAGGTCTTGTGGAAGACATTGCGGTCGCAATCCTGCCGTGTTCATGTGGCCCCCGAATACGTTCGGGGGCAACGGGATCACCAGTTTAGCGGTTGCCGAAGACGATAAGAAGAGGCCATTTCGTTGGGTACAAAAGGTAGTTTATTGTACAGAAATCTCCAGCAACTGCTCACGAACAGAAGTCGTAACGGCTTATATAAAACCAAGCACCCTCTTCGGAGGGCGTGGCTCCAACAGCTGCGCGTGCGTCACGACGACACAACCAAACATCCGTGTGCGTGGGTTCGACGTCGACCAAACCCATTGTAATGGTAACCGTCACATGCGGATAAGTGAATAAGGTAACTGCGACATGTGCATAAGGTAACCACTACAATATCATCTATCTATCTATAATTCCAGCAATCTCTGTGTGTCTGTGTGTCTGTGTGTCTGTGTGTCTGTGTGTCTGTGTGTCTGTGTGTCTGTGTGTCTGTGTGTCTGTGTGTCTGTGTGTCTGTGTGTTTGTCTGTGACCGCTGTTTCTCGACAACCACGGGTCCGATATACTTGAAACTTGCCAGGTATATTGCTGGGGACCCGAGGATGTGCCTTTTCAAGGTTTGTAATTGATCGGACAAGTACCTACCGAGCTATGTCCAAAAAACGCTTCAACCAATCAGAGAGCAGCGAGCTATCACGTGTGCCGAACCGTTAATGCAATGCAAGCGTTAATGCGTTAATGCAAGGCTTTTCTTTTTTTCCCTCTTCTCTTTCTACTTTTCCTTGCGATTAAATTGCAAACAGCCAAAATACGTTGGCGCTAATTGAATAATTGGCCATTAACACTAAAATAATCGTAACTGCGATATGCCAACTTCCGGACAGTGCAGCCTTCCATGTTGTTGTTGTTTGCAGCAGCTGTTTGCAGCAAGGCAAGGCTTTTCTTTTTTTCCCTCTTCTCTTTCTACTTTTCCTTGCGATTAAATTGCAAAAAGCCAAAATACGTTGGCGATAATTGAATAATTGGGCATTATGTTTTACAACTAATAAAAACGAATTTGCGATTCATTCGCTTTCCTGCGCGTTTGTGTACGCGATGGCGATTTCTTTACCAAACTCCGGAAGCCGTTCGCTTTGGACCGAACCATTGCATGTAAATAGAGGGGGGGGATTGTCACCACTCGCAAGCCGTTCGCTTTGGACCAAACCATTTCATGTAAATAGGGGGGGGGATATAATTTTAGATATATATATAGTACGGGCATGCCCTAGTATATATAAAACACAGTTTGTGTGTGTGTGTGTGTGTGTGTGTGTGTGTGTGTGTGTGTGTGTGTGTGTGTGTGTGTGTGTGTGTGTGTGTGATGTTACCGGTAGACTCCTAAACGGAGAGGCTCACATACTTGATATTTGGCACAAACATGGCCATTGAGCCTGGGAAGAACATGGTCGACCTAAAAATTTATTTCATAATATTTTTAAACCATATTTTTACCTCAGCGCATTTCAGCGAGGCATATTATGACCGGAATGGCAGAGCAGCGCGCTGATTCGTTCAGAGCGATCACGTGATGTTCCTTGCCGCCATTAACTCAGTTACGCGTTCGCACGTAATTCAGAGCGAAAAGCGATTCCGTTTTTTCACATTTCAGCGACGAACATTGCCATTCACACCACATAGGTTTTTTTCCCTTTCATCTTCAGATCCATATTTTTTGCCATAACGAAGCGCATTATGGCTCTCTCGAGCTAGCCAATCACCTGGGAGCATGAGGCCACGTTGGCCATGCCCATGACACGACGCAGAGTTGCAATCGATCGCTCAGAGCGATCACGTGATGTTCCTTGCCGTGCGATTGCGTTTTTTCACATTTCAGCGAGGAACATTGCCATTCACACCACATAGGTTTTTTTTTCTTTCATCTTTAGATCCATATTTTTTTTCAGCGAGGAATATTATACACGGAATCTGAATCGGTGGCAGAGCAGCACGCTGATTCGACGATTCACGCGCACTCCCCCCTCCCCTCCCCTCCCCCCTGTTCTCCCCTCCCCTCCCCCCTGTCCTCCCCTCCCCTCCCCCCTCTTCTCCCTCACGTTTATACACGGAATGCCGGGTACTTCCCCCCCTCTTCTCCCCTCCCCCCCTCTCCTCCCCTCCCCCCTCTCCTCCCCTCCTCCCCGTTCCCCTCCCCTCCTCTTCCCCGCCCGGCAATGCCGGGTACTTCCCCCCCCCTCTTCTACCCTCCCCCCCTCTCCTCCCCTCCCCCCCGTTCCTCTCCCCTCCTCTTCCCCCTCCCCTCCACCTCCCCCCTCCCCCTCCCCCTCCCGCTCCTCCCCCCTCCCCCTCTCCTCCCCTCCCCTCTCCTCCCCTCCCCCCTCTCCCCCCCTCTCCTCCCCTCCCCCCTCCCCCTCTCCTCCCCTCCCCCCGTTCCCCTCCCCTCCTCTTCCCCTCCCCCCTCCCCTTGCCCCTCCCCCCTCCCCTCACCCTACCCCTCCCCTCCCCTTCCCCCCTCCTCCCTCCCCCTCCCCCTCCCCCTTCCCATCCTCCTCCCCTTCCCCCTCCCTCCCTCCCCCTCCCCCATCACCCAACCCCTCACTTCCCCTCCCCCTCTTCTCTCCTCCCCCCTCTTCTCCCCTCCCCCCTCTTCTCCCCTCCCTCCTCTTCTCCCCTCCGCCTCCCCCCTCCCCCTCCCTCCCCTTCCCCCTCCCCCTCCCCCCTCCCCTCCCCCTCCCCCATCACCCTCCCCCCTCCCCCTCTTCTCTCCTCCCCCCCTCTTCTCCCCTCCCCCCTCTTCTCCCCTCCCTCCTCTTCGCCCCTCCCCCCTCCTCCCCTCCCCCCCTCCTCCCCTTCCCCCCGTTCCCCTCCCCTCCCCTTCCCCCTCCCCTCCCCTCCCCCGCCCGGCAATGCCGGGTACTTCTGCTCGTCTATATATATAAACACAGTTTGTGTGTGTGTGTGTGTGTGTGTGTGTGTGTGTGTTGTGTGTGTGTGTGTGTGTGTGTGTGTGTGTGTGTGTGTGTGTGTGTGTGTGTGTGTGTGTGTGTGTGTGTGTGTGTGTGTAATGTTACCGATAGACTCTGAAACGGAGAGGCTCACGTGCTTGATATTTGGCATAGACATGGCCATTGAGCCTGGGACGAACATGGCCGAGACCATATTTGACGAGATCCATATTTTTTATTCATATTTACCTCAGCGCATTTCAGCGAAGTACCCGCTAATCTCAGCCAGTGCGAGCAGCTCGCTGATTCGCTCAGAGCGATCACGTGATGTTCCATCCCGTCACACGTCACATGTTTGCACGTAATTCAGGGCGAAAAGCCATTGCGTTTTTCCACCTTTATGCGATCGTGTTTTGTGTCGATTTTGTGCGATATGAATTAAATTTTAATTCATATTTCGTGTTTACGAATTCGAATTTGACGAGATCCATATTTTTTATTCATATTTACCTCAGCGCATTTCAACGAAGTACCCGCTAATCTCAGCCAGTGCGAGCAGCTCGCTGATTCGCTCAGAGCGATCACGTGATGTTCCATCCCGTCCCACGTCACAGGTTTGCACGTAATTCAGGGCGAAAAGCCATTGCGTTTTTTCACCTTTATGTGATCGTGTTTTGTGTCGATTTTTTGTGAGATTAATTAAATTTTAATTCATATTTCGTGTTTACGAATTCGAATACGAAGGATTTCCCCTTTCCCCTTTCGATTTTGAATACGAATCGAATACGAGCTTGAGTCGAGAGGACGAATGTACGGGTTGGGAATGTACGGGTCTCCCTTCCCCCGCCCGGCAACGCCGGTACTGGAGGGCGTGGGTCACAGGATCGGTGAGGCACCAAAATCCGCTTCGTGCTCTTGCGAAGATGCAGGACGATGTCGCGATTGTTGTGCTGCTCTCCGACCATGAGAACTGCAACGTCATTGTTGACTGGCCCTCCCCTTCCTCCCCCTTCCCCCTCCCCCTCCCTTCCCCCTCCGTCCTCCCCTCCCCTCCCTCCTCCACCCTACCCCTTCCTCTTCTCCCCTCCACCCTCCCCCTCCCCCTCCCACCCCCTCACCCTCCCATCCCTCACCCTCCACCCTTCCCCCTCCCCCTCCCACCCTCACCCTCCCATCCCTCATCCTCACCCCTCCCCTCCCCCTCCCCTCCCCCTCTCCCCTCCCCCTCCCCCCTCCCCTCCCCCTTCCCCACTACCCCCTCCCCCTCCCACCCCTCACCCTCCCACCCCTCACCCTCCCCCTCACCCTCCCATCCCTCACCCTCCCCCCTCCCCTCCCCCCTCCCCCAACCCCTCCCCCCTCCCATCCCTCACCCTCCCCCTCCCCATCCCCCCTCTTCTCCCCTCTCCCCCTCCCCCTCCCCCTCTTCTCCACCTCTCCCCCTCCCCCTCCCCCTCTTCTCCCCTCCCCCCCTCCTCTCCCCACCCCCCCCGTTCCCCTCCCCTCCCCTCCCCCCTCCATTCCCCTCCCCCGCCCGCAATGCCGGGTACTTCTGCTAGATGTTACAAGATGTTGCACGTCTGGCACATTCGAGAGGGTTCGCTGGGCGGCGCTATATAATCGCGAGCACAAAGCCCTTCGAGAAGAGTTGAGAGCATTTGCGCTTTGTGAGAGGACTGATGAGCCAATGGGCTTTGCAACAGAACTTGCTATTGGGGAAGGACTCGCATGATAAGGACTTGTTTGGAGCGCATTGCATTGCGAGGAAGACTCGCACGATTGGCGCATAAAAGAGGCCTGATTGGAGATCGCCCTGTTTGAGGACTGGTTGGGAGAGGCGCTGTTATCCTGAGTGATTGCAAGGATTCATTGAGGATTTGGCTTTGGGCTTGCGGGGAGCGCATATAACGCGCCGGTATTTCTATTACGTACGCGGCCGTGAGCCGCGAAGTAACCGCAAGCCCAGATTACCGATCCCCCCATATAATTGTCTGATCCACGCCAACGATATGCGGAGAGCTTGCCTGCTGTCTACCATCTTCTTCATGGTACGAGTTGGGGACCGAGCGAACTGTGGACGCCATCTTTGGACCCTCAACCCGACCATCTACAACCCCCTTGTGAGTCTGAATCTGAGTGCGAACGGGCCCGTGTCCAGGGATAAGTTAAGACTGTCATTAAGGCTGCACTGTGTGTACTTCTCCTTCTTCCTGTGTAAATAATTAATAAATCAATTGTTCTTCCTTTTCCTCTTGATTCGACCGTTTTAGTGATTTCTCCAATGGGTAAATGTGGCACGATTAGGAACCGCTCCAATCGGGTTAGTTCCTGTTAACGGCCCGAATCGCAGCTCGCTATCGCTCGGCGTGTCCACTAAAACCGTAGTTCGGGCGGGGTTATTTCCTTGCTTCATGGCCGGCGTTAGTAATTAGGTAATAAGAATTCGGCTTACGACCCTAGCTAACGTCGTCCGGAAGGAACGTCATAGCTCCGGATCCCGTCGGCTAGTAAAAGACAAGGGGATTAATCCCCCCTTGGTAAGGGGGAAAGGGCCGACGTTTGAGATCTGCAACAATATATACACAAAGAATTAAGTTAAGCACCCCCCCCGTTTTTTTACAACCTCGCACATTACAAGTTTGTTGTCGTCAAAACAGTGTAATATACCCATGATATTGCTATATTTTCTGGAGAAGTGATATTATGGTCACATAAAAAACATAACAATCATGCCGTTTTCAATATTTTATTCTGAATAATTTTAAGGTGAAATTTTTTGGGAATTTTAGGCATATTTTCACCTCAATTTAAGTATGGAGCTATAGGTCCATCACGGACAGTGTGGATGACGTTTATGTTTTCTAACGTACAGTCATTGTTCTGAGAAGACCTCTAGCGATCTTTGCGTCAATAACGTGTGTAGGACCCACGTGATCGGATCACTGACTCAACCAATCACTTTTTTTCACTTTGATCACTCAATTTCATCAATGGATAATTGCTAATGTCATACCAATCATTATTTGATCTCACATACCTTAGAATATATGCCAATGTATACATATACACAAAGAATATATATTAGGGGTGCTTACCTTAATTCGTTGTGTAGGGGTGCTTAACTTAATTCTTTGTGTATATATGTGTGTGTATATATTGTGAGAAACAACCTTGTTCTCACCAAATTAGTGCCCCGCCCACCACGTCACGTGACCTCCTTTCAGCCTCACGCGATTGGGTGGCTATTCGGCACGCGATTGGTGGACGGTGAGAGAGCCGGCCGCCATCTTGTGCGACGGACGTGGCTCGAAGGCGTCGAGTGGAAAATAGAAAAACGGGGATTTTTTAAGCCTCACGACAGCCGAGTTGTGCTGATCGTTTATAGTTCTGTATTTTAAGAGTGAGTAACTCCGGAAGAGAACGAGTGATTCCCGGATATCGTAGATTGGAACTGTGAGTCATATTGCCTGTGTCGTGTTTGGAGCTTCTGGTGCCGACAGTTCCTGCAGGCTTTGTGCTGTATATTCCACTCTGTTACCATCCATTGTTTTTGAGATCGAGCCAATAAATCATCGTGCCTACCCCTAGAGGCCGGTTAAAACACAGTTGTGTTTATTGAGTTCTCTTTGTCCACCCCGTGGACTACTTGAAGCCCGGACATTAATGTCAGTATTCCGGGCTGGAAGCCTTTAACAGCCGGGATCGCGACAAATGGGTTGCTCGTCCAAGGATTATTCAAGTAAGAGACATTCGAACTGAGACGGGAATTCTGCAGTGGACGACATCTTCCTGCATCTGCTCATCGTTTCCTCACCAGCAGACGCCATCTTGGAGGAACTTTCTCACCAGCAGACGCCATCTTGGAGGAACCTTCTCACCAGCAGACGCCATCTTGGAGGAACCTTCTCACCAGCAGACGCCATCTTGGAGGAACCTTCTCACCAGCAGACGCCATCTTGGAGGAACCTTCTCACCAGCAGACGCCATCTTGGAGGAACCTTCTCACCAGCAGACGCCATCTTGGAGGAACCTTCTCACCAGCAGACGCCATCTTGGAGGAACCTTCTCACCAGCAGACGCCATCTTGGAGGAACCTTCTCACCAGCAGACGCCATCTTGGAGGAACCTTCTCACCAGCAGACGCCATCTTGGAGGAACTTTCTCACCATAGGACGCTATCTTGTGTGGTACTTCACTACCAGATAAGTGAATAGTTTCCGGATCCCTCCAAACAAACCGACATCATCAAAAAACAAAACAAAACGTGAGTTATTTGTACGTTGCATTTTTCTCATTGGCAATTTGATGTGCGTTGGTGATATTGTGTAGTTCGTGTCGTATTTCCCCAACAGAGCGTTGTGTTTGAATTACGTGTACCACCCCAATATTGTTTGCCTCCCCTGGGTGAATTGCCGTCCCATGTGGTGAAAGATATTGCTGAAATATTTCGATCCAGCCTCCTTTTAGACTCAGTGTTTTGTGCCTTGTCTTATGATAACTCGTAGCCAAGCTATGTCGACCAGAGAAGTGAGAGTTCAACCTGATCATGTTGACAGTCACGTGGGTGGCGATGTGAGCGACGCAATCAGCCTTGACCCGGTCACTAAACCCGATATGTTAGGAAGCGATCCCATCATGACTAAATGCATGCGTTCGACCTTCTGGACCGGGCTGACTCCGGTTCAACAACTCGACATGTATAACAGGGAGAATGACAGGGCAGAGGCAGAGCGTATTAAGCGAGAAGACCGAGAGCAGGCGGCAGCAGAGAGAGAGCATGCGGCAGCAGAGAGAGAGCATGCGGCAGCAGAAGCTGAACGCGTCAGAGAGCATGAGTTGCGAATGTTGACTGAACGACTGCGGGCAGAGGTGTCTGCTGCAAGCGTCCCGGAAACTGTTCATGTTCGTTTGCCGGACTGGACGGGAGACACGAAGCCAGAAGCGTATCTGGAGATGGCGGAGAAGTTGTTGGCTTCCGGTGGCATTGATGAGAGCTTGTGGGTCGGCCATCTTGTTAGCCATCTATCTGAGAAGGCGAGGGAGGTATATGCGAGGATGGCAACCGAGGACGCAAACAAATACAGGAAATTGAAGGCCGAGATTTTGAACGCCTATGCGGTGTCAGCGTGTATTTATAGGCGTAATTTTTTCAGTTGGACTCGTCAGTCCAGTCAAACCTATGAGGAACATTCGCGGGTCTTGTTGGAACAGCTGCAGAGATGGTTCAAGGGGAGCAAGGTTGAGTACCTCAAGCGGTTGCGGAACTCCTGGTGCGTTACTGTATCGATCAACAGCTTCCGCCTGACTTAGCGTTGTTTCTTGTCGACAAAGACACTGTTTCCTTGTCAGACTGCGTCAACCTTATTGGTAAACATGTTTTGGCGTGCAAAATGTTGCAAGTCATGCAGTCGCGTCGTAAGACGGAGGATTCTGCGATCGAGACCGCCCCCCCGTCTGCCCGGCGGCTGGATCGAGGGGAAGGGTTCTCCGATGCCCTCCACTGGTGGCGGTCGCGAGCTGCAGGCCAGGGCACGGCCCTGGTGCGATTTCTGCAAACGCGTGGGGCACGGTGGAGACCGCTGCTTCTCTAACCCCAGCTAGTCCGGCCTACCGAGGCAACCCTGTTGTTAAATCGGAGGGAGGTCAGTGGAGGTCATCAACTGGGGCCCTCGCACACGACGGTGGCATCGGTGACAGAGGTCACTGCCACCGAGGCTAATTCCATTCATCCTCTGTATCAGGATTATTCAGGGACAGCCTTAGTGGGTGGCCCTGATTCGGTGCTGAAGTTTGAGGCCAAATACCTTCGGGATACTGGGGCGACACTGTGTGTTCTCCGGGCGGGGGTAGTTCCGGCCTCTCAGATGCGTTATACCGGCGAGTATATCATCCTTCGGGGCATTAACCAGGTTCCTGGCCGGTATCCCCTTGCCCTCCTCGAGGTCCGGAGTGACATTTTTTACGGGTCCAATGACCTGTGCGGTGGTACCCTACTACCCGGTACCCGGGGTCTCCTTGCTGATTGGCAATGATGCCATGGCCAGGGAGGAGTCATTGACTCTGACCTGTGGGGTGGTCACTAGATCCCAGAGTAAACAGGCGGAGAGAGTGGCGGAGTCAGACGTATCTTCACTCTGGCCCGAGGAGCCTAGCGCCTCGACTCCAGTTCCCGACGGTGACGTTGCGTCAGTTGAAGTCCACCCGAGCCTCCCGTCAAGCCAACCTCAGGTGCCGTGCTCCTCAGGGACCGCTCCCGCCTGTAACACGGGGACCCCAGCTACGTGTTCGCCGGTCGGCGAATCCGGGGAGGAGGATCAGTCCTCCGAGGCGGTTAGCGACCTCAGTTCTGGGCCGGAAGTCACTCCCGCATTGTCTGCGGTAACCAGTTTAGTGGAGGATCAGCACTTCGATCCCACCCTTGCCATCCTCTGGGAAATGGGAGAAGACTCCGAGCCGGGACGAACAGGCTACTATGTGAATGGTGCAGGTGTGCTGATGCATAAGTATTCCCCAAAGAACATGTCCTCCACCCAGACGTGGAAGGTTCGACACCGAGTTGTCGTACCGGGGAGGCATCGTCAGTCAGTCATGCAATTGGCCCATGACAATATTTCCTTTATTCCTCCCGAAAGAGACTTGCTCCTCGGTCCGTTTTCCCTCCTGTAAACGCTTTCCCCCACTTGAGTTTGGCCCCCTTGTCTCTCTATTGTGCTTTGTGTGAAGTGTAACTCTTGTGGGGTAGATATTAATGCGGGGTATTGTGTTTAATATTGTGTTGTGGATAAACCTGGTTCATTGTATAAGCCTGTTAACGATTACCGCCATCATATTGCCATGTGATTTGCACCTACTACAAATACTGGTTTCAAAACGCCGTCTATCCGACGGGTTTTTTACTTAGGTGGGGAGGACTGTGAGAAACAACCTTGTTCTCACCAAATTAGTGCCCCGCCCACCACGTCACGTGACCTCCTTTCAGCCTCACGCGATTGGGTGGCTATTCGGCATGCGATTGGTGGACGGTGAGAGAGCCGGCCGCCATGTTGTTCGACGGACGTGGCTCGAAGGCGTCGAGTGGAAAATAGAAAAACGGGGATTTTTTAAGCCTCACGACAGCCGAGTTGTGCTGATCGTTTATAGTTCTGTATTTTAAGAGTGAGTAACTCCGGAAGAGAACGAGTGATTCCCGGATATCGTAGATTGGAACTGTGAGTCATATTGCCTGTGTCGTGTTTGGAGCTTCTGGTGCCGACAGTTCCTGCAGGCTTTGTGCTGTGTATTCCACTCTGTTACCATCCATTGTTTTTGAGATCGAGCCAATAAATCATCGTGCCTACCCCTAGAGGCCGGTTAAAACACAGTTGTGTTTATTGAGTTCTCTTTGTCCACCCCGTGGACTACTTGAAGCCCGGACATTAACGTCAGTATTCCGGGCTGGAAGCCTTTAACAGCCGGGATCGCGACAATATATATATATATATATATATATATATATATATATATATATATATATATATATATATATATACATACATACATACATATATATATATATATATATATATATATATATATATATATATATATATATATATATATATATATATATATATATATATATATATATACAGTGGTACCTCGGCTTACGAGTGCCCCAACGTACGAGTTTTTCGGGATACGAGCCGTCGCTCGGGCGGTTTGTTGCTTTGGGATACGAGCCGAGATCCGATGTACGAGCTCAAAAAATTTATTTTTTTGAATTTTCCGGTTGTGGCTTCCGGTTCCGGTCACGTGGTTATCTTGCCGTGAAAGCATCTCTGCTTGGATATAAAACACGCAATCGTCGAAATACATGAGCGAGGAATCTCCTTGCTCCAGCCGGTGACGTCATCGGCGGGGATCCCCGCCTCCAGAGTGGCTGGTCACGTGACCGCCAAAGCGTGTCGCGCGTGCGGGTATAATGAGCTACACCTGTGGATCACGTGACCACGGAAGCACGCCTCGCTTGAGAGGCATGGCTTTCGGTTTGCGTTTTGCTTTATAAGGCGCGATAAATGGGCTTTTGAGTGTTAGCGGTTCATGGCGTTGACGGTTCATGACGGTTCATGGCGTTGACGGTCAAAAACCCATTACATCAATTTTACCAGGCACTGTACAGTAAGTACAGTGGACACCAAATGCACGGTGGAAGGCTAGAAGTAGAAGATCGTCCAAGACAAGTGAGAATAAGCCATACTTTGGAGATGACGTCATTCGCTGGTCCGATAACCAAAGATGTGGTATAAAAAACCAGGTGAGCTAACAATGCAGCAATGAAGGAATTCGGCCAAGGCACCGGCACACAACGACCTACCTACATCGAAAGACTCAATGCCAATGGTGACAGAAGCCAAGACGGCCGGCTTAAACACCGCCGAAAGACCACGGTGTACCAACTTACGATGCAGAACATCTTGCACTTAATATGATGACAACAGGTGCCATCCTCTGACGTACCATTACAGGTACAGGTACAGTACACGTGAGCACAGAGCAAAAGTTCACTGAAACCGAGATTAAGAAAAAAGAAAAAACACCTCGTGGTCCGTGCTCGATATCCGAGTTTCAATCTTTTCAAACACATGATGCTCTCGGTCACGGTATCTCCTGCGAGCTGCTTCTCCTTCAACCACACAAACAACAACTTCTCCATATCTTCATGGATAGAGGTCCGGAGCTTTGAAATAATCGTAACGCCCTTGGCTGGCGTTATAGCCTTTATGGACTCCTTCTGCTTCAAAATCGTACATATCGTAGAAGGAGTACGATCGTACTGCCTCGCCAAGTCGACAACACGCACACCTCACCTGGCATGCTCTTCTCCTCTGCTTAATAAAACCAGTTTATTTCTTTACATTCTCTTGTATTATGTACAGTATATACGAGGTCGTGCTTGTTTATACATTATTTGTTATTTATAAAGTACATTTTTGTTATTTAAAAGCACCTAACAAAAAAAATTGGTGTTTTTTTTTTGAGGCTGGAACGGATTAATAGCATTTCAATGCATTTGAATGGGAAAATTTGCTTTGACTTACGAGCGATTTGGCTTACGAGCTCCGTCACGGAACGGATTAAACTCGTAAGCCGAGGTACCACTGTATATATATATATATATATATATATATATACAGTGGAACCTTGACTTACGAGTGCCCCAACTTACGAGTTTTTCGAGATACGAGCCGTCGCTCGGGCGGTTTATTGCTTTGAGATGCGAGCCGAGATCCGAGTTACGAGCTTTCGCCACCCGGTCACGTGGTTATCTTGCCGTGCACGTACAGTATCTCTGTCGTATAGCGCTGCATTTTAGTTTTCGCATTTCGGTTATTTTGAGTTTACGCCGCCAGGTGGGTTCCGGTCACGTGGTTATCTTGCCGTGCACGTACAGTATCTCTGTCGTATAGCGCTGCATTTTAGTTTTCGCATTTCGGTTATTTTGAGTTTACGCCGCCAGGTGGGTTCCGGTCACGTGGTTATCTTGCCGTGCACGTACAGTATCTCTGTCGTATAGCGCTGCATTTTTGTTTTCGCATTTTGGTTATTTTGGAAAATTTCATGTTCATGTCGAACATTTCATGTTCATGTTCATGTTTTCATGTTCATGCCATGCCAGGCCACAACTTGTTCAGAGTGCCGGCGATAGCTCGCCTTCTCTTTGTGGAAAACACGGTGAGATCCTTAACATCCAACAACTAATGGGACGCAAACGGGGCGCCCAGTTTAGCGGTACACACATTGATGAATCACCCTGCCTGTGATTCACCCATGACAGGTTATAGCTGGGTCGGGATTCAAACCCAGGCTGGACAGTTTAGACTTTAGAGTCAAGTGTGCGTACCTCCAGTCCAGGCCATCCTGCCAACTTGTATGCTGCATACAGGTGAAATATAAAGCGCGAGATATTTTTATATATACTGTATATTTAAAAAAAAATTGGTGTGGTTTTTGGCGGGCTGGAACGGTTTAATAGCATTTCAATGCATTTCAATGGGGAAATTTGATTTGAGATACGAGCAATTTGAGTTACGAGCTCGGTCACAGAACGAATTAAACTCGTAAGTCAAGGTTCCACTGTATATATATATATACACATACATACATACATACACACATATACATACAGTCACGTGAAAAAGTAAGTACACCCCATGTAAAGTTTTGACTTTTTCAACATATTTCAACATACAGCTATTTGACCTTCATTTCAACAATATTGATAGATAAAGGTGATATAATACAACAAATATCATGAAACATTTACATTTTGTAGTCCATTGTATAATTTAAATAAACAAATGCAAATTTCGCATGTGGAAAAAGTAAGTACACCCTTGGCTCTAATAGGTGGTATTGCCCCCTTTGGCAGAAACAACCTCAGGTAGGCGTTTCTTATAACTGTCTACCAGTCTCTGACATTGACTGGGAGAAATTTTTGCCCACTCCTCCATGCAGAATTCTTTCAGCTGTGTGATGTTTCAGGGGTTTCTTGCATGCACAGCTCGTTTCAAATCCCCCCACAACATCTCGATGGGATTTAGATCCGGGCTTTGACTTGGCCATTCCAGAACCCTCCATTTCTTTCTTTTCATCCATTCCTTGGTGGATTTACTGGTATGTTTAGGGTCATTGTCATGATGCAAGGTCCACCTTCGCTTGAGCTTCAACTTTCCGACAGATGGCCTCACATTCTCTTCAAGCACCCTCTTGTACAATGAAGAATTCATAGTGGATTCTGTGATGGTGAGCTGCCCAGGCCCTGATGCAGCAAAGCTGCCCCAAACCATAATATTTCCACCACCATGCTTTACAGTTGGTATCAGGTTCTTGTGGTCAAATGCTGTCTTTGGTTTTCTCCAAACATGTCTTCTGGTACTGTGTCCAAATAGCTCTACATTTGACTCATCTTTCCAGTGCACATTGTTCCAGAAGTGCTGGTCTTTGCCTTGGTGTTCATTGGCAATCTTTAGTCTTGCCCTGATGTTCTTTCTGGACAGCAAAGGTTTCCTCCTGGCACACCTCCCATGTAGATCAAATTTGTGCAGCCTCTTTCTAATGGTAGACTCGTGCACTTTGACATCAACAGTGGCAAGAGCTACCTGTAGGTCTCATGATGACATTCTGAGGTTCTTAGAGACTTCTTTCAGCATCTTGCGGTCTGCTCTCGGGCTGAACTTGCTGGGGCGGCCTGGCCTGAACAAATTGGCAGTTGTTTGGAATCTTCCCCACTTGTAGATGATCTTCCGGACAGTCGAATGATTGATTTCAAATTGTTTGGATATCTTTTTAAATCCCTTCCCAGACTCGTAGGCATCTATAACCTTCTTTATGAAGGCCTCAGAGAGCTCTTTTCATCTTGGCATGGTGACGCCGCACACTTCAACAACAAAGAGCAAACCAAACGAAATGTCTGAGGTTTAAATAAGACAAGTTCCTCCAAGTTCCTCTCTAACGATGTTCTAATCATTTGCACATGAGCCAGTGCACCTGATTCTAATATTTTAGGTATTTGAAGTAGTGATAAATGTAAGGGTGTACTTACTTTTTCCACATGCGAAATTTGCACTTATGTTTATTTAAATTATACAATGGACTACAAAATGTAAATGTTTCATGATATTTGTTATATTATTTCACCTTTATCTATCAATATTGTGTTGAAATGAAGATCAAATAGCTGGATGTTGAAATATGTTGAAAAAGTCAAAACTTTCCATGGGGTGTACTTACTTTTTCATGAGACTGTATAAGACTGTATATATATATATATATACAGTATATATAGTTATATTCAATTATATAATTATACATATATATATATATATATATATATAAATTGTATATATTTATATAATTATACATATATATCACATTGTGGCGGACACGAAAGCTCACTGGCGTGAGGGCATCATTCCGTCACCAAGTGGGCGGCGGCCACGCCCGAAGGGTAGGCGTGGCCGCGGGATATACACCGGGCGCGCAGCCCGGGGCGCGCCAGTGCTACAGTTGAGCTCTTATAATAAAGACTCTTGAACTTACCGCGTTGGCCGCTTCCTCCTTGTTATACAAGTAACTGCGTGTAGCACTGCGCTTCATTGGTGACCCTCCGACGTTCTGGTCAGCCGTCGCTGACCACCCAAACCCGCCACAGCAATGGCAACCAACGTGGTCCAAATCAAACTCCCCGAGTTCTGGGAGACGCAAGCCGAAGTTTGGTTCCTGCAGGCGGAAGCCCAGTTCCGACTTCGAGGCATCACGGTGGACGAGACCAGGTACTGCCACGTGGTCGCCTCCCTCGGGCCCGGCACGGCCGCTCGCGTCGTGTCGGTCCTGAGGAACCCACCGGCCGATGGCAGGTACGAGGCGATCAAGCGTCTCCTCCTCGCCACGTTCGGCCTCACTGTGGACGCACGGGCCGACCGCCTCCTGGACCTCCCCGAGCTCGGTGACACGTGACCGTCAGTCCGCATGGACCATATGCTGTCGTTGATGGGCGACGAAACCCCGAACGCTCTATTCCGGGCGTTATTTCGACGCCAGCTGCCGGCACGAGTACGCCTCGCGTTGGCCGGTTCTGTGACGACGGAACCCCGAGCTCTCGCTGCCGAGGCCAACAGGTTCTTCGTGGCTTTGGACGCGCAGGCGAGTTTTGGCGCGGCCGTCGCGCATCCCGATGCTGACCCTGATGCTGATGCACCACACCTCGTGGCTGATGCTGATGCACACCTCGTGGATCCCGAGGCTGATGCACGCCGCGTGGCCGCCGCCACGCCACGCCCACCACCACCGCAAAAACCGCGGCCTCCACCTTCGCCGCAAACCTGGTGCCGTTTCCACGCCAGGTTTGGCCACAAGGCTAGGAATTGTTGCCCGCCGTGCTCATTTGGCAAGTCGGGGAAACTACCAAGCCGGCGCTCGGTAGCGGCCCTGAGCGTCGGCCATTCCGGCAGCCTTATTTTTATAACGGACACCTTGTCCGGGCGCCGTGTCCTTTGCGCCACGGGGGCACAGGTGAGCGTTATCCCTGCCTCTACGTCCGACAAGCACACCGCGGGCCGGGGCCCCGCGTTGCTTGCCGCGAACGGAACACCCATACGCACATTCGGGAAGCGCTGCCTCTCCCTGCGGTTCAGAAGGCAACACTTCACGTGGACGTTCGTAACCGCTAGTGTCCCCATGGCACTGCTCGGTGTGGACTTCCTCTGTGCACATGGGTTGTTGGTAGATGTGAAGAACAGACGCCTTGTCCAGGCTGAAACGTTCAGCTCGCTTGCTTGCGCACTGAGCAGCTCGTTGAGCGGCTCACTGAGCGGCTCACCGAGCGGCTCGCCAAGCGGCTTGCTGAGCGGTTCGGTCCCGGCGAGGTTAGTTTGTACGCTTCCGGCAACGGACGAATTCACCCGCCTCCTCGCCAGCTTCCCGGCCCTTACGCGGCCCACCTTCTCGGCGGGGGCCGTCAAGCATGGGGTGGAACAGCACATCCCCACCGCCGGGCCACCGGTCTACGCCCGGGCACGCCGCCTCGAGCCGACGAAGCTCGTTGTAGCTAAAGCGGAGTTCGCTAAGCTGGAGCGGCTCGGCATCGTGCGGCGCTCCGAGAGTGCTTGGGCATCGCCGCTCCACATCGTGCCCAAGCCCGGCGGGGGATGGCGACCGTGCGGGGACTACCGGCGCCTCAACGACGCCACCACCCCCGACCGCTACCCCGTCCCCCACATCCAGGACTTCTCCGCCCGGTTGGCTGGCATGTCCTTCTTTTCGAAGGTGGACTTCATACGCGGCTACCATCAGGTCCCCATCAGGCCGGAGGACATCCCGAAGACGGCGGTCATCACGCCATTCGGACTTTTCGAATTTCTTCGGATGCCCCTCGGTTTGAAGAATGCGGCTCAGGCGTTCCAGCGACTAATGGACAGCGTCCTGCGCGACTTGGATTTCGTCTACGTGTACCTGGACGACCACCTCGTCGCCAGCGCGTCCCGCGAAGAGCACCTACACCATCTCTGCATGCTCTTCGAACGTCTGGGCCAGCATGGCCTCATTGTGAACCCCGCCAAGTGCCAGTTCGGCGTCGCCGACATCGACTTTTTGGGGCACCGCGTCACCAGGCATGGGGCCGTCCTCCTCCCGGCCAAGGTGGAGGCGGTGAAGGGGTTTCCGCGCCCCCGCACGATCAAGGGGCTCCAGGAGTTCCTGGGCATGGTAAACTTTTACCATCGGTTCCTGCCCCGCATCACCCAGCTCCTGCGCCCCTTGCACGACGCCCTCCGAGGGAAGCCGGGCAAAGGTGACGTTACCTGGACCGAGCAGATGGATGCGGCGTTCGCGGGCGCGAAGCTCGCCTTGGCTAACGCCAACATGCTCGCGCACCCGGCGCCCGATGCACCGATCGCCCTCACCACCGACGCCTCGGACTACGCGGTGGGCGCGGTGCACGAGCAATGGGTGCGTGGTGCCTGGCAACCGCTGGCGTTCTTCAGCCGGTAGCTTCGCCCGCCCGAACGCCGTTATAGTACCTTCGACCGCGAGTTGCTCGGGCTTCACCTGGCGGTCAGGCACTTCCGCCATCTGCTCGAGGGCCGTGCGTTCACGGCCTTCGTCGACCACAAGCCACTGGTCTTCGCGATGGGCAAGGTCGCCGAGCCGTGGTCGGCCCGGCAGCAGTGTCACCTCTCGGCCGTGTCCGAGTACACGACGGACATCCGGCACGTCGCGGGGAAGGACAACCCGGTGGCGGATTGCCTTTCCCGGTCCGTCGCCCACGCAGTCCACCTTGGCATCGACTATGCCCGGATGGCGGCGGACCAGGCCGCCGACCCCGGCATCCAGGCCTTGCGGACCGCCGTCACGGGCCTCCGCGTCACCGAGGTGCCGTTCGACGGCGCGGGCACGGCCCTCTTGTGCAACATCTCCCTCGGGCGGCCTCACTCCATCGTGCCCGCGGGCTGGCAGCGCCAGGTTTTTGACACCATCCACGGCCTGTCCCACCCGGGCACGAAGGCCTCCCGGAGGTTGGTCGCCGACAAGTTTGTCTGGCATGGCCTCCGGAAGGTCGTCCGCGATTGGACAAGGACATGCCTCGCGTGCCAGTGCGCGAAGGTGCACCGGCACACCCAGGCCCCATTGGCCCCGTACACGGTGCCGGAACGAAGGTTCGACCACGTACACGTGGACCTGGTGGGACCTCTGCCCCCCTCGCGGTGTTTCACCCATGTCCTGACAATGGTGGACCGCACCACCCGGTGGCCAGAGGCCGTGCCTTTGGCGGCGACGACGGCGGCGGACGTCGCGCAGGCGTTCATCGCCACCTGGGTCGCCCGGTTCGGCGCCCCCTCGGACATCCCGTCCGACCGCGGCCCCCAGTTCACCTCGGAGCTCTGGGGGACGGTCGCGCTGGGGCTCTGGGTCCAGCTGCACCAAACCACGGCCTACCACCCCCAGGCCAACGGCCTGTGCGAGCGGTTCCACCACTCTTTGAAGGCCGCGCTCCTGGCCACCCTCCGTGACGGCGGCTGGGTCGACCGGCTCCCCTGGGTCCTGCTGGGCCTCCGGACGGCGCCCAAGGACGACCTGCGCGCATCTGCGGCGGAGTTGGTCTTCGGACAACTGCTGCGGGTGCCGGGCGAGTTCCTCCCCGACCCCACGGCACCATGGTCCGCGGCACAGGAGCGCTCCGCGCTGCAGGAGACAGCCCGGAGGTTCGCCCCGGTGCCGACGGCGCACCACGGGCACCCGCCTACGCACATTGCCCCTGAGCTTCGCACCGTGGAGTACGTCTTCATCCGGCACGACACCCACCGGACACCACTGCGGCCCCCGTACGACGGGCCTTTCCGCGTGCTGGAGACCGGGCATTGAACCAGAAGCATTATTGAAGCAGAGGCATTATTAAACTAAAAAGCAGCATTATTGAACCAGAAGCATTTTTGAACCAGAAGCATTATTAAACTAGAAAGCAGCATTATTAAACGAGAAGCATTATTAAACTAGAAAGCAGCATTATTAAACCAGAAGCATTATTAAACTAGAAAGCAGCATTATTAAACAAGAAAGAAGCATTATTAAACCAGAAGCAATATTAAACTAGAAAGCAGCATTATTAAACTAGAAGCAATATTAAACTAGAAAGCAGCATTATTAAACCAGAAGCATTATTAAACTAGAAAGCAGCATTATTAAACCAGAAGCATTATTAAACTAGAAAGCAGCATTATTAAACCAGAAGCATTATTAAACTAGAAAGCAGCATTATTAAACTAGAAAGAAACATTATTAAACCAGAAGCATTATTAAACTAGAAAGCAGCATTATTAAACCAGAAGCATTATTAAACTAGAAAGCAGCATTATTAAACTAGAAAGCAGCATTATTAAACGAGAAAGAAACATTATTAAACCAGAAGCATTATTAAACTAGAAAGCAGCATTATTAAACCAGAAGCATTATTAAACTAGAAAGCAGCATTATTAAACCAGAAGCATTATTAAACTAGAAAGCAGCATTATTAAACCAGAAGCATTATTAAACTAGAAAGCAGCATTATTAAACCAGAAGCATTATTAAACTAGAAAGCAGCATTATTAAACTAGAAAGCAGCATTATTAAACTAGAAAGAAGCATTATTCAACCAGAAGTATTATTAAATGAGAAAGCAGCATTATTAAACAAGAAAGCAGCATTATTGAACCAGAAGCATTATTAAACTAGAAAGCAGCATTATTAAACCAGAAGCATTATTAAACTAGAAAGCAGCATTATTAAACCAGAGGCATTATTAAACTAGAAGCATTATTAAACCAGAAGCATTATTAAACTTGAAAGCAGCATTATTAAACCAGAAGCATTATTAAACCAGAAGCATTATTAAACCAGAAGCATTACTAAACCAGAAGCATTATTAAACTAGAAAGCAGCATTATTGAACCAGAAGCATTATTAAACCAGAAGCATTATTAAACCAGAAGCATTACTAAACCAGAAGCATTATTAAACTAGAAAGCAGCATTATTAAACCAGAAGCATTATTAAACCAGAAGCATTACTAAACCAGAAGCATTATTAAACTAGAAAGCAGCATTATTGAACCAGAAGCATTATTGAACCAGAAGCAATATTAAACTAGAAAGCAGCATTATTGAACCAGAAGCAATATTAAACTAGAAAGCAGCATTATTAAACTAGAAAGCAGCATTACTAAACTAGAAAGCAGCATTATTGAACCAGAAGCATTAATAAACTAGAAAGCAGCATTATTGAACCAGAAGCATTATTAAACTAGAAAGAAGCATTATTAAACCAGAAGCATTATTAAACCAGAAGCAATATTAAACTAGAAAGCAGCATTATTAAACCAGAAGCAATATTAAACTAGAAAGAAGCATTATTAAACCAGAAGCAATATTAAACTAGAAAGAAGCATTATTAAACCAGAAGCAATATTAAACTAGAAAGAAGCATTATTAAACCAGAAGCAATATTAAACTAGAAAGCAGCATTATTAAACCAGAAGCAATATTAAACTAGAAAGAAGCATTATTAAACCAGAAGCATTATTAAACCAGAAGCAATATTAAACTAGAAAGCAGCATTATTAAACCAGAAGCAATATTAAACTAGAAAGAAGCATTATTAAACCAGAAGCATTATTAAACCAGAAGCAATATTAAACTAGAAAGCAGCATTATTAAACCAGAAGCATTATTAAACTAGAAAGCAGCATTATTGAACCAGAAGCATTATTGAACCAGAAGCATTATTAAACTAGAAAGCAGCAATATTAAACTAGAAAGCAGCATTATTAAACTAGAAAGCAGCATTATTAAACGAGAAGCATTATTAAACTAGAAAGAAGCAATATTAAACTAGAAAGCAGCATTATTAAACTAGAAAGAAGCAATATTAAACCAGAAGCATTATTAAACCAGAAGCATTATTAAACTAGAAAGCAGCATTATTAAACTAGAAAGCAGCATTATTGAACCAGAAGCATTATTAAACTAGAAAGAAGCATTATTAAACCAGAAGCAATATTAAACTAGAAAGCAGCATTATTAAACTAGAAAGCAGCATTATTGAACCAGAAGCATTATTAAACTAGAAAGCAGCATTATTAAACCAGAAGCATTATTAAACTAGAAAGAAGCAATATTAAACCAGAAGCATTATTAAACCAGAAGCATTATTAAACTAGAAAGCAGCATTATTAAACTAGAAAGCAGCATTATTGAACCAGAAGCATTATTAAACTAGAAAGCAGCATTATTAAACCAGAAGCATTATTAAACTAGAAAGAAGCAATATTAAACCAGAAGCATTATTAAACCAGAAGCATTATTAAACTAGAAAGCAGCATTATTAAACTAGAAAGCAGCATTATTGAACCAGAAGCATTATTAAACTAGAAAGCAGCATTATTAAACCAGAAGCATTATTAAACTAGAAAGAAGCAATATTAAACCAGAAGCATTATTAAACCAGAAGCATTATTAAACAAGAAAGCAGCATTATTAAACTAGAAAGCAGCATTATTGAACCAGAAGCATTATTAAACTAGAAAGAAGCATTTTTAAACCAGAAGCAATATTAAACTAGAAAGCAGCAATATTAAACTAGAAAGCAGCATTATTAAACTAGAAAGCAGCATTATTGAACCAGAAGCATTATTAAACTAGAAAGCAGCATTATTAAACTAGAAAGCAGCATTATTAAACTAGAAAGCAGCATTATTGAACCAGAAGCATTATTAAACTAGAAAGCATCATTATTAAACTAGAAAGCAGCATTATTAAACTAGAAAGCAGCATTATTAAACCAGAAGCATTATTAAACTAGAAAGAAGCAATATTAAACCAGAAGCATTATTAAACCAGAAGCATTATTAAACTAGAACGCAGCATTATTAAACTAGAAAGCAGCATTATTGAACCAGAAGCAATATTAAACTAGAAAGCAGCATTATTAAACTAGAAAGCAGCATTATTGAACCAGAAGCATTATTAAACTAGAAAGCATCATTATTAAACTAGAAAGCAGCATTATTAAACTAGAAAGCAGCATTATTGAACCAGAAGCAATATTAAACTAGAAAACAGCATTATTAAACTAGAAAGCAGCATTATTGAACCAGAAGCATTATTAAACTAGAAAGAAGCATTATTAAACCAGAAGCAATATTAAACTAGAAAGCAGCAATATTAAACTAGAAAGCAGCATTATTAAACTAGAAAGCAGCATTATTGAACCAGAAGCATTATTAAACTAGAAAGCAGCATTATTTAACCAGAAGCAATATTAAACTAGAAAGCAGCAATATTAAACTAGAAAGCAGCATTATTAAACTAGAAAGCAGCATTATTGAACCAGAAGCATTATTAAACTAGAAAGAAGCATTATTAAACTAGAAAGCAGCATTATTGAACCAGAAGCATTATTAAACTAGAAAGAAGCATTATTAAACTAGAAAGCAGCATTATTGAACCAGAAGCATTATTAAACTAGAAAGAAGCATTATTAAACCAGAAGCAATATTAAACTAGAAAGCAGCAATATTAAACTAGAAAGCAGCATTATTAAACTAGAAAGCAGCATTATTGAACCAGAAGCATTATTAAACTAGAAAGCAGCATTATTAAACCAGAAGCAATATTAAACTAGAAAGCAGCAATATTAAACTAGAAAGCAGCATTATTAAACTAGAAAGCAGCATTATTGAACCAGAAGCATTATTAAACTAGAAAGCAGCATTATTAAACCAGAAGCATTATTAAACTAGAAAGCAGCAATATTAAACTAGAAAGAAGCATTATTAAACCAGAAGCAATATTAAACTAGAAAGCAGCATTATTAAACCAGAAGCAATATTAAACTAGAAAGCAGCAATATTAAACTAGAAAGAAGCATTATTAAACCAGAAGCATTATTAAACTAGAAAGCAGCATTATTAAACCAGAAGCATTATTAAACTAGAAAGAAGCATTATTAAACCAGAAGCAATATTAAACTAGAAAGCAGCAATATTAAACTAGAAAGCAGCATTATTGAACCAGAAGCATTATTAAACTAGAAAGAAGCATTATTAAACTAGAAAGCAGCATTATTAAACTAGAAAGCAGCATTATTGAACCAGAAGCATTATTAAACTAGAAAGAAGCATTATTAAACTAGAAAGAAGCATTATTAAACTAGAAAGCAGCATTATTGAACCAGAAGCATTATTAAACTAGAAAGCAGCATTATTAAACCAGAAGCAATATTAAACTAGAAAGCAGCAATATTAAACTAGAAAGCAGCATTGTTGAACCAGAAGCATTATTAAACTAGAAAGAAGCATTATTAAACTAGAAAGCAGCATTATTAAACTAGAAAGCAGCATTATTGAACCAGAAGCATTATTAAACTAGAAAGAAGCATTATTAAACTAGAAAGAAGCATTATTAAACTAGAAAGCAGCATTATTGAACCAGAAGCATTATTAAACTAGAAAGCAGCATTATTAAACCAGAAGCAATATTAAACTAGAAAGCAGCAATATTAAACTAGAAAGCAGCATTGTTGAACCAGAAGCATTATTAAACTAGAAAGAAGCATTATTAAACTAGAAAGCAGCATTATTGAACCAGAAGCATTATTAAACTAGAAAGCAGCATTATTAAACCAGAAGCATTATTAAACTAGAAAGCAGCATTATTGAACCAGAAGCATTATTAAACTAGAAAGAAGCATTATTAAACTAGAAAGCAGCATTATTGAACCAGAAGCATTATTAAACTAGAAAGAAGCATTATTAAACCAGAAGCAATATTAAACTAGAAAGCAGCAATATTAAACTAGAAAGCAGCATTATTAAACTAGAAAGCAGCATTATTGAACCAGAAGCATTATTAAACTAGAAAGCAGCATTATTAAACCAGAAGCAATATTAAACTAGAAAGCAGCAATATTAAGCTAGAAAGCAGCATTATTAAACTAGAAAGCAGCATTATTGAACCAGAAGCATTATTCAACTAGAAAGAAGCATTATTAAACTAGAAAGCAGCATTATTGAACCAGAAGCATAATTAAACTAGAAAGCAGCATTATTGAACCAGAAGCAATATTAAACCAGAAGCATTATTAAACTAGAAAGAAGCATTATTAAACCAGAAGCATTATTAAACTAGAAAGAAGCATTATTAAACCAGAAGCATTATTAAACTAGAAAGCAGCATTATTGAACCAGAAGCATTATTAAACCAGAAGCATTATTAAACTAGAAAGAAGCATTATTAAACCAGAAGCAATATTAAACTAGAAAGCAGCATTATTAAACTAGAAAGCAGCATTATTGAACCAGAAGCATTATTAAACTAGAAAGCAGCATTATTAAACCAGAAGCAATATTAAACTAGAAAGCAGCAATATTAAACTAGAAAGCAGCATTATTGAACCAGAAGCATTATTAAACTAGAAAGAAGCATTATTAAACTAGAAAGCAGCATTATTAAACTAGAAAGAAGCATTATTAAACCAGAAGCATTATTAAAGTAGAAAGAAGCATTATTAAACCAGAAGCATTATTAAACTAGAAAGCAGCAATATTAAACTAGAAAGCAGCATTATTAAACTAGAAAGCAGCATTATTGAACCAGAAGCATTATTAAACTAGAAAGCAGCATTATTAAACCAGAAGCAATATTAAACTAGAAAGCAGCAATATTAAACTAGAAAGCAGCATTATTGAACCAGAAGCATTATTAAACTAGAAAGAGGCATTATTAAACTAGAAAGCAGCATTATTGAACCAGAAGCATTATTAAACTAGAAAGCAGCATTATTAAACCAGAAGCAATATTAAACTAGAAAGCAGCAATATTAAACTAGAAAGAAGCATTATTAAACCAGAAGCAATATTAAACTAGAAAGCAGCATTATTAAACTAGAAAGCAGCATTATTGAACCAGAAGCATTATTAAACTAGAAAGCAGCATTATTGAAACAGAAGCATTATTAAACTAGAAAGAAGCATTATTAAACTAGAAAGCAGCATTATTGAACCAGAAGCATTATTAAACTAGAAAGCAGCATTATTGAACCAGAAGCAATATTAAACTAGAAAGCAGCATTATTAAACTAGAAAGCAGCATTATTGAACCAGAAGCATTATTAAACTAGAAAGAAGCATTATTAAACCAGAAGCAATATTAAACTAGAAAGCAGCAATATTAAACTAGAAAGCAGCATTATTAAACTAGAAAGCAGCATTATTGAACCAGAAGCATTATTAAACTAGAAAGCAGCATTATTAAACCAGAAGCAATATTAAACTAGAAAGCAGCAATATTAAACTAGAAAGCAGCATTATTGAACCAGAAGCATTATTAAACTAGAAAGAAGCATTATTAAACTAGAAAGCAGCATTATTGAACCAGAAGCATTATTAAACTAGAAAGCAGCATTATTAAACCAGAAGCAATATTAAACTAGAAAGCAGCAATATTAAACTAGAAAGAAGCATTATTAAACCAGAAGCAATATTAAACTAGAAAGCAGCATTATTAAACTATAAAGCAGCATTATTGAACCAGAAGCATTATTAAACTAGAAAGCAGCATTATTAAACCAGAAGCATTATTAAACTAGAAAGCAGCATTATTAAACTAGAAAGCAGCATTATTAAACCAGAAGCATTATTAAACTAGAAAGCAGCATTATTAAACTAGAAAGCAGCATTATTGAACCAGAAGCATTATTAAACTAGAAAGCAGCATTATTAAACCAGAAGCATTATTAAACTAGAAAGCAGCATTATTAAACTAGAAAGCAGCATTATTAAACCAGAAGCAATATTAAACTAGAAAGCAGCAATATTAAACTAGAAAGAAGCATTATTAAACCAGAAGCAATATTAAACTAGAAAGCAGCATTATTAAACTAGAAAGCAGCATTATTAAACCAGAAGCATTATTAAACTAGAAAGCAGCATTATTAAACTAGAAAGCAGCATTATTAAACCAGAAGCAATATTAAACTAGAAAGCAGCAATATTAAACTAGAAAGAAGCATTATTAAACCAGAAGCAATATTAAACTAGAAAGCAGCATTATTAAACCAGAAGCATTATTAAACTAGAAAGCAGCATTATGAAACCAGAAGCATTATTAAACTAGAAAGCAGCATTATTAAACTAGAAAGCAGCATTATTAAACCAGAAGCAACATTAAACTAGAAAGCAGCAATATTAAACTAGAAAGAAGCATTATTAAACCAGAAGCATTATTAAACTAGAAAGCAGCATTATTAAACCAGAAGCATTATTAAACTAGAAAGCAGCATTATTAAACCAGAAGCATTATTAAACTAGAAAGCAGCATTATTAAACCAGAAGCATTATTAAACTAGAAAGCAGCATTATTAAACCAGAAGCATTATTAAACTAGAAAGCAGCATTATTAAACCAGAAGCATTATTAAACTAGAAAGCAGCATTATTAAACTAGAAAGCAGCATTATTAAACCAGAAGCAATATTAAACTAGAAAGCAGCAATATTAAACTAGAAAGAAGCATTATTAAACCAGATGCAATATTAAACTAGAAAGCAGCATTATTAAACCAGAAGCATTATTAAACTAGAAAGCAGCATTATTAAACCAGAAGCATTATTAAACTAGAAAGCAGCATTATTAAACTAGAAAGCAGCATTATTAAACCACAAGCAATATTAAACTAGAAAGCAGCAATATTAAACTAGAAAGAAGCATTATTAAACCAGAAGCAATATTAAACTAGAAAGCAGCATTATTAAACCAGAAGCATTATTAAACTAGAAAGCAGCATTATTAAACTAGAAAGAAGCATTATTAAACCAGAAGCATTATTAAACTAGAAAGCAGCATTATTAAACCAGAAGCATTATTAAACTAGAAAGCAGCATTATTAAACCAGAAGCATTATTAAACTAGAAAGCAGCATTATTAAACCAGAAGCATTATTAAACTAGAAAGCAGCATTATTAAACCAGAAGCATTATTAAACTAGAAAGCAGCATTATTAAACCAGAAGCATTATTAAACTAGAAAGCAGCATTATTAAACTAGAAAGCAGTATTATTAAACCAGAAGCATTATTAAACTAGAAAGCAGCATTATTAAACCAGAAGCATTATTAAACTAGAAAGCAGCATTATTAAACTAGAAAGCAGCATTATTAAACCAGAAGCAATATTAAACTAGAAAGCAGCAATATTAAACTAGAAAGAAGCATTATTAAACCAGAAGCAATATTAAACTAGAAAGCAGCATTATTAAACCAGAAGCAATATTAAACTAGAAAGCAGCAATATTAAACTAGAAAGAAGCATTATTAAACCAGAAGCATTATTAAACTAGAAAGCAGCATTATTAAACCAGAAGCATTATTAAACTAGAAAGCAGCATTATTAAACCAGAAGCATTATTAAACTAGAAAGCAGCATTATTAAACCAGAAGCATTATTAAACTAGAAAGCAGCATTATTAAACCAGAAGCATTATTAAACTAGAAAGCAGCATTATTAAACCAGAAGCATTATTAAACTAGAAAGCAGCATTATTAAACTAGAAAGCAGCATTATTAAACCAGAAGCAATATTAAACTAGAAAGCAGCAATATTAAACTAGAAAGAAGCATTATTAAACCAGATGCAATATTAAACTAGAAAGCAGCATTATTAAACCAGAAGCATTATTAAACTAGAAAGCAGCATTATTAAACCAGAAGCATTATTAAACTAGAAAGCAGCATTATTAAACTAGAAAGCAGCATTATTAAACCAGAAGCAATATTAAACTAGAAAGCAGCAATATTAAACTAGAAAGAAGCATTATTAAACCAGAAGCAATATTAAACTAGAAAGCAGCATTATTAAACCAGAAGCATTATTAAACTAGAAAGCAGCATTATTAAACTAGAAAGCAGCATTATTAAACCAGAAGCAATATTAAACTAGAAAGCAGCAATATTAAACTAGAAAGCAGCAATATTAAACTAGAAAGCAGCATTATTAAACCAGAAGCAATATTAAACTAGAAAGCAGCATTATTAAACCAGAAGCATTATTAAACTAGAAAGCAGCATTATTAAACTAGAAAGCAGCATTATTAAACCAGAAGCAATATTAAACTAGAAAGCAGCAATATTAAACAAGAAAGCAGCAATATTAAACTAGAAAGCAGCATTATTAAACCAGAAGCATTATTAAACTAGAAAGCAGCATTATTAAACCAGAAGCATTATTAAACTAGAAAGCAGCATTATTAAACTAGAAAGCAGCATTATTAAACCAGAAGCAATATTAAACTAGAAAGCAGCAATATTAAACTAGAAAGAAGCATTATTAAACCAGAAGCAATATTAAACTAGAAAGCAGCATTATTAAACTAGAAAGCAGCATTATTGAACCAGAAGCATTATTAAACTAGAAAGCAGCATTATTAAACCAGAAGCATTATTAAACCAGAAGCATTATTAAACTAGAAAGCAGCATTATTAAACCAGAAGCATTATTAAACCAGAAGCAATATTAAACTAGAAAGCAGCATTATTAAACCAGAAGCATTATTAAACCAGAAGCAATATTAAACTAGAAAGAAGCATTATTAAACTAGAAAGCAGCATTATTGAACCAGAAGCATTATTAAACTAGAAAGCAGCATTATTAAACCAGAAGCAATATTAAACTAGAAAGCAGCAATATTAAACTAGAAAGCAGCATTATTGAACCAGAAGCATTATTAAACTAGAAAGCAGCATTATTGAACCAGAAGCATTATTAAACTAGAAAGCAGCATTATTAAACCAGAAGCATTATTAAACTAGAAAGCATCTGAGAATGCAAAGTCCATCCACGTCTGTTTGTACTCAGACGTCTTAATCCGTATACTCAAATAACAAAAACAGTTAAAAAAAAAAAACAAAATGAAAATTGATGATTTTATCTTTGAGGTGTAGATCTAAAAAAATAATGAGCTCCCAGATTTTGATTGGTGAACTAGTTATGCGACCCAATGTGCAAATTCTTAAAATTTCATGTCAATTGGACAAAATTTTCCGATTTTATGCAACATTGACCTTTGACCTTTTGATCTATAAAAAAATAGACTCCTACCTTTTGATTAGTGAACCAATTCAGTGACCCGATATGCCAATTCTTTAAAATTTTAAGTCAATCGGATGAAAATTGGTGATTTTACGCTACCTTGACCTTTGAGCTTTTGATCTAAAAACAAACAAACAATCGGCTTGTAGCTTTTGATTGGTGAACCAATTCAGTGACCGAATGTGCAAGTTCTTAAAATTTCAGGTAAATCGGATGAAGATTGACGATTTTATGTGATGCTGACCTTTGACCTTTTGACCATATCATTCATTTACCTTCTCCATATTGTCATAATAAAGCTTTGTTAAAAAATTGATGACAAATCTCAAATGGTAAATCGAAATTTCAGGTCAACTAGATGAAAATTGATGATCTTAGGTGACGCTGATGTTTGACCTTTTGACAAAATTATTAATTTTCCTTCCCAGTATTATCACAATAAGGCTTTGGTGAAAATTTGTTGACAATAGCTCAAATGGTAAAAAAAAAGTTATGGCACAGACACACACACACACACACACACACACACACACACACACACACACACACACACACACACACATACACACAAATGATTACAAAACCCCGTCTCCTGCGCGCTCTGCGACATCACAACGTCGACCGATATGCCACCGCCCACATTATTACATCATTGTACATACTTGAGTATCCCAAGTTTGATTTAAATCCCTTCAGCTTTTCTCAAGTATCAGATTTTGAAATGACATGACCTCTGACCTTTGACACCGAAATCTAATTAGTTCATCTTTGCATCATTATACATACTTGTACCAAGTTTAGCTTGGATCACTTTAGCTGTTCCTAAGTTATTGTGGTCATGGCAACTTATCGCAGACGGATGCACGGACAGACGGACAGACGGACAGCCAGACGGACAACCAAAAAACATAATACCTGCAGTGACTTCGTCAGTTGAGACATAAAAAATACTTTACCTTGTGTAAAGTGTGTCTTTCTCTGCTGTTGCTATACTTCTTTGAGAATTTGCATGATCTTTTAATTTCCTTTTTATTTCTCTTTCTTCCTTCTACCCCTCCTCTCTTTTGGAGGTACATGGGGAAAAAAAATTCAGGGGGGCAAGTTCAACACCCCCCCCCCCCCCCAACCTTCTCCCACTTCCGGCACCCTTGCACATGGATCTGAATCTGGGTTCAAATCCCGATTGGAAACGTTTGAATAATCAACCTCATCCACAACATCCAGTTCATGTTCCTCTTCTCAAAGCTGCCTAGAGGGGGCATCATTTGCAACATTACGATACCCGGGGTGATATCTTGCATCAAAATTAAAATTCGCTAAATGCGCAACCCATCTCTGCTATATTGCTCCAAACTTAGCAGTTTGAAGGTGACAAAGGGGGTTATTGTCTGTAATCACTGTAAACCTAGAGCCTAAAGGTACCCTCAAAATCTCTCCTATTTGGCCCACTTAAGAGGGAGAAGTTCACGCCGATAAAATCGGAGGAGACAATAACCGTGGAGAGACACGAATGAGTAAGGAACGTCCTGTGTGAGGAAGGGTTCTGTTAACCAGATGATGTCTGGTTTATCAGCAACGACCTGTATTGAGAGATCTGTCAGGTTAGAACGGAGATCTCGGATGTTTGAGGTCTACACAGTTAGAGATATGAGGGAGGAGGCATTGGGAAGAGCAGTATTGGGGGTTGAGGGGGGGGGAGGCTTTGGTGGGCATGGAGAGGTGAGGGGAAATTTTGAGTGTGAAGGGTGTGGGGAAAGGTTTGAGTGTATGGAGTTTGGAGGAAGATTTGAGAGTGTGGGGTGATGGTTTGAGCATGTGGGATGTGGGAGAAGGTTTGAGTGTGTGGGGTGTGGGTGAGGGAGTGGGGTGATGGTTTGAGCATGTGGGGTGTAGGGAAAGGTTTGAGTGTGTGGGGTGCAGGTGAGGGTTTGAGCATGTGTGGTGTGGGGGAAGGTTTGAGTGTGTGGAGTGAGGGTTTGAGCATGTGTGGTGTGGGGGAAAGTTTGAGTGTGTGGAGTGAGGGTTTGAGCATGTGTGGTGCAGGGGAAGGTTTGAGTGTGTGGAGTGAGGGTTTGAGCATGTGTGGTGCAGGGGAAGGTTTGAGTGTGTGGAGTGAGGGTTTGAGCATGTGTGGTGCAGGGGAAGGTTTGAGTGTGTGGAGTGAGGGTTTAAGCATGTGTGGTGCAGGGGAAGGTTTGAGTGTGTGGAGTGAGGGTTTGAGCATGTCTGGTGCAGGGGAAGGTTTGAGTGTGTGGAGTGAGGGTTTGAGCATGTGTGGTGTGGGGGAAGGTTTGTGTGTGTGGAGTGAGGGTTTTAGCATGTGTGGTGCAGGGGAAGGTTTGAGTGTGTGGAGTGAGGGTTTGAGCATGTGTGGTGCAGGGGAAGGTTTGAGTGTGTGGAGTGAGGGTTTGAGCATGTGTGGTGCAGGGGAAGGTTTGAGTGTGTGGAGTGAGGGTTTGAGCATGTGTGGTGCAGGGGAAGGTTTGAGTGTGTGGAGTGAGGGTTTTGGCATGTGTGGTGCAGGGGAAGGTTTGAGTGTGTGGAGTGAGGGTTTGAGCATGTGTGGTGTGGGGGAAGGTTTGAGTGTGTGGAGTGAGGGTTTGAGCATGTGTGGTGCGGGGGAAGGTTTGAGTGTGTGGAGTGAGGGTTTGAGCATGTGTGGTGCAGGGGAAGGTTTGAGTGTGTGGAGTGAGGGCTTGAGCATGTGTGGTGTGGGGGAAGGTTTGAGTGTGTGGAGTGAGGATTTGAGCATGTGTGGTGTGGGGGAAGGTTTGAGTGTGTGGAGTGAGGGTTTGAGCATGTGTGGTGCAGGGGAAGGTTTGAGTGTGTGGAGTGAGGGTTTGAGCATGTGTGGCGTGGGGGAAGGTTTGAGTGTGTGGAGTGAGGGTTTGAGCATGTGTGGTGTGGGGGAAGGTTTGAGTGTGTGGAGTGAGGATTTGAGCATGTGTGGTGTGGGGGAAGGTTTGAGTGTGTGGAGTGAGGATTTGAGCATGTGTGGTGTGGGGGAAGGTTTGAGTGTGTGGAGTGAGGGTTTGAGCATGTGTGGTGTGGGGGAAGGTTTGAGTGTGTGGAGTGAGGGTTTGAGCATGTGTGGTGTGGGGGAAGGTTTGAGTGTGTGGAGTGAGGGTTTGAGCATGTGTGGTGTGGGGGAGGGAAGGTTTGAGTGTGTGGAGTGAGGATTTGAGCATGTGTGGTGTGGGGGAAGGTTTGAGTGTGTGGAGTGAGGGTTTGAGCATGTGTGGTGTGGGGGGAAGGTTTGAGTGTGTGGAGTGAGGATTTGAGCATGTGTGGTGTGGGGGAAGGTTTGAGTGTGTGGAGTGAGGGTTTGAACATGTGTGGTGTGGGGGAAGGTTTGAGTGTGTGGAGTGAGGATTTGAGCATGTGTGGTGTGGGGGAAGGTTTGAGTGTGTGGAGTGAGGGTTTGAGCATGTGTGGTGTGGGGGAAGGTTTGAGTGTGTGGAGTGAGGGTTTGAGCATGTGTGGTGCAGGGGAAGGTTTGAGTGTGTGGAGTGAGGGTTTGAGCATGTGTGGTGCAGGGGAAGGTTTGAGTGTGTGGAGTGAGGGTTTGAGCATGTGTGGTGTGGGGGAAGGTTTGAGTGTGTGGAGTGAGGATTTGAGCATGTGTGGTGTGGGGGAAGGTTTGAGTGTGTGGAGTGAGGGTTTGAGCATGTGTGGTGTGGGGGAAGGTTTGAGTGTGTGGAGTGAGGATTTGAGCATGTGTGGTGTGGGGGAAGGTTTGAGTGTGTGGAGTGAGGGTTTGAGCATGTGTGGTGTGGGGGAAGGTTTGTGCATGAGCCTTAGAAAAAAAATAAACTTAAAATAAAATAAATCCTGTATATATACTCGGACATATATATTCGCCAAAACATTGCCGAAGCTTCACAATGGGAGTTGTTTGTAAGGATGCGTCGTTGTTATGCAGTACAAGTGTATAACCTCAAGCAGGTCATCCCTATTTCTCCATCTCTAAGCATAAACTCACTTGTGTTGGGCATTTTGTGCCCATCAATTTGTTCATGCAATCTCTCAGTCTTTGTTCTAAGTAAGCTCCATTGTTTTATTCCAGTTCACCCTTTTGTTTTGTTTTCTCTGTAATTCGGTCCTTTTGTTAGTAATGCACAATTTTTTTTCTTCTGTCCTGAGATCACCTGTTATGATGTATTTATGTGAATATTTAAATAGGGAATGTGGGAATGTTCACAACCTTTATAGTTGCATTTTTTGGGTTGAAGATCTTCCCCCTTTATTGCCCCTCTTCTCTGTTGTAGAGTTTCTGGAAATTTACTCCACATTTCCTTCTGTTGTTTTTTCTCAATATTGACTATTTCTACCCCTTTGTTATCAAACAGTTTTAACTATGTCGTTTGCCTTTCTTCTGTCAAACTGTTGTTGTTGTTTTTTGTACATTTTATAGTCAATCCCAAAATGGCTTTCATGGGTTGAATTGCGAGTTCTTCTTCTTCTTCTTCTTCTTCTTCTTCTTCAGCACTCTACGCTTAACGTAGAGGTTTAAACGGTAACTACGTTTAACCGGTTACCTATTTGTGCATCTTCTTTAAGTTTCATTTCAATGTATCCATCTTGATTCTGTTGCTATTAATGAATTCACAGATGTGCGATTTACCAAGATCAGCGAGATCCGATCAATCATTTATGACCGAAAAACGTTGCACCTTTATATCTCCGAAACGGCTCCATGGAAAATAAATTAAACGTGGCTCATTGTAAAGAACTCTGCACGGGGAATAAGTGTTGTCAAAAATGACGTCATTGATTCCTTAATTATGATGTCATAATTCAAGAAGTACAACGCTTAGTCCGATTGGTTTGAAATTTATTGAGCGTGATCAACGCAACGATTATATTGGAGAATGGGAATTTATGATGTCATCGGTCACGTGGTCTGGCAGGCATATTGGATCAAAGAAAAAAAAACCCCTCAAAAACCGAAGAGTTGGATCGCACCAAGTTGGCTGCGTGGGGTAAATACTCAATGAATACCATTCATTACTGTATGGGATTGAAGGGGATAAATATGGACCACTTTTGGGAATTTGGAGCTCATAATAAGGGCACATAGCAATGTAAAAAAATACTTTAGATTATATCTTTAGGTACCTCATTAAGGTGCACAGTGGGGTAAAATATCACGTTTCACGTGCCATCAATTAATTGAAATTATCAGTCTTTCCAGTGAAGCTACCCGCCACAAACCATATACTGCTAGAAAGCTAAGAGTATGAGGAATCCAAAAATACAGACACAAGTGAATTTCGGATACAAATAAACATGTGAGCTTTAATTTTCTAGACACATACAAAAATTTGTTTTTTTGGTTGACATAATTGAAACTGGAACTACTGCTAACTGCCTCAGTCAATCTGTTATTTACCCCTTTGGGTAGTTAGTATGGGTATATCCAAAGAGACCAGTGGTGGCTTTTCAGTAAATTGTAATGATAATTACACAAAATATTTTTTCTTTGTTTTTAAAGAAAAATACAAGGATTTTTTTCATAACTCAATTTGTAGTAGGGGTATCTTAAAAAGCCATCATTAATTCACCCAACATGTTAAGATGATTATTAATGCCAAATTTCATTCAATTTGGATGATTAGTTTTCAAATTATTTCAACTTATTTCTTTGGAAATAAGTACCAATCAAAACAGTTTGATTCTGAAAATATATACTTCAAAGAACACTTTGAAATGTGTTACGGATTCGTCACTTCCGCTGTTGTGGTTTTCACCCACTTGACATATTTCTGATATTATGTACTATTATTATTCTCAAAAGGTTTATTATTCAGGAACAGCTATCTAAAGTTTAAAAGGTTAACTTAAAATGATACAGGAAACCGAACCGGAAGACGAGGAGGTGAAGAGGAAGAGGCGGCGCGAGCAAAGTTGGAGAAGACGCGTGACGTCAAGGCTCCATAGCGAGGCTGGTCTACCGAAAGTCGCGAGGGAATTTTGAGTTCCTTGAAGGGACATCCGGCGATAGCAATTATCGCTGGAGTGGAAAATCTGCGTAGTCAGATTTGGGCACTGAGATTTCGACGAATCCTCACCTAGTCGCATCGGCTCAAGTAAGAGCCGTCGGCCATTTTGAACCCCGTGCTTCGGACACCTACAAAGGTTTTGCCTCGCGTCATCTTCACCCCAACATCCTACCGTTTGTCGGGGATGTGTGTGTGCGACCGCTTCTTCTCCAATTACGTTGCAGTTCGCTGAGTGAGCGGTGAAGGTGCCCCTCTGAAGGGCACCGTTGTACAGTTTCGGCGGGGCGATCACCATTGTCAACTGTACGTGATTCGAATATCGACTGGAGAGCGAGATTCGGGCTTCGACTGGATATCGTTCTAGTGACCGCTGGAGCCAATCACATTCGCCTTGGAAAAGGTTATAGAGACATTGAGGAGTGTCCGTTTCACTCGCTGGGAGCGCAGTGAGTTATCTGACTTTATTGATGGTATATAGAGTGTTCTCTTAATTGCCATTTGTTGTACCGTTATTCCTGTGTGATTTTCAATATATTATTTGTTCATTTATAATCATTGGTGTGGTTTCACTATTGATTTCTAACACAGAGTAACATATTTTTCTGCCGTGGCTCCTCTCGGGGTTCGGAGGTGTACCGAGACCAGGAGATCGTAGACGAACACGTAACACATGAAAAACAACAATGTTTTTATTTTTTTATTTTTTACCCCACTGTGCACCTTAATATTTATTTTTGGATCGACTATAGTCACCATATGAATCGTGAGAGTCACAATACATCTAGCCTGGGATTAGGAAGGGCCTAAATAAGTCTGTGATACCCTGGTCTTTCCTAAAAAGTACAATAATATCGATGAAGCACCAAGAGTTTACAAAGATCTACAAAGTGTCCCTCTGAGAGTCATTTTGAGGGTTGGGGTATGTATGCCTACTTACTATGAGCGTACTGTGAGCTTCACCATGGAAAATGCAGAGGCACAGCGCACACTTGATGTCCAGGTGTGTTATAGTTTGTTTGCATTGGCCACAAGGGAGGTAATACAGGCAGTTCACCCATCCATCAATGTCTGCCGACCTTAAGATTGTAAACATTAACGAGAGCCGAAACCACAATAAACATGCTCGTCGTGACTCATGAAGCCTCCACTTGGTATGGATGTGCAGCGACTAGCACGACACATCATCACCTTTGTGTTGCCTTCAAACAGCAGGCGTTCAAATGAATATACACGGTCATCCCAAAAGTTTTTTTCCACCACATCTACATCATGGACGTAGTACCATTGACAAAATGTATTCATGTCAAGTTCTTCTATTCTGTTCTGTCAACTTCATGCAGTGGCTGACAAATCAGTTTGATCCAAGTATAGAAGCCTTCCTTCTGAAGTGTCTGTAAGGTATGAGTGGATTTGGCTTTGTTAAGCTCTTCAGCAGATGAAAAACGTCTTCCCTGAACCTTGGTGGATTTGTTTTATTTTCTTCATAAAATTTATCGGTGGATTTTCATGTACATTCTTCTTCTGCTTCACCTTGAATTTAACAGTAACTCAAATGTCTTCTTTCTTCATGAAGTATTCTTCCATGGCCCTGCCCTTGGGAAGTGATGTCATTATTTGAATTCCTGAAACAAAAAAATGAGAAACTTGATATTTAGCAGACATCTACCAGACAAAACACAATGCCAGTTTGTGTGTTTGTACAGATGTCTGTCCCCCTACGTAAGGGTAGGTTTTAAAGGCCAATCTTTTAACATGAATGTGTGTTCACTGTGGTCTATTGAGGAGGATAAAACGAACTTGAAAAGCATTTTCCATAAAAGAGTAATTATGTCTCTTCTATTGGAATTGCAGACGGTTTTTTTTGTTTTGTTTTTTACAAGATCGAGCCTCGTGTAAGAGCTAACATTAATGACAAAAAACAAACGGACACCTAAGACGAAATAAAGGGAGCGAGGGACAAGATGGGGAGAGATGGGGAAGCACACAAGCACAACATTTGAGAGCAGGGACATCGGGAGATCTGTGGGAGGGAGAGGGCTTGGGGGGAGGAGGCGTGGAAAGGGATGTGGGGGGTGGGAGAGCTAAAAAAAAAACACATGGACACTGCTAGGACTTCCAGGAAAGAAGTCGGTATTTCAGAAAAGTGGATCCTGGCTGAATTAAGGGGGGTAGAAAAGATCGAGGTGTTGGATGGAGGAAGATAAGAGATGGCGGTGAACAGCTGTTTTAAAGACCTGGAGGGATTAGTGGGATTGAAGAGAGTGAGGGAGTTTGTTCCAGAGGTGGGAGAAAAGAGGAATGAAAGAAAGGTGAGCAGAGAGTCTTGATTTTGGCAATTTCACCAGAAGAGGGTTGCAAGCAGATCTTGTGCGACCTGTAGGAGTATTTGGGGGACAGAGCACAGACAGGGCTGGGGGGGCTAGGCCAGAGAGGAGTCGATAGAAGACAGAGAGACCACCAACCTGCCTGTGGTGAGCGAGTGACAGCCCCTCAGCATCAGCTTAATCGCGGGAGATTCCAATGATTCTGAAAGCTTTGGTTTCAACAGCGTGAAGTCCAGCTAGGTATGAGGCAGGAGCACCAGCCCAGAGGGGAGAGCAGTCCTCCATTGAGCTGCAGATGAAAGCCTTGTCTGAGGTGAGGAGCTCAGGTGTGCCAAGGAAGGACTTTGCACGACGGAGAATGCCCAGTCGGCGACTGGCTTTGGAGGCCAGCTTGGAAATGTGGTTTTCCCAGGAAATATCATGGCAGATTGTGAGACCCAAGATATTGAGTGACAGAACTTCTTGGAAAGGATTGTTGAGAAAGTAGATGGGAGGGTTGTCCAGACGGTCTTTTCGGAGAGACATCGTAAGAGTGTGAGATTTGTCAGGAATGAAAGACATGTTCCACTTGTTTGCCCAGTCTGTGATTTTGTCCAGGTCTGCAGAGAATGAGGAGGCTGTAGACTGTCGATCTGAGCGATGAGGTATGGAGCAGCAGAGAGTGGAGTCATCAGCAAAGAGATAGGGAGGATTTTCCAGAGAGTCGGAGAGATCATTGATGAAGACCAGAGTACAACATTTAGGGTAGGGTAGGGCCCAGAACACTGCCTTGGGGAACTCCAGCCTGAACAGGAAGGGGAGATGAGAGAAATCCATAAATCCATAGAAATCCATAGACAGTGGCTTGCAAACTGAGCCTCAAGGGCAGTGTACAGAAACGTTTAAAAAAAAATAACAATAAATACAAGGCACAGGGAGGTGAAATTCGCTGCACGTGATGTACAGCACGCAGAGAGTAAAACGAGTGTTCATTTACATCGGTAGGATGCCGAATAAATAAAGAAGATATAAGCACACCTGACACGAGGCCCAGACTTCAGACTTTGACACGCACACGAGGCTGCACCATAGAATAAACTATTCCAACCCATCATTTTATAAGCTTTCATACAAGTAGTAAATAATGAGACTATAAATGTAATATAATTTTGGCGATCACCGAGACCTTTTTAGTGAAGACCTACAAGCGGGGTGGCCAAATTTTTAGGGCGAATGATTTATGCTTGCCTCGAGGAGCCCGAGGAGGAAAAGGAACTAAGGGAAAAGGAAATACAGCATTCAAAAATTTCAGGTTGGTATTTATGTTATTATAATAGTTATTTTATACATGGTTAGTGCAATGTGCATCTATTTATTGCGTATTCAAATACAGCGGAAATTTGACCAGCTTCTGCCCCCTGTTCCCACTTACTCTCAACCTATTCCCCACCCAACTTCCCAGAATCACACATGGAAGTCCATTTTCATCCCTCACTCCTCCTATGTCATTACAAGTTACTTTCCCTTCTCTCCAAACCTATCCATTACTCCACCCTCATTTATCTCTCCTATTTTCCTTCCTCTGCTTCTTTTTCTCGATTTTCAATTTTCCAGAATTAGCCTTCCCCCTCTGCCCCTGGTGTCTACGTAATAAGTTTATGTCTCCGAATAATGCGCCACTGGGATGTCACCTGCACGTTGGATCTCTGTCATTGTGCATACTTTTCACACCACTTTCAACATGGTACCAGGTAGAAATGGCCCCCACTATGGTACGAATTGTAAGGTGAGAATTTCGTTACGGCGCGACTTTCATCCCAACGCAGCTATTAACTGTCATCCTGGTGTTTCACCAGCAGGGTGATTCATCAAGACGTGTGCCCAACTGCCCTCCCTTAGATGGACATTCAATTGGATATCTCATCATTGTCAGACCTAGTTGGTGGACTGGAGAACTCATCTGCACTGGTCATTGGTGTATCTTAACCCTTGGATGCAGTGATTGGGCCTCGGAGGCCCACAAGGTTTTTTTGGTTGCAAAAACTATGCTGTACAATTTTTTTTTGGAATGAGCCTCATTTTCACCGACTTTCATGTTGTTACACAAAATTCAGTGACATAAAAGAAAAATTCATTCAGGCTCACGGGAAAATCTTCATTCTTCACTTATAACCCAAAAAGCCGATACTAATGCAGGCCTGGGGCCTTCGAGGCCCCGCATAAATGTTGTTGTACTACTATGTTGTATCATTATTTTCTTGATATGAGCCTCATTATATGCTCCTATAACTTGGTTACAAATAATTCAGTGACAAAAACATGAAAATTAAAAAACTTTACACGAATACATTCGTGGGGCCTCCGAGGCCCAATGGCTGCATAGCTGTCGGATTTTTGACAGTTGTGGACATATACATTCTAAATAAAAGGATTAGTGAATCATATTTTTTGAGCAAATACTCCTCCATGAGCCTCAACTTTTTAGAGAAAAAAAGTTGAAAAACCAAGAACAAAATTTGTTTTTGCCAATTTAAAAAAAAGATTAATTACTTCTATGGGATTCTTCCAACTAATAGGATCGATGATTCACATTTTCTGAGCAAATACACATCCATGAGCATCGACTTGGATTGAAAAAGGATATGAAAGAAAAAAATCTATAAAAATAATAATAATAATAACATTACACGAATACATCCGTTGGGCCTCCGAGGCCCAATGGCTCGCCACTCCTAGGCAGGACATTTGAATGGTGTTCATTCATCCCAGTAAACTGGTACTCATTTTGCCGACCTCGGAAGAATGAAGGGCTGAGTCAAACCAGCTGGTGTTAATTCAACGGCATGACAGGGGCTTGAACTCAAGACCCTGAGACCTCAAGCCAGCCACCTTAACTGTTAAGCAAACACCACGCTCCCTTTGCAAAGACGAGATTAATTATCGCCGGCATCCTAATCAAAACACAAATTCTTGCTATAATCTACAGGGGACACTGCATCCGTGGCACAGCCATATTCCCAGAAAATCATGCAAACCAGCAGCCACATTCTGCACTCAAAATGGTGATAGTGTCCACTATAGGCCGATCGAAAGGCATTCGAAACGAAATTCGTGACCATAAGTATATTGTGTGTTGAAGGAAGGAATTAAGGTATTTGCACGATTGCCCACAATGTGTCGTTTTGAAATGCTCGATTTGAAGTTTAAGTTCTGGATAGGCCTTTAAATCAAATGCTTAGGGGCAGAATTTGTTTACATCATTTAGATTATTTACATGACTGCAATGGTGAGTCGTCACAATCCCAGTCCCAGTCCCAGTGGTCCAATTGCATTCTGGGGGTAAGAAAATGCTGCAGTCCTGATAACCCATGGGGACAACCTTCAAGCTTTCACCTTTATTCACTAAAACTGAGGCCTGTAACACACACCCTCTGGAGGACCGGACCTTTCAATTATATAGAGTAAGCGCCAACCATAATTTTTTTAATTGATTTGTCGAAATATGATTGAGCCGAGAGTCCCAAGCCAGTCCTAAACTAGTCACGCTTAATATCGGCAAAGTCACCGAACATACAGGTACAGAAGAAGGTCATTGCGGCAGTTTGCATTAACGGCAACAATCTTTTTAACATGAAAGGGAGATCAAAGGTCCTGATTTAGGAGTGCGTCGGGGTTTTTACAGCATTACCAATCTGCGAGCCTTGTTGTCCCGATCCTTTGGCTGGACGTTCCGTCTCCTCGTGCCAGATGTACGGCTTGGTGCATGAATTTATCAACGCACGCGTTCTGCTTTCTCTGCCAAATCTCGGCAAATGGAAGCATTGTTATCCTGCTGTGCACAGCCCAGGGAACGCTCCATCAACAGGAAAACCACGACGTGTGTCATATATAATACCAGCACAAAAATAAAACACTTATAGAAAACATATACAAATTAAAAAGAGTTAGAAAAGATAAAATTAATTTTAGAAATGTGGTTCCAATATCTAGTCGCATCGGCTTTCCAGCGGGCATGCCCAAATTGGAGATGCAGTTAAGGTGTGTGTGTTTCTGCATATATATATATATATATATATATATATATATATATATATATATATATATATATATATATATATATATATATATATATATATATATACAGTATATATATATATATATATATATATATATATATATATATATATATATATATATATATATATACAATGTATATATATATATATATATATATATATTGTTGCGAATATGGAATTTGGCCTCCATATCCGCTTGTAAATATTCCCCTATTTTCTCCAATACTCCCCAACTTTCCCCGATCCCCCATTCCCTAGTCCCATTGCATGTAAATAACAATCAGTAGAGCCGACCTTCCCCTTATTCCCCCATTAAATGTCGTGCCCAGGTCCACCGCACCACACGTAGACAACTTTCGGACATCTTCCTAGTTATTCTTATTCTATGTCAGTTAAGGCCTCGTCTCCATTAATTATGACTCTTCGTTGCACCAGAATGTGATTATATGGCATCAGTAGTGAGTTTAGGACCTTTCCCATACCTCCTTCCATCTTCTTCCCCAACAATTACAACAACAACAGAGGAGATGGCGGCGGAGCGGGGGAGGATGCGTCCTCACACCGGCTCGATTAGCGCCATAGACCATGCGCTCCACGGGGTTACCACGAAGGGGCTCCTTGTCAGCTCCTCGTCAAGGGCGGAGCCTGGTAAACCCCCCGCACGCACCCAATGAGAAGCAACGTGCCGATTCCACGAGGCGGAGCTAACGAGCCGAGGGCGTGTCACTCCCCGCCGGATATACGCGGCCACGCGCCGGATGTGACGAGAGATGCGCACCCAGCTTGGAGAAGGAAAGCCACCTGCGAGCGCTGAGTCAGATGCGCCCCCAGCTTGAGCAGACAAGACGCCATCCGAGCGCTGCGACCTCCCCGCATCTCTGGACCGGACCGAGTCGATTCTGACCTTTGAGCCCAGGTGCACCTGGAGCCATCGCTACCCGCCTGTCCTTTCCATCAATCCCCGTGTGAGTCAGCATTTTGTCCCGTTTACCTGTCGTCTGTTGGGAATAATATAAGATTGTGTCTAAGTGCTTGTCTTTCTATGCTGTCCCTCTTGTAGTTGTAATCTAACCTTCCGCCTTAATATAACCTCCTCCGGAGGTCTTGAGAACTGAACCCCTGGTGTCGTATTGTGTTATTGTAATCCAGCCGGGTGTCTTCTTTTTCTTATTGAGCCAGCATAGCGCGACTAGTCAACGTTCGGGCACAATCGGGTAACTTGTGCAGACGTGGTCATACCAATAAACCGCTCGGTAAATAACATCCAAGCCACGTCTGTAACAATTGGTGTCGGGAGTGGGATTCGAGGCCCGACCAAATTTTGAAAAAAAAACGAATAGAGGAAAAAAAAAAAAATTTGGTCAAAATTTGGAGCGGCCGAAATTTGTTTTGTTTTACGAAACTCGAATTTTGCAAGTCGCGCTATGGCGGATCAAGACGGCTGGGGTCCGGTAGGGGAGAGTGAAGCAGGGTCGGTCCAGGACCAAATTGAGACACGTGAGGAGAGCGAAACAGCGGGGGTAGCAGACGCGCGAAATGGCGCCTCGCACATAGCTACGGCGGCCGCACCCGCTGCACAAGTGGGAGGGATGGCCCAGATGCAGGTCCTCATGGAGCAATTTATGGCGCAAATGCAGGCGTCCCTCAAACTGCAGAGTAACCAATTGGGGAACCGGATGGATGCTCAGGGTGAGCGATTGGAGGGCCAAATGGGGGTAATGGGAAACCAAATGGGGGTAATGAGGGACGAAGCGAGGGGTACCAGTGAGAAGTTAGACAATAATTTTGAGGGGTTAGACAACGGGATAAAAGAAGTGAAAAATGGGTTAACGGGGGTAGAAAACAGAATGGCCGCTCAAGAGAATCAAATGGAAGGGATGCAAAAGGGGTTAGAGGGGGTAGAAAATAGAATGGCTGCCCAGGAGAATCAGATGGAGTGAAAAATGGGTTAGAGGGGTTAGAAAACAGTATGGAAGGCAAATTGAGGGACATGAGGGACCAAGCGGAAAGGGAAGTTAAACAAATGGAGCAGCAGATAGGGGGGGTCAGAATGGGGGTAGAAACCAAACTGGATGCTCACAGGGAGGAAATGGAGCAGATGAGGGTGGCATCTGGGCAGGAGATGCAAGTGATGGGAGAGGAGATCAGAAGAGGAGTGAGTGAGGAGGTCGGAGGAGTGCGCGAGGAGGTGAGGCACTGTGAGGAGCACATGGAAAAGGAGGTGAGAAAGGGGACTGTAAAGTTACAAGGGGGCATAGAGGACCTGACGCAGGAGGTGGAGCAGCTGACGGTGGGACAGACGGAGTTAGTGGAGCAGGTTCAAAGGAACACTGCGGTATTAGGAGGTTTAAAGGCGACACAGAAAGAACTAAAAGATGACTTGGTAGCGACGAAGAGGGAATGTCAGATGGTACGTGAGGGACTGACAACGAGGTTGGACGAGGTGATAGAGGTAATGGAGACGAAGGACCGGCAGGTGAGGACGCACCTGGAAACGGTCAAGGTAGCCTTGGAGGACGAGCTTGAGGAGACGTACCGGGGAATAAAAGAGGTGAGGCACAAATTAGAAGAAGTGGAAGAAGGGGTGAGCGAAATTAAGAAGCGACGGAGAGGGGATAACAAAGAGATAAAAGAGGAGATAAAAGAGTTGGTCCAAAGTCTGTGTTTGGATCGTGATGTGCTCGTTAACCGGATGAGGGATTCGCAGGTGATGGAGGAGAAGCGAAGAGGAAGAGGACCCGGTGTAAGTGGTGACCAATATGGTCGTGCGTATGATGCGCCAGGTGATTTAAGAGGCTTGGGGGTCGAGATAGACCCAGGTGTTCGTGAGAGGCCGTTGGTGAAGTGTGCGACAGGTCTGGTGTGCGAAAATGGAGGTGTGCAAGAAAGTCCGACTCTGGGGTGTGTGAGGAAAAAGTGCGTGCCAAGGAGTGAGTGTGCTGGCGAGAGTGAGTCGGTCATAGCGCGTGTGCGAGGGAGCACATGGAAGCGTGGTGTGGTGAGTGTTACAGAGGGTGTGACGGGAGAGTGTGCGCAGGAGTGTGCGCGAGAAAGGTGTGTGACGGACAGGTGCATGAGGAAAGAGTGCGCTGTCAGAAGTAAGGAAGAGTGTCCACCTGTGGTGAGTGTTACAGAGGGTGTGACGGGAGAGTGTGCGCGAGAAAGGTGTGTGACGGACAGGTGCATGAGGAAAGAGTGCGCTGTCAGAAGTAAGGAAGAGTGTCCACCTGTGGTGAGTGTTACAGAGGGTGTAACGGGAGAGTGTGCGCGAGAAAGGTGTGTGACGGACAGGTGCACGAGGAAAGAGTGCGCTGTCAAGAGTAAGGGTGAGTGCGCTGTCAGGAATGGAGGTGAAAGTAGTGAGAGTGACATGGAGCGTGAGTTAGTTGTGACAGGTGAGCGAGGATGTACACCTGGGATGGAAGGATGCACACCTGGAATGGTAGAGCGTGAGTGGGAATGCACGCTGGAGTTGGTGGTGAGGCACGTGGTTGGGTGTGCGAATGAGGGCACACCTGTGATTGTCACAGAGGAGGTGACCGAGGAGGGGGCGCGAAGCGGTGTATTGGTGAGGTGTGCGAGCAACGAATGTGTGCCAAAGTGTTCGGTGGTCAGGTGGGTGACCAAGTCTGTGAGTGGAATGAGAGTACCTGGGTGTGTAAGGAAAGGTACGACGAGGAGCATGGAGACGGCTGGATGTGTGAGCAAGGAACGGGCTGCGGGGTGTAAGCGTCCAGGTGAAGCATCGACGTTAGACGGGGTAGAGTTTAGAACGACTTATAGCCGAATCGGGCCCTCGGTGCGTGCTGGGCCTCGCTTTGAACGGCCGCATCCGTGCTCCACTAGGCGGAGCGGGCAGCCCGATAGAAAGGGTCGTCATGGCGACCACTTTTTGGTGAGGCATTCCGGCAGGCCGAGATCGAGCCATGGGATGGCTCCGTGCCGAGATGGTGCGTGGGATCTCGGCACGGGTAAGCCCCCGTCCCTGCACCGAGTGCCGGACGCATCCAGCCGCTGGCACAAAACAACCAGCATCCATTGCTTGGCTTTACGAAGCCGGGCTTTGGACAGGAATTGGCGCACCGAGAGGTATTAGTGAGTCGACTGGGTGATGAGGTTAGTGTTTTGGACCCAAAATTAGAGAAAAACAAAATTTGATGATTGGCAAGGGATTGGCAGTAGTGATTGGCAGATGATGGGCAGTGATTGGCAAATTTTTAATTTGTTGAAATTTGACGTGCAAAATTGATAGTGAGAGACCCCCGATGTGGTGGGATGGCAAATCCACCATCCTTCCCATGTGGGGGGGCAAAGGAGCAATAGCTTATGGGGTGTATGGCAGTGGAAAACTAGCCCGGGTGGGTTAGGATATGGTGTGTAGGGATCTAGCGAAGATTGACATTAGGTGACGTTAAGGTTAGTTAGTGACTGATACCTGTAGTGGGGACGCAGGTAGTTTAGTGTGGATGATAATGACGTGGGAGCGCAATAGTTTAAAGGGACGACTGGGAAGCGCAAGTTTCAGAAGGGAGTAGTTAGCTGAGATGATGCCGTGTGTGTGAGGATGGAACAGGTGTGATTGCACAGGTGTGCAATTGGACAGGTGTGTGGAGCAGTGTATGAGTAGTGAGTGTTGTGGATCAGCGCGAATGCGCTTGGGGAGAGAAGGGTGCCGGTGGCACCAGGTGTGAGAGCACAGGTGTGCAAGTACAGGTGTGTGGAGAAAGTTGGAGTAAGTGGTACGGAGTGGTGTGCATGGTGCGAAGGTGTGGATGGGGGAAGAGTGGACCCCTTTCACGAGTACCCGGGGCGGGTAGTGTAAGTGCTAGGTAAAGGGTACAGGTAAATTGTGGTTGGATATTGGCACTTGTGGTGCGGTTGCAGAATGGTGTTGTGAATGGGTGCATTAGTGTTGTGGAAATGGCTGGGCGTGTAGCCTGTTAGTGTGTGTAGTTGGTTGGGCACTCCACCACTGTGAGGATGTCGGCCAGGTGAGGCCGCAGGTGGGCTCTGGGAGCCGGTAGAGTTGTGGATGGGGCCCGAGGATCCAGAGGACGGACCCGGGTAGCCCAGTGCCAGAGAGGGCACCGAGTGGGGAGAGTGCCAGAGGGCCTTCCCCAGGTAGTTAGGTTAGGGAAAGGAGCAGGTAAGCTCGGAGGCAACTGCAGTGGTGGAGGTGTGCAGGTGGGTAGACCCACTGGGAGAGGTACACGCCGCAGCCCAGAAATTGTGCGAGGGCACCGGGAGATGAATCGGGGGAGTGAGACCCCAAATTGAAAAGCACCACAGTTTGGCCAATGGGAATTGGTTTTTAGAACCCATAGTGTAAGAGGGCCAATGGTTTGGCCGGAGAGAGACCCCGGGTAGTGTAAAGTTGTTAAAGTCATTTAGGAAATAGTTAGGATTGAAGAACCTGTCGCACCATACGCAGCCACTTACCTGTGGTGATGATGATGACTCCACACCTGTGTTTTCTTTGTTTTGTTGCAGGAAATGAGATTGCTGTGGATTTGTGAGACGCATCACGACGTGGATGAGACATTGGGGTGATTCCATCTCTCCCTCCCTAGGAGGGACTGATGATGAATTGGTAATGGCAAATTTTGATGTGCAGTTGGAGATGGCAAATTTTGATGAGAGTTGAAAATGGCAAATTTGATTGGTTAGGAGGGAGAGAAGACGAATTTGGTTTATGGGAGGAACGGGGAAGACAGTAGGGATGTTTGTTGATTTGTAAAGTAGATGTTTATGAGTAGTGTTGTGTTTTGTGGATGCAGTAAGGGGTAAGGGAGGGGCCATGTAGGTTACCTGGTGGGGGGGGGGGGGGGGGGGGCGTACGATAGGAACGTACCTGTCTCACCTGGTTCGCATGTGCCCCCAGTGTGCATCATCTTACATTGCGTGCACTTTTGCGCCCTTACCACATTACTCACTTGTCTGCTTCTTTTGTCTCCCACCTCCGAGGATCTGGCTTTGGGGTAGAGAGAGAGGAGAGAGAGGTGCTGGCTGCGCAGTTGTGGGCCTGCACTTTCGCTGTTCGCTGCCTGGATCGGTACACCATATGGACCGCAATGTTTGTGGCCACCCACAATGGACCGCAGTTCGTTTGCGGCCAAGCACCACCCGGGGATGGACCTATGGATCAACGTGGCACCTATGCCATACAGGTGAACCACTAATAGTTAACACCACCAAGTGCACCACAAGAAGAGCAAGAGACACCTGCAGGGTTAGGGGTTGTCGAATTTATTTTTATTCCAATGAACAATGGTGACTGCACCGATTGGTGGTGGGGTGGTGCTTTTGATGCTGGGACGGGGTGCTCTGCACGTTATTAAAGGCCGTCGGCCACAGAGCACTCGTGGGTTGGTGTATCGATGTTGGCAAGCGCGCTCTCTCTCTATGCATAACATCTGCATGTGTCCCTCCAAAAAAACAGGTCCTGGATCGTAGTGTAAATAGCAGCGTAGTCTTGTAAATAATGCTCCCTACCGGCTGTATGTTTAGTTTGAGGATTCTTTCCGGATTCGGTTATCCTGTGGGTGTGTTTCTGTGAGGAGAAGGGTGCAACGTCGCAGGGGGACATATTTACTCATTTGTGAATATCTGTAAAACTGTCGCACTCAGGGTAGAGTTAATAGTAGAGGGAACTACATTGCGTGCCACACTAAAGTAGGTAAAAATTTATCGGGTCGGGACGCCCCGAGGGTAGAGAAGGGTGCAATGTTGCGAATATGGAATTTGGCCTCCATATCCGCTTGTAAATATTCCCCTATTTTCTCCAATACTCCCCAACTTTCCCGATCCCCCATTCCCTAGTCCCATTGCATGTAAATAACAATCAGTAGAGCCGACCTTCCCCTTATTCCCCCATTAAATGTCGTGCCCAGGTCCACCGCACCACACGTAGACAACTTTCGGACATCTTCCTAGTTATTCTTATTCTATGTCAGTTAAGGCCTCGTCTCCATTAATTATGACTCTTCGTTGCACCAGAATGTGATTATATGGCATCAGTAGTGAGTTTAGGACCTTTCCCATACCTCCTTCCATCTTCTTCCCCAACAATTACAACAACAACAGAGGAGATGGCGGCGGAGCGGGGGAGGATGCGTCCTCACACCGGCTCGATTAGCGCCATAGACCATGCGCTCCACGGGGTTACCACGAAGGGGCTCCTTGTCAGCTCCTCGTCAAGGGCGGAGCCTGGTAAACCCCCCGCACGCACCCAATGAGAAGCAACGTGCCGATTCCACGAGGCGGAGCTAACGAGCCGAGGGCGTGTCACTCCCCGCCGGATATACGCGGCCACGCGCCGGATGTGACGAGAGATGCGCACCCAGCTTGGAGAAGGAAAGCCACCTGCGAGCGCTGAGTCAGATGCGCCCCCAGCTTGAGCAGACAAGACGCCATCCGAGCGCTGCGACCTCCCCGCATCTCTGGACCGGACCGAGTCGATTCTGACCTTTGAGCCCAGGTGCACCTGGAGCCATCGCTACCCGCCTGTCCTTTCCATCAACCCCCGTGTGAGTCAGCCTTGTCCCGTTTACCTGTCGTCTGTCCGGGGTTAATATAAGAGTGTGTCTAAGTGCTTGTCTTTCTATGCTGTCCCTCTTGTAGTTGTAATCTAACCTTCCGCCTTAATATAACCTCCTCCGGAGGTCTTGAGAACTGAACCCCTGGTGTCGTATTGTGTTATTGTAATCCAGCCGGGTGTCTTCTTTTTCTTATTGAGCCAGCATAGCGCGACTAGTCAACGTTCGGGCACAATCGGGTAACTTGTGCAGACGTGGTCATACCAATAAACCGCTCGGTAAATAACATCCAAGCCACGTCTGTAACAATATATATATATATATATATATATATATATATATATATATACATATATATATATATATATATATACAATGTATATATATATATATATATATATATATATATATATATACATATATATATATATATATATATATATATATATTGTTGTGGATATGAGGATTGTGTTTTTTTTATTGTGTTTTTTTTATTGTATTGTAAATTGTTGTAAAATATCGCCCTCCTTGCTCCAGTTATGTATAAAGGTCAAAGTGCATCCCGTAACTAGTTCATAAACACCACACATTAGCCAATCATAGATTTCCCCCCTTGTTCCATAGTTATATCTTTATTATGTGTATTAGTGTAAGGCTGTGTCTTCCATTAATTGAAATACTCCATTGCACCAAGTGAAATAGAGTAGATTCCTTTCACATTCCCCTTTCGTCAATTGCCAACTACAATTGCCGCCATTAAGCATGTGCTCAGCTCGGGGAAGAAGGGCGTGCCCGCCCATCGTCATCAAGGGTGGAGTCAGAGGGCCTGTGCCCACCAATCAGGGCCGAAGCGAGCTCACCGAGGGGCGTGTCCTGAAGGCCGGCGGCTTGATCGCCTGAGGCACTATAAAAGCGCGGCGCGCAAGAGCCGAGTGTGTGGTTGGACAAAGCGAGAGTGGTTGGACCAAGTAAGAGAGAAGGGTGTGGTTGGACCAAAAGGGAGACGTGCAAAGAAGGTGGTTGGACCAAGCGAGAGACGTGCAAAGTGTGGTTGGACTGAGTACAAGAAGAGTTGAGTAAGGGATCCCTAAAAGAGCAGCTCCAGCCACCGCAAGTTCAGTCACAGCAGCTTCAGCCACAGCAGCAGCTTCAGCCACAGCAGCAGCAGCCACAGCAGCTTCAGCCACAGCAGCTTGGGGGCCTTGACGGCAGTTTTTTGAGCAGGGCCGCGAAGGAACGGCGGCTGCTAAACGCACCGATCGGAAGAGGAACGGCGGCTGTTAAACGCGCCGATCGAGAAAGGGCGGTGGCTGCTAATCCCCGACTCGACCGTGCTGCGGGTCCAGCTGAACCTTCCTCCCCCTCCAGCCATCCACCTCCTGCCATTCCTATCATCATTCCCCGCGTGAGTCTGTCTTTTGTTTGTTCTGTCCTGGGTTTAATTAAGACTGTAGGTAAGCTAATAATTGCACTGTGTCTCTGATTCTTCTGTATATTATTTTATTATCTTTCCTTCTCCTTGGTTACTTTGAGCGTGTAAATAATAAATCCTGTTACTCTTCTGTACGTCTTCTTCTTCTTCCTCTTTACATTCGGTCGCTTTAGAGGTTTCCCCATTGAATATCTGTGGCGCGATTCGGCCAACGTTCAGGAATCGGGTTAGTCGGGGTAACTGTTAGGGCCGCGGTGCCATCCGCTCGGCAAAACAACATCTTATCCGCGGTCCGTAACAATTTATATATATATATATATATATATATATATATATATATATATATATATATATATAATTATTAGTATCTGTAATTTGGCGCTCCAACTTAATGAGCGAACGTCATGACGTCATCGCCACGTATGTCCACATTGCCTGCCAAGCTCCAGAGGGGCCATCGAGCAGTGCGTCATTATGGATGTTAAATTCAGATACTGTCACAAGTGTATGCAAAACACAGTTACCGACCTGGTTTCACCCTTGATATTTCGCCTTGTTCATTTGTTGTCCCGATATATATATATATATATATATATATATATATATATATATATATATATATATATATATATATATATATATATATATATATATTGTTACAGACGCGGTTGTGGATGTTGGTTTACCGAGCGGTTTGGTATGACCGCGTCTGCACAGTTTACCCGATTATACTCGAACGTTGGCCGAGTCGCGCTACGCTAAATCAATTGAGGAAAAGGACACAACGGCTGGGTTAAAATGACACGACACCAAGGGTACAGTTCTCAAGACCTCCGGAGGAGGTTATATTAGTTCGGAACATTTAGATTACAGGGATGAGAGGTACAGCATAGTAAGGTGGGCACTTAATTACGGTCTTAATAGTAACCCCGACAGACGACAGATAAACGGGACAAAACTGACTCACACGGGGATTGATGGCAAGGAAGGCAGGTAGTCGATGGCTCAAGGTGCACTCTTGGCTCAGGGCAAAATCGACCCGGTCCGGTCCAAAGATGCGGGGAGGTCGCTCAGCGCTCGGAGGTCGCGACTTGTCTTTCCAAGCTGGGGGCGCATCTGACGTCACGTCCGGTAGGCTGCGTATATCCGGCGGGGAGTGACACGCCCTCGGCTCGTTAGCTCCGCCCCAGGTGGAATCGGCCCGCCGCTTCTCACTGGCTGCGGGGGGTTACCGGGCTCCGCCCCTGACGAGGAGCTGACAGCCAGCCCCTTCGTGGTAACCCCGTGGAGCGCATGGGCAATGGCGGCTAACCAAGCCGGAGTGAGGACGCACACTCCCCGCGCCGCGCCGCGCCGCCCCCCTCTGTTGTTGTAGTTGTTGTTGTAGTTGTTGTTGTTGTTGTTGTTGTTTCATGGGGAAGATGGGAGGAGGTATGGGGAGGTCCTAAACTCACTACTGGTGCCATACAATCACATTCTGGTGCAACGAAGAGTCAGAATTAATGGAAACGAGTCCTTAACTGACATAGACTAAGAATAACTAGCAAGAGGTCCGAAAGTTGTCTACGTGAGATGCGGTGGACCTGGGCACGACATTTAATGGGGGAAGAAGGGGAAGGTCGGTTCTACAGAGTGTTGTTTACAGACAATGGGACTAGGGAATGGGGGATTGGGGATAGTTGGGGAGTATTGGGGAAATAGGGGAATATTTACAAGCGGATATGGAGGCCAAGTCCCATATCCGCAACAATATATATATATATATAAATATATATATATATATATATATACATATATACATATATATATATATATACATATATACATATATATATATATATATATATATATATATTGTTACAGATCGCGGTTTAAGATGTTAGTTACCGAGCGGTTTGGTATTGCCGCGACCTAACAGGATCCCCGACTCACCCGATTCCACCCAAACGTTGGCCGGGTCGCACCACAGCTAGTCAATAGGGAAAAGACAAAGGCGACGAATGCAAAGAGGAAAAAGAAGGCAAGAAAGGTTTGGAAATACAACTGAATTTATTGGCTATTTACACACAAGCAAAAAGAAAGCAATCAAGGTTTATTTACAACACATAAGACGCAGGTGACACAGTGCAAATACTAGCTTATAGTTATACAGACTTAACTTATTCCCAGGACAGAACAAACAAAAGACACTGACTCACGCGGGGAATGACAGGAGGTGGTCCGTTCAGCTGGCAAGGGCAGCCGGTTCGGCTCGTTCAGCCGTCGAGGTTCCGTTCCGACCTCGCGTCGTGGTTTAAAGCGAACACGACAACCGCTGGAACCAACATGGTTGCGTCGACGCCACGACCCTCTCGCTCTCTCAGTAATGATGGGATTTCCTCTCAGGCAAGGCACGATCTCTCGCGTCAGGCAACCCTCTTGTGCTGTGCACTCATCACCTCTGTTGGTCTCAAGCCTTCTCTCTTCCCATCTCCTCATGCGCTCTTGCTCTGATGACCCAGCTCTTTGTGACCCTCCTTGTCTCAGCTCAAAGTGCATCTCCCTTTGGACACGCCCTGCCTTGGGTTATATAGGCCCCCGCCCCTCAACCTTTGCGAACCTCCCCGATCGCTCTTCCTCCGCCCTCTCTAGCCAAACCCCTGGCTCATGGTTGGTCGAGTGGGGCTGGCTCACTCCTCCCCTCTATGACGAGGTGGAGACACGCCTTTCTTCCCCAACCCTGCCTCGTGGCCAATGGCGGTTATTGGAGGGGAGGTAATATGGGCAATCGAGGCTCGGCAATGACGAGAGGGGATGTAATATGAAATGGAGATTTTTGGGGATGGGAAGGAAAGGGGATCTATTCTCTTTCACTGGTGCAATGGAGTATTTCAATTAATGGAAGACACAGCCTTACGCTAATACACATAATAAGGATATAACTGTCAAAAAAGATATATCGTGTCCTGCATGTATGTTTTATGGACTAACTACGGGAACGCCCTTTGACCTTTATACAACCACAAACGGAGGGAGGAGGGGTGATATTTTACAACAACCTTTTACAACAACATTTTACCACAACAATTAAAAAAAAAAAAAACCATTCTCATATCCACAACAATATATATATATATATATATACATACATAAATATATATTATATTGTTGCGGATTTGAGAATCCTGTGTTATAAATATCACCCTCTGTAAATAATAGTAATTCTTTGTAAATACCTCCATCAATTTGTGTAAAGATCAAAGGTCGTCCTTTTAGTTAGTCCATCGCACACACGTAGAGAACCATAGGATCCCTAAATAGTTATATCATTATTATGTGTTCCAGTTTAAGGCTCTGTTTTCCACTAGTTGACTCTGCATTGCACCAAATGACATAAGATAGTTCCCTTTTCAAGTTTCCCCCAAATCATCTCTTCGAAGTGCCAGTAACATTGGGCTGTTTTCTGCGGCATTCGCCACCGTTGCATTGGGCTGTTTTCTTCACCCCAAACTCCATTACGCACGCGGTCAACTCGGGGGAGAAGGGCGTGGCCGGCCCGTCGTCTTCAGGAGGTGGAGCTAGGAAGCCCTTGCGCCCAACCAGGACTCGGTGGGCACGGCTTGGTAAGGTGTGGCTATGGCTTGGTAGGGCGTGGCTATATAACCCGTAGAGGGAAGCCCCACCCGGCAGATGACCGAGGGAGCCAGAGGCATGCAGCGACAACCAGCCCCTGCAATGCAATGAAAATACGTGTGCCTGCCGCCGCCTTGCTCACTTCCAGCCCGGAGAGGACCTGCTTGCTGTGCCGCCCTGCCAAACCTTCCAGCCCTGTGGTCCCACCTTCCTCTCCCTCCAGCCAATCCAATCTGCAATTCCCTATTCGTGTGAGTGAGTTCATTCTGTCTGTATTGTCCTGGGTATAAGTAAGCTTGTATAAGTTAATAACTGCACTGTGTCTTCTATTTTTCCCTGTTAGTCTAGTAGGAAGACTAGGTCCCCCTGCACCCCCCGGAGATATACTTCTAATCAGTGTTTCTAGATTGGAAAAAATGTGTAGAAAATGACTAGCTATGGCCCCAAGCTGAAAAAATGTCCCACATACCATTTTTATGCAAATTACTGCTGCAAATTTTATGCAAAATTATGCAAATTTTATGCAAATTTTTGATGAGGAGTAGAGTTGAGGGGTCTTTGAGGGCTTCATCGAGGTGCTCTCGGTTGCAAGACTGGGTCATTCTGAGAAGCACAGCAGGGTCAGAGATCATGATGTTCTCCTCCTCAGTGAATCTCTCCATCAACAGCCTCTCCATTGCCTCACACACTGTTTTGAGGCAAAAGAGGGACTTTGCGTAGGCCTTTCCACTGAGAACACCTTTGAGAGATCCACTTGTTACTAGTTGTGCCTCAAAGAGAATCTCTGCATATCCAGAACCACGCATCTTGTGTCCAGTGAGCATCCCGATGTAGTTCATGGATGTGTGGAAGGGTCCAATCGTTACTACATGACTAGCAAATTCATTTGGCCAGCGCCAGATGATGGGAAGGGCTTTCATGCAGACACCCAGATCAAATGTATTCAGGACCCATCTCTGACCCACCTCAGCAGTTGCTGCCTCGGAACGCTTCAGTAGCTCACGAACAACTGCGTTGTCTGTGATCGGTTGGTGGATAGGCGTGCAGTAGTCGACTGTTGATTTGCTGGGTGGGGGAGAACCAGTTGCAGAGGTGAAACCCCCTAGCCCAGGCACAGGCTGCAGGCCATTGCCATGCCATGCAGGCACCAGGCACAGACCGATCACAGACAACGCAGTTGTTCGTGAGCTACTGAAGCGTTCCGAGGCAGCAACTGCTGAGGTGGGTCAGAGATGGGTCCTGAATACATTTGATCTGGGTGTCTGCATGAAAGCCCTTCCCATCATCTGGCGCTGGCCAAATGAATTTGCTAGTCATGTAGTAACGATTGGACCCTTCCACACATCCATGAACTACATCGGGATGCTCACTGGACACAAGATGCGTGGTTCTGGATATGCAGAGATTCTCTTTGAGGCACAACTAGTAACAAGTGGATCTCTCAAAGGTGTTCTCAGTGGAAAGGCCTACGCAAAGTCCCTCTTTTGCCTCAAAACAGTGTGTGAGGCAATGGAGAGGCTGTTGATGGAGAGATTCACTGAGGAGGAGAACATCATGATCTCTGACCCTGCTGTGCTTCTCAGAATGACCCAGTCTTGCAACCGAGAGCACCTCGATGAAGCCCTCAAAGACCCCTCAACTCTACTCCTCATCAAAAATTTGCATAAAATTTGCATAATTTTGCATAAAATTTGCAGCAGTAATTTGCCTAAAAATGGTATGTGGGACATTTTTTCAGCTTGGGGCCATAGCTAGTCATTTTCTACACATTATTTCCAATCTAGAAACACTGATTAGAAGTATATCTCCGGGGGGTGCAGGGGGACCTAGTCTTCCTACTAGACTATGTAAATTACATTTCTTTTCTTCTCTTGCTTTGGTTGTGTGTAAATAATTAATAAATCCCTGTGTTCTTTCTTTACCCCTTTTGCTTCTTCACATTCGGTCGCTTTAGAGGTTTCCACATTGAACACCTGTGGCACGATTTGGCCAACGTTTAGGATCGGGTTTAGTCTTTGCTAATGGTTCGAACCGCGGGCTGCTAAAAAACGCTCGGCAAATAACATCTTGCCCATGGTCTCGAACGGGGCTATCTACCAGCTTCGTGGAGAGGTTGGCGGAGGTGTACGGGACTCCCTTGACCAATCACCTCGGCCAATCTCACCTCACGAAGAAGCGGGATAGTTCCAGGACTGGGGAGACGGCCAGCTTAACAGCACAAGGGGCTAACCACCCCTTGCTAACGGGAGAGCCGTCCCCCGTTTCCGCAACAATATATATATATATATATATATATATATATATATATATATATATATATATATATATATATATATATATTAGTGCTGTGCCGATTAGGAAATTTGACGATAACTGATAAGCGATGAGAAATATACAGTCAGGTGAAAAAGTAAATACACCCCATGTAAAGTTTTGACTTTTTCAACATATTTCAACATACAGCTATTTGATCTTCATTTCAACAATATTGATAGATAAAGGTGATATAATATAACAAATATCATGAAACATTTACATTTTGTAGTCCATTGTATAATTTAAATATACATAAATGCAAATTTCGCATGTGGAAAAAGTAAGTACACCCTTGGCTCTAATAGGTGGTATTGCCCCCTTTGGCAGAAACAACCTCAAGTAGGCGTTTCTTATAACTGTCTACCAGTCTCTGACATCGACTGGGAGAAATTTTTGCCCACTCCTCCATGCAGAATTCTTTCAGCTGTGCGATGTTTGAGGGGTGTCTTGCATGCACGGCTCGTTCCAAATCCCCCCACAACATCTCGATGGGATTTAGATCCGGGCTTTGACTTCGCCATTCCAGAACCCTCCATTTCTTTATTTTCAGCCATTACTTGGTGGATTTACTGGTATGTTTAGGGTCATTGTCATGTTGCAAGGTCCACCTTTGCTTGAGCTTCAACTTTCCGACAGATGGCCTCACATTATCCTCAAGCACCCTCTGGTACAATGAAGAATTAATAGTGGATTCTATGATGTTGAGCTGCCCAGGCCCAGATGCAGCAAAGCTGCCCCAAACCATAATATTTCCACCAGCATGCTTTATAGTTGGTATCAGGTTCTTGTGGTCAAAAGCTGTCTTTGGTTTTCGCCAAACATGGCTTCTGGTACTGTGGCCAAATAGCTCTACCTTTGACTCATCTGTCCAGAGCACATTGTTCCAGAAGTGCTGGTCTTTGCCTCGGTGTTCATTGGCAAACTTTAGTCTTGCCCTGATGTTCTTTGTGGACAGCAAAGGTTTCCTCCTGGCACACCTCCCATGTAGATCAAATTTGTGCAGCCTCTTTCTAATGGTAGACTCGTGCACATTGACATCAACAGTGGCAGGAGCTACCTGTCGGTCCCGTGATGACATTCTGGGGTTCTTAGATACTTCTTTCAGCATCTTGCGGTCTGCTCTCGGGCTGAGGTTGTTGGGGTGGCCTGGCCTGAACAAGTTGGCAGTTGTTTGGAATCTTCTCCACTTGTAGATGATCTTCCGGACAGTCGAATGATTGATATCAAATTGTTTGGAGATCTTTTAAAATCCCTTCCCAGACTCGTAGGCATCTATAACCTTCTTTCTGAAGGCCTCAGAGAGCTCTTTTGATCTAGGCATGGTAACGCCGCACACTTCAACAACAAAGAGCACACCAAACTAAATGTCTGAGGTTGAAATAAGACAGATTCCTCCAAGAGCCTCTATAACCATGTTCTAATCATTTGCACCTGAGCTGATGCACCTGATTCTAATTTTAGGTATTTGAAGTAGTGATAAATGTAGGGGTGTACTTACTTTTTCCACATGCGAAATTTGCATTTATGTTTATTTAAATTATACAATGGACTACAAAATATAAATGTTTCATGATATTTGTTATATTATATCACGTTATTTGTTATCATTGTTATTTGTTATATTATTAGCTGATATTTGTTATATATATATGGTTTTTATATCACCTTTATCTATCAATATTGTTGAAATGAAGATCAAATAGCTGTTTGTTGAAATATGTTGAAAAGTCAAAACTTTACATGGAGTGTACTTACTTTTTCACGTGACTGTATATATATATATATATATATATATATATATATATATATATATATATATATATATATATATTCTTACGGACCGCGGATAAGATGTTGGTTTGCCGAGCGGATGGCACCGCGGCCCTAACAGTCACCCCGACTAACCCGATTCCCGAACGTTGGCCGAATCGCGCCACAGGTATTCAATAGGGAAAAGACAAAGGCGACACGGATGTGAAGAAGAAGAAGAAGACAAAAAGGTTTGAAATGCTACTAAATTTATTTCTACTATTTACACGATCAAAGTAACCAAGGAGAAGATAGGATAATAAAATAATTTACAGAAGAGGCAAGGCGACACAGCGAAACTTAGCTTAACTATACAGGCTTAATTATTACCCAGGGACAGAACAAACAAAGACAGACTCACGCGGGGAATGATGACAGGAATGGCAGGAGGTGGATGGCTGGAGGGAGAGGAAGGTCCACTGGAACTGGGTCACGGTCGGGCCGGGAGCGGCAGCTCCGTTCCTCCGCGGCCACGGTCGGCACCGCCGTCAACGCCCAAGCTGCGGTCGTGCGAGCTGCCGCGGGACGAGCTCCGCCGGTCGAGTTAAAGCTGCCTGGTGGAGCCAATGCTGCTTGGTGGAGTTTAAAGCTGCTGGTACTGCTCGTGGTACTCCTCTTGCTTGCTCTCAGGACTCTCTCTCAATGCTTGCTCTCAGAACTCCTTCTCCCTCCTCTCTGCTTTGCGCTGCTTGTGTACTGCCAACTCTCTGACGCATCTCTCTTTGCACGTCTCCCGCTTGGTCCAACCATGCTCGGCTCTTGCGCGCGCGCTTTTATAGCACCTCAGGCGATCAAGCCGCCGGCCTTCAGGACACGCCTCTCGGTGAGCTCGCTTCGGCCCTGATTGGTGGGCACAGGCTCTCTGACTCCACCCTTGATGACGATGGGCGGGCACGCCCTTCTTCCCCGAGCTGAGCACATGCTTAATGGCGGCAATTGTAGATGGCAATGCGAATGGCAATTGACAAAAAGGGAATGTGAACGGAATCTACTCTTATTTCACCTGGTGCAATGGAGTGTCATCTTAATGGAAGACAAGGCCTTACCCTAATACACATAATAAGGAAATAAACTACTGAACAGGGATATTATGGTGTCCTTCATGTATGCTTTATGGAACTAACTATGGGAACTAAGGGTATAAAGGTCAAAGGGAACGCCCTTTGACCTTTATACAACACTGGAGTAAGGAGGGCGATATTTTACAACAATTTACACTACAACAACAAAAAAAAAAAACCATTCTCATATCCACAACAATATATATATATATATATATATATATATATATATATATATATATATATATATATATATACAGACTTGGCATTTAATATGGAATATTTTTTTTTTCTTGACTTCGGTTTACTTTCTGAACTCGGTATATCAATCTGGTGAGTTTCTTTTATGCTTCGGTGATTTCTTTGTTAAAAGAACCATGTCACTGATTGTCTGTCGCAGCAAGAAGTCAATAACAGGATCATATCACAGGTGGCATGACAAAATGTACGGACAGGTACATTTGACGATTGGCTTCGCAATCGGGTTTATAAGGGTTTTTGCGTTCTGTATTAGTGGAAAACAACTGCTGCACATCTACAAAAGTTATTGCCGCTTCCCCTGGAGATGGTCCGTCAACTCGACAATGCTGTTTGTCATTTAGTGGTGGCTTTACGAAATTCCGGCATGAAACAGCATGCTTTTGCTCGGCAGTATGGCATTACTCAAGGTCAGGTGTCAAAGATCTGAAACGAAATGCTCAGAGGGGTGTCTCTACTCCAATACCGAAGTCAGGACGTCCCCGCAGAACCACAAGGAGGGATGATCGCCAGCTAAACCGGTTTGTCCGCAATGGCCGTACCAAGTCAGCTAATCGGCTTAGGGCTGAGTGGCAGCAACTGACAAATGTGCCTGTATCCAGAAGGCCAGTCAACCAATGACTGGTTCAAGCAGGCTATCGTGCCAGGCGTCCCCTGAGAAAGCCACGTCTGACCAGACAACACCGCCAGCGCCGATTGCAGTAGGCCAGAGAGCACCGCCAATGGCAGCCAGGACACTGGAATCACATGATCTTCAGTGACAAGTCTAGATTTCTGGTCTATCGTCAATATGGCCGTGTCCGAGTGCGCAGACAAGTGCATGAAGCCTACAACGAAGATTGTATAGTGCCAAGAGTCCAAGCTGCAGGTGGTGGGGTGACTGTTTGGGCTGCTTTTCATGCAGGGGGCAAAACTGACCTGGTTGTTCTGAATGGAAACCTGAACCAGTTGAAGCACAGGGCCATTCTGGAAGAAACATTGCTTCCATTTGTTCGTGCAGCCTTTCGAGGAAACTTTGTCTTCCAAGATGACAATGCACGGCCTCATCGTGCTCGCATGATCCAACACTTTCTTGCTGACCGTGGTGTAGAGCATATGGAGTGGCCTGCCATGTCCCTGGGTATGAATCCGATAGAGAACCTGTGGGCAGAATTAACGCATCAAATCCACAACTTGGACCAGCAGCTTGCCTCTGTGCGTGAATTGCAGCAGGCTATTATAACTGCATGGCAAGCGATTCCTGTCCAAACCTTGGCAAATCTCGTGAACAGCATGCCTCAACGTGTACGTGCTCTCCTGAATGCTCGCGGGGGTTACACGAAGTCCTGAACTGTAATTTTACTGTCCGTAATCCCAGTCGAAAGTTAACTTTTGTTTTTGTTAAAAAAAATTATTGGCTAATGTGCAAAATAAAGAGATACTTCTGGAAAACGCACAGAAGTTTAACACAGTACTGTCCGTGAATTGAGTTCGATATCAGTTTACATCACTTTCAAGGATCAACTTATTTGCTTCAAAATGTCAAATGTGGTTTTTGTTTCCTTTAAAGGTCACATTAACAAAATCTAGAATAATTTCAACATAATTCCAATGAATTTTTGGTTCTAAGACATCTTGAAAAGTAAATTCACCCCCACAAAAAAAAATTCCATATAAAATGCCAAGTCTGTGTAGAAATATATATATATATATATATATATATATATATATATATATATATATATATATATATATATATATATACATATATATATGTATATATATATATATGTATATATATATATATAATATTATATTATATATATACATATATATATTGTTACAGATCGTGGTTAGGATGTTATAGACCGAGCGGTGGTTTAAAACCGCGACCTAACAAAACTCACCCGATTCCACCCGAACGTTGGTTGTATCGCACCCTAGCTGCTCAATGAGGGAAAAGACAAAAGCGACGCAATGCAAGAGGAAAACGGAGACAAAAAAAGGTTTGAAATACTACTACATTTATTCCTACTATTTACACACAAGCAAAAAGACAGATGTCACGTTTATTTACAAGCACAAGACGCAGGTGACACAGTGCAAATTTAGCTTACCTACAGACTTAACTTATATCCCAGGACAGAACAAACAGAACGCTGACTCACGCGGGGAATGCCAGGGATGGCAGAAGGTGGATGGCTGGAGGGAGAGGAACGGTCCAAGGGGGGTCCCGCAGCACAACCGGCGCGTTCAGCAGCCGCCGGTCCGTTTCGGCCCTGCTCCGAACCGCCGTTCAGGCCCCCTTTGGCGGTTGGGTGGCGCTGCTGCGGCCGCCTGCACTTGCCCTGCCAGGCCTTGTCTCACTCGTCACCACCGACTCCTCACCACCGCAACCAACTGACCACCGACTCCTTTCTCTGGCAACCGACTGTGACCAACTCCTTGTGACCAACTCCTTGCAACCAACTCCTCCTCTCTTTCTCTCAACCGACCCAGACCAACCCAGAGTGCATCTCTCTTTCTTCTTCTCTTTTCTCCACTTCCGGTTGCGCCCTTTTATAGCGCCCCCAGCGATCACGCCCCCGGCGCTTTGGACACGCCCATCGGGGCGCTCACCTCGGCCCTGGCTGGTCGCACGACCCTCGGGCTCCGCCCCGGACGACGACGGGCGGGCGCGCCCCTCCCCTCCTCTGATGAGGTGGAGACACGCCTTTCTTCCCTGACTCGAGCCTCGTGGTCAAGGGCGGTTATTGGAGGGGAGGTGATTGGGAATCGAGGGCTCAGCAATGACGAGAGGGGATGTAATATGGCAATCGAGGGTCGGCAATCACGAAAGGGGGATGTGAAGGAAATGGGGATTTTTGGGGATGGGAATGAAAGGGGATCTATTCTCTTTCACTGGTGCAATGGAGTACTTCAATTAATGGGAGACACAGCCTTATCCTAAAACACAGAATAAGATATAACTGTCAAAAGAAAAGATATATCGTGTCCTGCATGTATGTTTTTATGGACTAACTACGGGAACGCCCTTTGACCTTTATACAACCACAACGGAGGGAGGAGGGGTGATATTTTACAACATTTTACCACCACAACAAAATAAAAAAAAACATTCTCATATTCACAACAATATATATATATATATATATATATATATATACACATATATATATATATATATATATCTATATTATAATATAATATAATATCATATATATATATATATATATATATAGAAGGAGCTGTGCTCCAACGCGAGTCGAAAGGATTGACGCGACCAGAGACGGAAATTCGTCCGAGTTGCTTTATTGCACGTATCAAACTCGGGTACTCTGAAAAGCCCGTTTATCAGGCAGCAATATATATACACATTATGCCGGAGCGTTTGCCCGGGAAAAGCGAGACCGGGCATGCCCGGGCGTCAAGGGCGAGTCCTGGAAAGGCGAGTCTGGACCTGCCCGGGCATCCTGGGCGAGCCCTGGAAAGGCGAGAGCGGGCATGCCCGGGCGTCCTGGGCGAGCCCTGGAAAGGCGAGAGCGGGCATGCCCGGGCGTCGTGGACGAGCCCTGGAAAGGCGAGAGCGGGCATGCCCGGGCGTCCTGGGCGAGCCCTGGAAAGGCGAGAGCGGGCATGCCCGGGTGTCCTGGGCGAGCCCTGGAAAGACGAGTCTGGGCATGCCTGGGAAAGACGAGACCGGGCGTGCCCGGGAGGCTCGGGCGAGCCCGGGAACAGCGAATCCGGGCATGCCCGGGAGAGGCGTGTCTGGGCCTGTCCGGGCGGCCTGGACGAGCCCGGCATGGTGATTGCTCCCTGGCCGCATCCTTGGTAGGTGCAAGGCGATTGTGTACACCCAGCGGTAACCGCTACACACGCCCCTCCAGAATCGACTTGCACCGGCAGGGTCAATTTAAGGGGGGTCCTGATGACCCGGCCGAAGCGACCCCTGGAGGGTCGTGGGGGGGGGGTCCGATGTGGTGGTGGGTGGTCGAGCGGGGGGAACTGTGGACGGGGGGCGGCCTCGCCGCGGAGGAAGGGCCAACCGTGGTGGTTGGTCGACGGCCACGTGCGCCGGCTTGAGGCGGTCCACTGAAATCCGGTCCGCCCCGCCGCCGAAGTCGATGACGAATGACTTGTCATCCCGTCGCAGGACCCGGAAGGGCCCGTCGTACGGCGGCCGGAGTGGCCCCCGGTGTGCGTCATGACGCACAAAGACGTACTCCGCTGTGCGAAGCGCTGGGGGGACGTAGGACTGGGGGCCACCGTGGCGGGACGCTGGCACGGGGGCAAATCGTCGGGCGGCCTCCTGGAGGTCCGAGCGCTGGCGAGCTGCGGACCAGGGACTGGTAGCGTCGGGCACGAACTCGCCCGGGACGCGGAGCGGCTGGCCGTAGACGAGCTCGGCGGTGGATGCCTGGAGGTCCTCCTTGGGGGCCGTGCGGAGGCCCAAAAGGACCCACGGCAGCCGGTCGGCCCAACCATCGTCCTGAAGGCCGGCCATGAGCGCGGCCTTCATGGAGCGGTGAAAACGCTCGCACAACCCATTGGCTTGGGGGTGGTAGGCCGTGGTACGGTGGAGCTGGACTCCCAGGTTGCGGGCGACCGCGCCCCACAGCTCGGAGGTGAACTGCGGACCGCGGTCCGAAGAGATGTCTGCTGGTGCGCCGAAACGGGCGACCCAGGTGGCGATGAAAGCCTGTGCCACGTCGGCGGTGGTGGTGGAAATGAGGGGAACGGCCTCCGGCCACCTGGTGGTCCTGTCCACCATGGTGAGCAGGTGTGTGAAACCCCGCGAAGGGGGAAGGGGGCCAACCAGGTCCACGTTGATGTGGTCGAAACGCCGTTCGGGCATGGTGAAAGGTGCCAGCGGGGCCTGGGTGTGGCGGTGGACCTTGGCCCGCTGGCAGGCCGTGCAGGCATTGGCCCAGTCGCGGACGTCCCGTCGAAGGCCGTGCCAGATGAAACGCACTGACACCAGCTTCTGAGAAGCTTTCCGGCCCGGGTGAGAAAGGCCGTGGATGGAGGCGAAGATGCGGCGCTGCCAGAAAACGGGCACGATGGGGCAAGGCTGGCCTTGGGAGACGTCGCAGAGCAGGACAGTGTCCGCAAAGGGGATGTCGGCCAGGCGGAGGCCCGTGTCCGCCGCCCGGAGGGCCTGCACCGCGGTGTCGGTGGTTTGGTCGGCCGCCATGAGCGCGAAGTCCACGCCGAGGTGGACCGCGTTCGCGCTGGCCCGAGAAAGACAGTCGGCCACGGCGTTGTCTTTGCCGGCTACGTGCCGGATGTCCGTGGTAAATTCCGACACGGCGGAGAGGTGGCGCTGCTGGCGGGCCGACCACGGCTCCGTGACTTTGGCCATTGCGTAAACCAACGGCTTGTGGTCGACGAAAGCCGTGAACGGGCGGCCCTCCAGGAGGTGGCGGAAATGGCGAACGGCCAGGAATAGACCGAGGAGCTCGCGGTCAAACATGCTGTATTTTAACTCGTTCGGCCGGAGTTGCCGGCTGAAAAAAGCGAGTGGCTGCCAAACCCCGTTCACCCATTGTTCATGGACGGCGCCCACCGCGTAGTTGGAGGCGTCCGTAGTGAGGGCGATGGGAGCGTTGAGCACCGGGTGAGCCAGCAGCGTTGCGTTGGCGAGGGCCCGCTTTGCGCTCGTGAATGCCGCGTCCATGGCCGCAGACCAGACGATGTCATGCTTGGCCGGCTTGCCCCGGAGGGCTTCGTAAAGGGGCCGCATGAGCTGAGCAGCACGGGGCACGAATCGGTGATAAAAATTCACCATGCCGAGGAACTCTTGCAGGGCCTTGATGGAGCGGGGACGCGGGAACTTGGTGATGGCCTCGACCTTGGTCGGCAGCGGCACGGCCCCGGTCTTGGTGATGCGGTGGCCCAAAAAGTCAACGGTTGTCGTGCCGAAGTGGCATTTGGCCGGGTTGACAATTAAGCCATGCTTGCTGAGGCGTCCGAACAGCGTTCTGAGGTGGAGGAGGTGCTCGGCTCGGGACGTGCTGGCGACGAGGATGTCGTCCAGATAGACGAAAAGAAATGGCAGGTCGCGCAGCACGCCGTCCATCAAGCGTTGGAACGCCTGGGCCGCGTTCTTGAGGCCAAACGGCATCCTCAAAAAGTCGAACAGGCCGAACGGCATGATGATGGCCGTCTTTGGGACGTCGGCCGGCCTGACAGGTACCTGGTGGTATCCCCGTATCAGGTCAATTTTTGAAAAAATAACCCGTTCCGCCAAACGGGCGGAAAAGTCTTGGATGTGCAGGATCGGATACCTGTCGGGGGTGGTAGCGTCGTTGAGGCGGCGGTAGTCGCCACACGGGCGCCATCCGCCCCCCGGCTTTGGCACAATGTGCAGTGGTGAGGCCCACGCGCTATCGGAGCGCCGCACGATGCCGAGGCGCTCCAATGCGTCGAACTCGGCTTTGGCCATGGCGAGCTTGGCCGGGTCGAGGCGGCGGGCACTGGCGTAGACCGGCGGGCCCGTAGTGGGTATGTGGTGCTCGATCCCATTATGCACTGCGACGGCCGAAAACGTCGGCCACGTGAGGGCCAGGAATTCCACGAGCAGGCGAGCGAACTCATTCGCCGTCGGGAGGGCGCACGCCAGTTCGGTCGGCGCGGAGCTGCTCATCGTACATGCCAGGGAGCTGAAGGTCTTGGCGTTGACAAGGCGACGCCGTTTGACGTCGACCAGCAGCCCGTGCGCGCAGAGGAAGTCGGCGCCCAGCAAAGCCATGGGGACGCTTGCGGTCACAAAGGTCCACTGAAAGCGCTGGCTACCGAAGCAGAGGGTGACGTTGCGCGGGCCGAAGGTGCGTATGGCCGATCCATTAGCAGCGACCAAGGAGGGGCCGCAAACGGCGTTCTGCCTGTCCTGCTCGGAGGCGGGTATGACGCTCAGTTGGGCGCCGGTGTCACACAGGAAGCGTCATCCGGACGCTTTGTCCTTAATAAAAAGCAAGTTGCCCGAGTGGCCGGCGCTCATGGCTGGTAATGAACGCCGGCCCGGCCGTTTCCTGACTTGCCGAAAGTGCACGGGGGCCGGCATGTCCGAGCCTTGTGTCCGAACCTGGCGTGGTAATGACACCACGCCTGGTCAGGTGGAGGCCCCGGCCATCGTGTTGGAAGTGGTCGGCGCGGCGTGGCGGCCGCCAGTTGCACCGACAGTTCGGCCTCCAACCGCGCAGGGCGCTCAGGCGTCATGGGCGTCGCCTCGGACGGCGGCGGGCTCCATTTAGCCGCTCCGATGTGCTGGCCTGCCGAGGAGATCTTGTCGGCTTCCCTGGCGAGGGCGCGGGGATCCGTGATCGACGTGCCTGCCAGGGCGAGGCGTACCTGGTTAGGCAGCTGGCGGAGGAACAGCTCTCGGAACAGAAAATCCGGAGAGTGCTCGCCGAGCCACGAGAGCATGTAGTCCATTCGCTCGGACGGGCGCGTGTCGCCGAGCTCGGGCAGGTCGAGCAGGCGTCGTGCGCGTTCCACCGGTGAGAGGGCGAAAGCGTCGAGGAGGAGCGTCTTGATCGCGCCATACTTGTCAGCGGCTGGCGGGCGCTCGAGGAGGCTCAGGGTGCGGGCCGCGGTGGCGGAGCCGAGCGCTGCTACCACATGGTGGAAGCCGGTGTCGTCGGCGGTGATGCCTCGCAGGGCGAACTGGGAGTCCGCCTGGGCGAACCAAACAGCCGCGTGAGCCTCCCAGAAGGTAGGCAGTTTAAGGGCAACTGCCGTGTCCATGTTCGGGGTCACCAATGAAGGAGCTGTGCTCCAACGCGAGTCGAAAGGATTGACGCGACCAAAGACAGAAATTCGTCTGAGTTGCTTTATTGCACGTATCAAACTCCAGTACTCTGAAAAGCCCGTTTATCGGGCAGCAATATATATACACATTATGCCGGAGCGTTTGCCCGGGAAAAGCGAGACCGGGCATGCCCGGGCGTCAAGGGCGAGTCCTGGAAAGGCGAGTCTGGACCTGCCCGGGCATCCTGGGCGCCTGGAAAGGCGAGGGCGGGCATGCCCGGGCGTCCTGGGCGAGCCCTGGAAAGGCGAGAGCGGGCATGCCCGGGCATCCTGGGCGAGCCCTGGAAAGGCGAGAGCGGGCATGCCCGGGCGTCCTGGGCGAGCCCTGGAAAGGCGAGAGCGGGCATGCCCGGGCGTCCTGGGCGAGCCCTGGAAAGGCGAGAGCGGGCATGCCCGGGCGTCCTGGGCGAGCCCTGGAAAGGCGAGAGCGGGCATGCCCGGGTGTCCTGGGCGAGCCCTGGAAAGACGAGTCTGGGCATGCCCGGGAAAGATGAGACTGGGCGTGCCCGGGAGGCTCGGGCGAGCCCGGGAACAGCGAGTCCGGGCATGCCCGGGAGAGGCGCGTCTGGGAGGCCTGGACGAGCCCGGCATGGTGATTGCTCCCTGGCCGCGTCCTTGGTAGGTGCAAGGCGATTGTGTACACCCAGCGGTAACCGCTACAATATATAGTGTAACGGTTTTGAGAAGTGTAACGGTTTTTTGAGAAGTGTAACGGTTTTTGAGAAGTGTAACAATTTTGGAGGAAGTGTAACGAATGTGAAAACGTTACAATGTGAACGTTACAAAAGTATGGTAACACCCTGGTAATGTAAATAATGGTCGCAGCCGTCCTCCTAGTTAATTCCATGAAACTTACACGCAGGCCACGATATATCTTTTTAAATAGTTTATTTCCTTATTCTATGTAGGTTAAATATGTGTTTCCCACTAGATTGACTTTGCATTGTATCAAACAAAATAAGCGTAGGCCCTTCCAATTTCCCCAAATCATCTCCGCTCTCCAAAGTTCCTTTCAAAAGGGTGCGAGTTGTGTTCAATCCCGCAAGCCGCCATTGCCCATGTGCTAATCTCGGAGAAGAAAGGCGTGTCTCCACCTCGTCATAGAGGGGAGGAGTGAGCCAGAGGGTTGCATGTCCAATCAGCACCGCGGTGAGCGACCCGGTAGGCGTGCCCTCGCAGCCGGCGGCTTGATTCCGCCCCGAGTTATAAAAGCGACTGTAAGGGACTGCTTTACCAGATGACCTGGGAGAGGAGCGAAGAGGCGACACCAAGAGGAGCGGTGAGATGCGAAACGCTCCAAGCCAAAGAGGAGAGGTACTCGGAAAGGGAACCAGCTTTGGAGAGACGCGCTGAAAGGAGGGAGACGGCTCCACCAGAAGGAGAGGAGCAGGTGTGCCGAGCCAGCGCGTGACGTCTACAGCAGCGGATACGCGACGGAGGGTTTTCCCGCCAAAACCGCGAGGAATTGAGAGCTGCTGCCTCCGACCTTGCCTCCCTCTCCAGCAATCCACCTCAAGCCCTACCTGCCTGCAATATCCCCTGTGTAAGTGTGAACGTCGTCTGTCCTACTCGTTGTCTTGGGATTAAGTAAATTTAATAGAATAAGCTAACGATGCACTGTGTGACTGCTTTTTCCATCCATTGCTTGTAAATAATTTTGGTCGCTCTTCTTTTTGCTTGTGTGTGTATAATAAATCTGTTCTTCCTCCGTACTCTGTCTTCTTCTTCTCTTTTCCTTCTCTTTTGGTCGCTTTAGAGGTTTCCCGATTGAATATCTGTGGGGCGATCTGGTCAACGTCGGGTGGAATCGGGCTAATCGGGGAGTAACTGTTCGGACGCGGTAATACCAACCGCTCGGTAAAATAACATCTAAAACCGCGTCAGTAACAATTGGGTAGTCAGGAGTTGGATTCGGACCTGGGACTAAATTTGTTAGGCCCAAATTTTGGAACACCAATTGTGTTATGAGTAACAATTGGTGTTGGGAGTGAGATTCGAAGCCCGAACCAAATTTCTAAAAGGTGTAGAAAAAAAATAAATTTGGTCAAAATTACGAGCTGCCGAAATTTTGTTGTTTTATAAAACCCGAATTTTGAGATCGCGCCATGGACAATCAAGGCGATCGGATGTCGGTGGGGGAGATAGACGGGTTAGGGGTAACCCAGGACTTAGGGGAAGAAAGGGAGGAGGAGAGCAATGAGGAGAAAAATGGCAATGTGGTTGCGGAGGTTTCAGACGCACAAAATGGCGCTCTCGCGCACGTGGTTGAAGGGGCCGCGGAACCAATGAGCGCGGCCCAAATGCAAGACTTCATGGCGCAATTCGCCGAGATGCTGAGAATAAACGGGGAGAAATGGAGAAACCAAATTGAAGCAACAACGAACGAAATGAGGGCCGATAGAGAGGCATGGGAGCAGAGGGACAGAGACCGCAAGTTGGGCGAAAGGGTCCCAGGGGTGCACGAGGAGGTAAAGCGGGTCGAAAAGCGCTGGTTGAGCGAAGCGGAGGAAAGCACGGGTACAATGACGGGGGTAGAAATCGCGACCCGGGGTTTGGAAAAGCCGGCGACCGATGAGGTAGAGGGAATTTTATTAAAGCCAACGGTCGTCGAGGTGAACAAAGAAATTATGGGTATAGTTGAAATTGGAGAGACCGGGGACTTAAAGTTAAAAGAGCAACAATCGGAGGAAGGAATGGAAATTGCTCAAAGTCTAAATGCACATCCTGATGATGTACTCGCTAATCCAAATGGAAGTTTGCAGGTTTTGGTGCAGGGAGGAAGAAGAACCCCGAAGGTGAGACGTGCTGTTGTGTATTGTGCGGGGAGATTTTGTAAGAGGATGTTTGGCGACAAAAGAATTTTCACGCGCTTGGGATCGAGGAAGCATCCGGGCGTTGGTGAGGGGTCCCGTGTGAGTGGAAATGGCACGCGTGTGGAAAAAAAGTGTGCGTCAAGGGGTGAGCGTGTTACGAAGCGCGAGTGTGATACCGAGTGCGAGCGAGAATGCACGTCGGGGTGTACGGAGTGTGACACGAATAGTGAGTTGGTGATGGCGCAGGTGCGAGAGGGCACATCGGAGCGCGAGTGTGAAACCGAGTGCGAGCGAGAATGCACGTCGGGGTGTACAAAGTGTGACACGGAGAGTAAGATGGTGGTGGAACGTGTGCGAGAAAGCACACCTGAATTGGTCATGGCGCGAGTGTGGGAGAGCCAATCCGAGCGCGTTAGTGGGTGGATGCAAGAGTGCACGCCCATGGTGAGTGTTACGGAGGACGTAACGGAGGAGAGGTGTGGACCAAAGTGTGCGCAAGAGTGTGCGCGAGAGGTGTGGTGTGTAACAGGGAGAGCATTGGTGGAATGTACGGACGGCGTTGGAACGCCAGGTTTTGTGAGGGTGAAAGGGGTAGCATATGCGTGTGAGCATGCAAGTAAAGCATCGACGGTAACAGGGTTAGCGGTTAGGGCGACGGAGAGCCGATGCGAGCACTCGGGGCGCGGGGTGCTTTGTTGGGTGCGAGGCCCGGCGCGGGTCGATGCTGCGTCGCTTCTCTTCGAAGCGTCGTTGCCGATTCGGGCTTGGCCCCGCCCCGCACGGTCGAGTCCGGGCCTTGGCGGGCGAGGCGACCGGTCCGGTTCAAGGGCGAGTGGGAGGAAGCGGAACGGTGCCCCCTCGTGGGGACGGGGTTCCGACCAGGGGAGATTGAGCCATCGGGCCCGGGACCGCAAGGTGCCGCGCCGAGATGGTGCGTGGAACCTCGGTCCAACCAAACCACCTCCCTTGAACCGAAAGCCGGACGGATTCAACCTGCAGGCGACCAAACCACCCGAATTCATTGCTCGGCTTTACGAAGTCGAGTTTAATGATGTCATGACGCACCGAGGCTAGGATATAGCGGACTGTGATGATGATGGTAGTGATTTGATACGAAATTTATAATAGTGGGTAGAATTGGCAGTAAATGGAAAATTTTTGAATTGGCTGAAATTTGGTGTGCCAAATTGATAGTGGGAACGCCCCCATGTGGTGGGATGGCAACTCTGTCATCCCTCACAGAGTGGGGCAAATGCGCTATAGTTTATGGGGTGTATGGCAGTGAAAACTAGCCCGGGTGGGTTAGGTTATATTGTGTGTAGGGATCTAGCGGAGATGACATTAGGTAACGTTAAGTTTAGTTAGTGACTGATACCTGTAGTGGGGACGCAGGTAGTTTAGTGTGGATGATAATGACGTGGGAGCGCAATAGTTTAAAGGGACGACTGGGAAGCGCAAGTTTCAGAGGGGAGTAGTTAGCTGAGATGATGCCGTGTGTTTGAAGATTGAACAGGTGTGATTGAACAGGTGTGATTGCACAGGTGTGCAACTGAACAGGTGTGTGGAGCAGTGTATGAGGGAGTAGTGGTGATTGCGTGTTGTGTTGACCAAATGGTCCAGGAAGAAAGGAGGGTGCAGGTGGCACCAGGTGTGAGGGCACAGGTGTGCAACAACAGGTGTATGTGGCTGTGTGGAATAAATGGTAGTGTGGAATAAATGGAGTATTGGAATGGATGGTCGTGGAGTGAGTATGGTGGAAATTGTGGAGTGGAGTGGATGGTGCGAAGGTGTGAATGGGGGAAGAGTGGACCCCCATCACGGATACCCGGGGCGGGTAGTGTAAGTGTTAGGTAGAGGGTACAGGTAAATTGTGGTTGGATATTGGCATCTGTGGTGCGGGTGAAAGAATGGTCTTTGGATGGGTGCATTAGTGTTGTGGAAATGGCTGGGCGTGTAGCCTGTTAGTGTGTGTAGTTGGTTGGGCGCTCCACCACTGTGAGGATGTCGGCCAGGTGAGGCCGCAGGTGGGCTCTGGGAGCCGGTAGTTGTTGTGGATGGGGCCCGAGGATCCGGAGGACGGACCCGGGTAGCCCAGTGCCAGAGGGCACCAAGGGGTGACAGAGCCAGGAGAGGGCCTTCCCCAGTTAGTTAGGTTAGGGTGAGGAGCTAGGTAAGCTCGGGTGGCAACTGCAGTGGTGGAGGTGTGCAGGTGGGTAGACCTGCTGGGAGAGCTACACGTCGCAGCCCAGAAATTGTGCGAAGGCACCGGGAGATGAATCGGGGGAGTGAGACCCCAAATTGAGAAGCACCACAGTTTGGTCAATGGGAATTGGTTTTTAGAACCCATAGTGTAAGTGGCCAATGGATTGGCAGGGAAAGACCCCGGGTAGTGTAAAGTGTGTTAAAATCATTTAGAGGATAGTTAGGATGAAGGATCTCCTCGCACCATCTGCATCCACTCACCTGAGGTGACAGGTACTCCACACCATGCCATGTTTTATTATTTTTCATTAATGCAAATGTTTTGGATTGTGAGACGCATCATGACGTGGGTGTGACATTGTGCGTAATTCCATCTCTGCCTCCTTATGAGGATTGATGATGAATTTGGTGATGGCAAATTTTGAAGTAGAGGGATTGTGGAGACGAATTTGGTATAGGGGAAATATGGGGAAGACGTGACAGTAGTGACGAATTTGTAAATGGGTAGATTTTGTAAATATGGGGTAAGGGCAAGGGTAGTGTAGGTGACAGGGGGGTGACGTACGGTAGGGACGAGCTTTCTCACTTCGCCCTCCGTACGCATTTCGCCTTGCATTGCCTTATTGACGTGTACCCTTGTGACCTTACCCCTCGCTCAATTGTCTTCCCCCCTTTTGTCTCCCACTTGAAGACCTGTGCGCCATTGGGTGCCGAGGGGAGCGTGCGTGAGGTGGCCATTGTGCGCCCGAGATTCCCAGAACCAGCATGCATTGCGTTGATGTACCACTTTATGGACCGCTGTTCTGTGGCCAAGTACCACTTGATGGACCCCAGGTTCTGAGGCAGGGCACCTCTGTTGGAGACCGGCCATAGTGGCCAGGGAATCTTGCTTGCGGACCTCGGTAAGGTGGCACCTATGCCAAACAGGTGGACCACCCTTAGTTGGCCCCTGAGGCCCTAAATAAAAACGAACACAAGTTGTGCTTTTTTATTATTTCCAAGTAGGCCGCATGAAGCTAGAAGACGTCGGGAAGAACATCGGCCCAGCAGAGAAAGAGAAGACCACCACCAGTTGTTTTGTTGTGTTTATTATGAACCATGGTGACTGCGCACCGAGTGGTGCTTTTGGTGCTTTGTGGTGCTTTTGGTGCTTTTGGGTGCTTTGGTGGTATTGGTACTGGTGCATCGATGCAATGCGTGCTGTCTCCTCCCTCCCAACAGGAATTTCTTTTTCTTGATCCCTAAAAAGAAAAAAAAAACACAGGTCCTGGGTTGCGTTGTAAATAAGAAATCACGTCACTGTAAATAATGCTCCCCACCGTAAATGTATAGTTTGAGAATAATTCCGTAATGCGGTTAGCTGTGGGCTTGAGTCTGTTAGACAGGGTGCAATGCAATAGGGGGACATACTTATTTGTGTTTTAAGATTGTCACACTCAGGGTCAGGTTAATTGTAGGGGGAATTACACCTATGTGTCACACTAAGTTAAAGTTTAGTAGGCCCGAGCACGGGCCTGAAGAAAGGAGGGTGCAGTGTAACGGTTTTGAGAAGTGTAACGGTTTTTTGAGAAGTGTAACGGTTTTTGAGAAGTGTAACAATTTTGGAGGAAGTGTAACGAATGTGAAAACGTTACAATGTGAACGTTACAAAAGTATGGTAACACCCTGGTAATGTAAATAATGGTCGCAGCCGTCCTCCTAGTTAATTCCATGAAACTTACACGCAGGCCACGATATATCTTTTTAAATAGTTTATTTCCTTATTCTATGTGGGTTAAATATGTGTTTCCCACTAGATTGACTTTGCATTGTATCAAACAAAATAAGCGTAGGCCCTTCCAATTTCCCCAAATCATCTCCGCTCTCCAAAGTTCCTTTCAAAAGGGTGCGAGTTGTGTTCAATCCCGCAAGCCGCCATTGCCCATGTGCTAATCTCGGAGAAGAAAGGCGTGTCTCCACCTCGTCATAGAGGGGAGGAGTGAGCCAGAGGGTCGCATGTCCAATCAGCACCGCGGTGAGCGACCCGGTAGGCGTGCCCTCGCAGCCGGCGGCTTGATTCCGCCCCGAGTTATAAAAGCGACTGTAAGGGACTGCTTTACCAGATGACCTGGGAGAGGAGCGAAGAGGCGACACCAAGAGGAGCGGTGAGATGCGAAACGCTCCAAGCCAAAGAGGAGAGGTACTCGGAAAGGGAACCAGCTTTGGAGAGACGCGCTGAAAGGAGGGAGACGGCTCCACCAGAAGGAGAGGAGCAGGTGTGCCGAGCCAGCGCGTGACGTCTACAGCAGCGGATACGCGACGGAGGGTTTTCCCGCCAAAACCGCGAGGAATTGAGAGCTGCTGCCTCCGACCTTGCCTCCCTCTCCAGCAATCCACCTCAAGCCCTACCTGCCTGCAATATCCCCTGTGTAAGTGTGAACGTCGTCTGTCCTACTCGTTGTCTTGGGATTAAGTAAATTGAATAGAATAAGCTAACGATGCACTGTGTGACTGCTTTTTCCATCCATTGCTTGTAAATAATTTTGGTCGCTCTTCTTTTTGCTTGTGTGTGTATAATAAATCTGTTCTTCCTCCGTACTCTGTTTTCTTCTTCTCTTTTCCTTCTCTTTCGGTCGCTTTAGAGGTTTACCGATTGAATATCTGTGGGGCGATCTGGTCAACGTCGGGTGGAATCGGGCTAATCGGGGAGTAACTGTTCGGACGCGGTAATACCAACCGCTCGGTAAAATAACATCTAAAACCGCGTCTGTAACAATATATATGTAGCGGTTCCCGCTGAATGTACACAATCGCCTTGCACCTGCCAGGACGCGGCCAGGGCGTGATCGCCATGCCGGGCTCGTCCGGACGGGCCCAGACGCGCCTCTCCTGGGCATGCCCGGACTCGCTGTTCCCGGGCACACCCGAACCTCCCGGGCACGCCCGGTCTCGTCTTTCCTGGGCATGCCCGCTCTCGCCTTTCCAGGGCTTGCCCAGAGCGCCCGGGCACGCCCAGCCTCGACTTGCCAGGCCGCATCCAGGACGCCCGGGCATGTCCAGACTCGCCTTTCCAGGGCTCGCCCAGAGCGTCCGGACATGCCCGCTCTCGCCTTTCCAGGGCTCGCCCAGAGCGCTCGGGCACGCCCAGCCTCGCCTTTCCAGGATTCGCCCTTGACACCCGGGCATGCCCGGTCTCGGTTTTCCCGGGCAAACGCCCCGGCATAAATGTGTATATATATTGCTGCCCTATAAACGGGCTTGTCAGAATACCTGAGCTGTTTTGTTGGAATAAAGCAACTCGGACGAATTCCGTCTTTGGTCGCGTCAATTCTTTCGACTCGCGTTGGAGAGCAGCTCCTTCACTGGTGACCTACCGACATGGACACGGCAGTGACTCTTAAACTGCCTACCTTTTGGGAGGCTCACGCGGCTGTTTGGTTCGCCCAGGCGGACTCCCAGTTCGCCCTGCGAGGTATCACCGCGGACGACACCCGCTTCCACCACGTCGTGGCAGCGCTCGGTTCCGCCACCGCGGCCCGCGCCCTGAGCCTCCTCGAGCACCCGCCGGCTGCTGACAAGTATGACGCGCTGAAGACGCTCCTCCTCGACGCTTTTGCCCTCTCACCGGCGGCACGCGCACGGCGCCTGCTCGACCTGCCCGAACTCAGCGACACGCGCCCGTCCGAGCGCATGGACTATATGCTCTCGTTGCTCGGTGAGCACTCTCCGGATTTTCTGTTCCGCGAGCTGTTCCTTCGCCAGCTGCCTCACCCGGTACGCCTCGCCCTGGCTGGCACGTCGATCACTGATTCCCGCGCCCTCGCCAGGGAAGCCGATAAGATCTCCTCGGCGGGCCAACACATCGGCACGGCTACCTGGAGCCTGCTGCCGTCCGAGGCGACGCCCACGACGCCCAAGCGCCCTGTGCGGTTGGAGGCCGAACTGCCGGTGCAACTGGCGGCCGCCACGCCGCACCGACCGCTTACGACACGATGGCCGGGGCCTCCACCTGACCAGGCGTGGTGTTATTACCATGCCAGGTTCAGACACATGGCTCGGACGTGCCGACCCCCGTGCACTTTCGGCAAGTCGGGAAACGGCCGGGCCGGCGTTCATTCGCAGCCATGAGCGCCGGCCACTCGGGCAACTTGCTTTTTATTCGGGACAAAGCGTCCGGGTGGCGTTTCCTTTGTGACACCGGCGCCCAACTGAGCGTCATACCCACCTCCGAGCAGGACAGGCGGGACGCCGTTTGCGGCCCCTCTTTGGTCGCTGCTAATGGCTCGGCCATACGCACTTCAGCCCGCGTGACGTCACCCTCTGCTTCGGCAGCCAGCGCTTTCAGTGGACCTTTGTGACCGCCTGCGTCCCCATGGCTTTGCTGGGCGCCGACTTCCTCTGCGCGCACGGGCTGCTGGTCGACGTCAAACGATGTCGCCTTGTCAACGCCGAGACCTTCAGCTCCCTGGCGTGCATGATGAGCAGCTCCGCGCCGACCGAACTGGCGTGCGCCCTCCCAACGGTGAACGAGTTCGCTCCCCTGCTCGCGGAATTCCCGGCCCTCACGCGGCCGACGTTTTCGGCCGTCGCAGTGCGGCATGGGATCGAGCACCACATACCCACTACGGGCCCGCCGGTCTACGCCAGGGCCCGCCGCCTCGACCCGGCCAAGCTCGCCGTGGCAAAGGCCGAGTTCGACGCGTTGGAGCACCTCGGCATCGTGCGGCGCTCCAATAGCGCGTGGGCCTCACCACTGCACATCGTGCCAAAGCCGGGGGGCGGATGGCGCCCGTGTGGCGACTACCGCCGCCTCAACGACGCTACCACCCCCAACAGGTACCCGATCCCGCACATCCAGGACTTTTCCGCCCGTTTGGCGGGACGGGTCATATTTTCCAAAATTGACCTGATACGGGGATACCACCAGGTACCTGTCCGGGCGGCCGACGTCCCAAAGAAGGCCGTCATCGCGCCGTTCGGCCTGTTCGAATTTTTGAGGATGCCGTTTGGCCTCAAGAACGCGGCCCAGGCGTTCCAGCGCTTAATGGACGGCGTGCTGCGCGACCTGCCATTTCTTTTCGTCTATCTGGACGACATCCTCGTCACCAGCACGTCCCGCGCCGAGCACCTCCTCCACCTCCGAACACTGTTCCGTCGCCTCAGCGAGCACGGCTTTATTGTCAACCCGGCCAAATGCCACTTCGGCACGACGACCGTTGACTTTTTGGGCCACCGCATCACCAAGACCGGGGCCGTGCCGCTGCCGACCAAGGTCGAGGCCATCACCACATTCCCGCGTCCCCGTTCCATCAAGGCCCTACAAGAGTTCCTCGGCATGGTGAATTTTTATCACCGATTCGTGCCCCGCGCTGCTCAGCTCATGCGGCCCCTTTACGAGGCCCTCTGGGGCAAGCCGGCCAAGCATGACATCGTTTGGTCCGCGGCCATGGACGCGGCCTTCGCGAGCGCAAAACGGACCCTCGCCGACGCAACGCTGCTGGCTCACCCGGTGCTCAACGGGCCCATCGCCCTCACTACGGACGCCTCCAACTACGCGGTGGGCGCCGTCCATGAACAATGGGTGGACGGGGTTTGGCAGCCACTCGCATTTTTCAGCCAGCAACTCCAGCCGAACGAGTTAAAATACAGCACGTTCGACCGCGAGCTGCTCGGTCTATTCCTGGCCGTTCGCCATTTCCGACACCTCCTGAAGGGCCGCCCGTTCACGGCTTTCGTCGACCACAAGCCGTTGGTCTACGCAATGGCCAAAGTCACGGAGCCGTGGTCGGCCCGCCAGTAGCGCCACCTCTCCGCCGTGTCGGAATTCACCACGGACATCCGGCACGTCGCCGGCAAAGACAACGCCGTGGCCGACTGTCTTTCTCGGGCCAGCGCGAACGCGGTCCACCTCGGCGTGGACTTCGCGCTCATGGCGGCTGACCAGACCACCGACACCTCGGTGCAGGCCCTCCGGGCGGCGGACACGGGCCTCCGCCTGGCCAACATCCCCTTCACGGGCACCGTCCTGTTCTGCGACGTCTCCCAGGGCCAGCCTCGCCCCATCGTGCCCGTTTCCTGGCAGCACCGCATCTTCGCCTCCATCCACGGCCTTTCTCACCCGGGCCGGAAAGCTTCTCAGAAGCTGGTGTCGGCGCGTTTCGTCTGGCACGGCCTTCGACGGAACGTCCACGACTGGGCCAACGCCTGCACGGCCTGCCAGTGGGCCAAGGTCCACCGCCACACCCAGGCCCCGCTAGCACCTTTCACCATGCCTGCACGGCATTTCGACCACGTCCACGTGGACCTCGTGGTTCCCCTGCCCCCATCGCGGGGGTTCACCCACCTGCTCACCATGGTGGACAGGACCACCAGGTGGCCGGAGGCCGTGCCCCTCACCTCCACCACCACTGCCGACGTGGCGCAGGCGTTCATCGCCACCTGGGTCGCGCGCTTCGGCGCACCGGCGGACATCTCGTCCGACCGCGGCCCACAGTTCACGTCCGAACTTTGGGGCGCGGTCGCCCGCTCTTTGGGGGTCACGCTGCACCGCACCACGGCCTACCACCCCCAAGCCAACGGGTTGTGCGAGCGGTTTCACCACTCCATGAAGGCCGCACTCATGGCCGGCCTTCAGGACGACGGTTGGACCGACCGGCTGCCGTGGGTCCTTTTGGGCCTCCGCACGGCCCCCAAGGAGGACCTCCGGGCGTACGCCGCCGAGCTCGTCTATGGCCAGCCGCTCCGCGTCCCGGGCGAGTTCGTGCCCGACGCTACCAGTCCCTGGTCCGCCGCACACCAGCGCTCGGACCTCCAGGAGGCCGCCCGACGATTTGCCCCCGTGCCAACGTCCCACCACGGTGGCCCCCATTCCTACGTCCCCCCGGCGCTTCGCACAGCGGAGTACGTCTTTGTGCGTCATGACGCGCACCGGGGGCCACTCCGGCCGCCGTACGACGGGCCCTTCAGGGTCTTGCGATGGGGCGACAAGTCCTTCGTCGTCGACGTCGGCGGCCGGTCGGACCGGATCTCTGTGGACCGCCTCAAACCGGCGCACGTGGACGTCGACCGACCCCCACGGTTGGCCCTTCCTCCGCGGCGAGGCCGCCCCCCGTCCACAGTTCCCCCCGCTCGACCACCCACCACCAGATCGGACCCCCCCCCCACGACCCTCCAGGGGTCGCTTCGGCCGGGTCATCTGGACCCCCCTTAAATTGACCCTGCCGGTGCAGGTCGATTCTGGAGGGGCGTGTGTAGCGGTTCCCGCTGAATGTACACAATCGCCTTGCACCTGCCAGGACGCGGCCAGGGCGCGATCGCCATGCCGGGCTCGTCCGGACGGGCCCAGACGCGCCTCTCCTGGGTATGCCCGGACTCGCTGTTCTCGGGCACGCCCGAACCTCCCGGGCACGCCCGGTCTCGTCTTTCCCGGGCATGCCCGCTCTCGCCTTTCCAGGGCTCGCTCAGAGCGCCCGGGCACGCCCAGCCTCGACTTGCCAGGCCGCCCGGGCATGTCCAGACTCGCCTTTCCAGGGCTCGCCCAGAGCGTCCGGACATGCCCGCTCTCGCCTTTCCAGGGCTCGCCCAGAGCGCTCGGGCACGCCCAGCCTCGACTTGCCAGGCCGCGTCCAGGACGCCCGGGCATGTCCAGACTCGCCTTTCCAGGACTCCACCTTGACACCCGGGCATGCCCGGTCTCGGTTTTCCCGGGCAAACGCCCCGGCATAAATGTGTATATATATTGCTGCCCGATAAACGGGCTTGTCACAATACCTGAGCTGTTTTGTTGGAATAAAGCAACTCGGACGAATTCCGTCTTTGGTCGCGTCAATTCTTTCGACTCGCGTTGGAGCGCAGCTCCTATATATATATATATATATATATATATATATATATATATATATATATATATATATATATATATATATACATTGTTACAGACGTGGCTTGGATGTTATTTACCGAGCGGTTTTATGGTATGACCACGTCTGCACAAGTTACCCGATTGTGCCCGAACGTTGACTAGTCGCGCGATGCTGGCTCAATAAGAAAAAGAAGACACCCGGCTGGATTACAATAACACAATACGACACCAAGGTTTCGATTCTCAAGACCTCCGGAGGAGATTATATTCGTACGGAAAGGTCAGATTACAGGGGCTAGAAGTATAATCACAGAAAGACAGGCACTTAGACACACTCTTATATTAACCCCGGACAGACGACAGACAAACGGGACAACGGCTGACTCACACGGGGGTTTGATGGCTAGGAAAGGCAGGTATCGATGGCTCCAGGTCCTCCTGGGCTCGGGGCAGGGTACAGTACGGTCCGGTCCGGTCCAAAGATGCGGGGAGGTATCGTTGCGCTGGGGGTGGCGGTGGCTTCTCTCTCCAAGCTGAGGCGCATCTGTTTCAGCGCTCGCAGGTCCTTCCTTCTCCAGCTGGGGGCGCATCTCACGTCACATCCGGCGCGGGGCCGCGTATATCCGGCGGGGAGTGACACGCCCTCGGCTCGTTAGCTCCGCCCCAGATGGAATCGGCACGTTGCTTCTCATTGGGTGCGTGGGGGGGTTACTGGCTCCGCCCCTGACGAGGAGCTGACAGCCAGCCCCTTCGGGGTAACGCCGTGGAGCGCATGGTCATGGCGGGTAACCGAGCCGGTGTGAGGACGCACACTCCCCGCCCCTCTGTTGTTGTAGTCGTAGTTGTAGTTGTAATTGTTGTTTGGGGAAGAAGATGGGAGGAGGTATGGGAAAGGTCCTAAACTCACTACTGATGCCATATAATCACATTCTGGTGCAACGAAGAGTCATAATTAATGGAAACGAGGCCTTAACTGACATAGATTAAGAATAACTAGGAAGATGTCCGAAAGTTGTCTACGTGTGGTGCGGTGGACCTGGGCACGACATTTAATGGGGGAATAAGGGGAAGGTCGGCTCTACTGATTGTTATTTACATGCAATGGGACTAGGGAATGGGGGATTGGGGAAAGTTGGGGAGTATTGGAGAAAATAGGGGAATATTTACAAGCGGATATGGAGGCCAAATTCCATATTCGCAACATTGCACCCTTCTCTACCCTCGGGGCGTCCCGACCCGATAAATTTTTACCTACTTTAGTGTGGCACGCAATGTAGTTCCCTCTACTATTAACTCTACCCTGAGTGCGACAGTTTTACAGATATTCACAAATGAGTAAATATGTCCCCCTGCGACGTTGCACCCTTCTCCTCACAGAAACACACCCACAGGATAACCGAATCCGGAAAGAATCCTCAAACTAAACATACAGCCGGTAGGGAGCATTATTTACAAGATTACGCTGATATCTACACTACGATCCAGGACCTGTTTTTGGAGGAACACATGCAGATGTTATGCATAGAGAGAGCGCGCTTGCCAACATCGATACACCAACCCACGAGTGCTCTGTGGCCGACGGCCTTTAATAACGTGCAGAGCACCCTTCCCGAGCATCAACAGCACCACCCCACCACCAATCGGTGCAGTCACCATTGTTCATTGGAATAAAAATAAATTCGACAACCCCTAACCCTGCAGGTGTCTCTTGCTCTTCTTGTGGTGCACTTGGTGGTGTTAACTATTAGTGGTTCACCTGTATGGCATAGGTGCCACGTTGATCCATAGGTCCATCCCCGGGTGGTGCTTGGCCGCAAACGAACTGCGGTCCATTGTGGGTGGCCACAAACATTGCGGTCCATATGGTGTATCGATCCCGGCAGCAAACAGCGAAAGTGCAGGCCCACAACTGCGCAGCCAGCACCTCTCTCTCCTCTCTCTCTACCCCAAAGCCAGATCCTCGGAGGTGGGGGACAAAAGAAGAAACAAGTGAGTAAGGTGGTAAGGGCGCAAAAGTGCACGCAATGTAAGGTGATGCACACTGGGGGCACATGGGAACCAGGTGAGACAGGTACGTTCCTATCGTACGCCCCCCCCCCCACCAGGTAACCTACATGGCCCCTCCCTTACCCCTTACTGCATCCACAAAACACAACACTACCCATAAACATCTACTTTACAAATCAACAAACATCCCTACTGTCTTCCCCGTTCCTCCCATATACCAAATTCGTCTTCTCTCCCTCCTAACCAATCAAATTTGCCATTTTCAACTCTCATCAAAATTTGCCATTTTCAACTCAACATCAAAATTTGCCATTACCAATTCAACATCAGTCCCTCCTAGGGAGGGAGAGATGGAATCACCCCAATGTCTCATCCACGTCGTGATGCGTCTCACAAATCCTCACAGCAATTCTCATTTCCTGCACAAAACAAAGAAAACACAGGTGTGGAGTCATCATCATCACAGGTAAGTGGCTGCGTATGGTGCGACAGGTTCTTCAATCCTAACTATTTCCTAAATGACTTTAACAACTTTACACTACCCGGGGTCTTTCTCCGGCCAAACCATTGGCCCTCTTACACTATGGGTTCTAAAAACCAATTCCCATTGGCCAAACTGTGGTGCTCTTCAATTTGGGGTCTCACTCCCCCGATTCATCTCCCGGTGCCCTCGTACAATTTCTGGGCTGCGACGTGTACCTCTCCCAGTGGGTCTACCCACCTGCACACCTCCACCACTGCGGTTGCCTCCGAGCTTACCTGCTCCTTACCCTAACCTAACTACCTGGGGAAGGCCCTCTGGCACTCTCCCCACTCGGTGCCCTCTCTGGCACTGGGCTACCCGGGTCCATCCTCCGGATCCTCGGGCCCCATCCACAACTCTACCGGCTCCCAGAGCCCACCTGCGGCCTCACCTGGCCGACATCCTCACAGTGGTGGAGTGCCCAACCAACTACACACACTAACAGGCTACACGCCCAGCCATTTCCACAACACTAATGCACCCATCCACAATACCATTCTGCAACCGCACCACAAATGCCAATATCCAACCACAATTTACCTGTACCCTCTACCTAACACTTACACTACCCGCCCCGGGTACTCGTGAAAGGGGTCCACTCTTCCCCCATCCACACCTTCGCACCATGCACACCACTCCGTACCACTTACTCCAACTCTCTCCACACACCTGTATTTGCACACCTGTGCTCTCACACCTGGTGCCACCTGCACCCTTCTCTCCCCAAGCGCATTCGCGCTGATCCACACACTCACTACTCACACACTGCTCCACACACCTGTCCAGTTGCACACCTGTGCAATCACACCTGTTCCATCCTCACACACACGGCATCATCTCAGCTAACTACTCCCTTCTGAAACTTGCGCTTCCCAGTCGTCCCTTTAAACTATTGCGCTCCCACGTCATTATCATCCATACTAATCTACCTGCGTCCCCACTACAGGTATCAGTCACTAACTAAACTTAACGTTACCTAATGTCATCTTCTAGATCCCTACACACAATATAACCTAACCCACCCGGGCTAGTTTTCACTGCCATACACCCCATAATCTATTGCTCCTTTGCCCCCCACATGGGAAGGATGGTGGATTTGCCATCCCACCACATCGGGGGTCTCTCACTACCAATTTTGCACATCAAATTTCAACAAATTAAAAATTTGCCAATCACTGCCCATCATCTGCCAATCACTACTGCCAATCCCTTGCCAATCATCAAATTTTGTTTTTCTCTGATTTTGGGTCCAAAACACTAACCTCATCACCCAGTCGACTCACTAATACCTCTCGGTGCGCCAATCCCTGTCCAAAGCCCGGCTTCGTAAAGCCAAGCAATGGATGCTGGTTGTTTTGTGCCAGCGGCTGGATGCGTCCGGCACTCGGTGCAGGGACGGGGGCTTACCCGGGCCGAGATCCCACGCATCATCTCGGCGTGGAGCCATCCAATGTCCCGATCTCGACCTGCCGGCACGTCTCAACAAAACGTGGTCGCCATGACGACCCTTCCTATCCAGCCGCCCGCTCCGCCTAGTGGAGCACGGACGCGGCCGTTCAAAGCGAGGTCCGGCACGCACCGAGGGCCCGATTCGGCTATAAGTCGTTCTACACTCTACCCCGTCTAACGTCGATGCTTCACCTGGACGCTTACACCCCGCAGCCCGTTCCTTGCTCACACATCCAGCCGTGCCCATGCTCCTCGTACCTTTCCTTACACACCCAGGTACACTCATTCCACTCACAGCCTTGGTCACACACCTGACCACCGAACATTTTGGCACACATTCGTTCGTAGCACACCTCACCAAAACACCTCTTCGCGCCCCCTCCTCGGTCACCTCCTCTGTGACAATCACAGGTGTGCCCTCATTCGCACACCCAACCACGTGCCTCACCACCAACTCCAGCGTGCATTCCCACTCACGCTCCACCATTCCAGGTGTGCATCCTTTCTCACCTGTCACAACTAACTCACGCTCCATGTCACTCTCACTACTCTCACCTCCATTCTTGACAGCGCACTCACCCTTACTCTTGACAACGCACTCTTTCCTCGTGCACCTGTCCGTCACACACCTTTCTCGCGCACACTCTCCCGTTACACCCTCTGTAACACTCACCACAGGTGGACACTCTTCCTTACTTCTGACAGCGCACTCTTTCCTCATGCACCTGTCCGTCACACACCTTTCTCGCGCACACTCTCCCATTACACCCTCTGTAACACTCACCACCCCGCGCTTCCATGTGCCCCCTCGCACACGCGCTACGACCGACTCACTCTCGCCAGCACCCTCACTCCTTGGCACACACTTTTTCCTCACACACCCCAGAGTCGGACTTTCTCGCACACCTCCTCTTTCGCACACCAGACCTGTCACACACCTCACCAACGGCCTTTCACGAACACCCGGATCCAAACCAATCCCCAAGCTTCTTAAATCCCCTGGCGCATCATACGCACGACCATATTGGTCACCACTTACACCGGGTCCTCTTCCTCTTCGCTTCTCCTCCATCACCTGCGAATCCCTCATCCGGTTAATGAGCACATCATCACGATCCAAACACAGACTTTGGACCAATTCTTTTACTTCCTCCTTTATCTCTTTGTTATCCTCTCTCCGTCGCTTCTTAATTTCGCTCACCCCTTCTTCCACTTCTTCTAATTTCTGCTTCACCTCTTTTATGTCCCGGTACGTCTCCTCAAGCTCATCCTCTAAGGCTACCTTGACCGTTTCCATGTGCGTCCTCACCTGCCGGTCCGTCGTCTCCATAACCTCTATCACCTCGTCCAGCCTCGTTGTCAGTCCCTCACGTACCATCTGACATTCCCTCTTTGTCGCTATCAAGTCGTTTTTTATGTCGTTTTGTGTCGCTTTTAATCCTCCTAATACCGCAGTGTTCCTTTGAACCTGCTCCTTTACTTCTTTTTGTCCCTCCGTCAGCTGTTCCACCTCCTGCGTCAGGACCTCTATGCCCCCTTGTAACTTTACAGTCCCCTTTCTCACCTCCTTCTCCATGTGCTCCTTACAGTGCCTCACCTCCTCGCGCACTCCTCCGACCTCCTCACTCACTCCTCTTCTGATCTCCTCTCCCATCACTTGCATCTCCTGCCCAGATGCCACCCTCATCTGCTCCATTTCCTCCCTGTGAGCATCCAGTTTGGTTTCTACCCCCATTCTGACCCCCTCTATCTGCTGCCCCATTTGGTTAACTTCCCTTTCCGCTTGGTCCCTCATGTCCCTCAATTTGCCTTCCATGGTGTTTTCTAACCCCTCTAACCCTTTTTGCATCCCTTCCATTTGATTCTCTTGAGCGGCCATTCTGTTTTCTACCCCCGTTAACCCAGTTTTCACTCCCTCTATCTGATTCTCCTGGGCAGCCATTCTATTTTCTACCCCCTCTAACCCATTTCTCACCTATTTTATCCCATTGTCTAACCCCTCAAAATTTTTGTCTAACTTCTCAATTTTCTTGTCTAACTCCTCAAAATTATTGTCTAACTTCCCAATTTTCTTGTCTAACTCCTCAAAATTATTGTCTAACTTCCCAATTTTCTTGTCTAACTCCTCAAAATTATTGTCTAACTTCTCACCGGTACCCCTCATTTGGCCCTCTAATCGCCCACTATCAACCCTCATTTGGCCCTCCATCCTATCCATTTTTGCATTCAGTTGGGTCAAGAATAATCTGAGGTCAAACCCGGTTTGCCCAGCGTCCCCAGCCGCCACCGCAGGCTCGCCCTCCGCGGCGCCGCTATTTTGGGACCCTTCAACCACGTGAGCGAGCGCGCCATTTTGCGCGCCCGCTACTTCGTGCGTGACGGCGCTATTTTGCGAACCTGCCGCCCTCACTGCTTCGCTCTCCTCATGTCCCTCAATTTGGTCCTGGACCGACCCTGCTTCACTCTCCCCTACCGGACCCCAGCCGTCTTGATCCGCCATAGCGCGACTTGCAAAATTCGAGTTTCGTAAAACAAATCCAAATTTTTTTTTTTTTCGTTATAATTTCGTCGAGCGCAGTACGCGCTCCGAATCGATTTTCCCTCCCAAAATTTGGGCCTAATAAATTTAGTCCCGGGTTCGAATTCCACTCCTCGACACCAATTGTTACAGACGTGGCTTGGATGTTATTTACCGAGCGGTTTTATGGTATGACCACGTCTGCACAAGTTACCCGATTGTGCCCGAACGTTGACTAGTCGCGCGATGCTGGCTCAATAAGAAAAAGAAGACACCCGGCTGGATTACAATAACACAATACGACACCAAGGTTTCGATTCTCAAGACCTCCGGAGGAGATTATATTCGTACGGAAAGGTCAGATTACAGGGGCTAGAAGTATAATCACAGAAAGACAGGCACTTAGACACACTCTTATATTAACCCCGGACAGACGACAGACAAACGGGACAACGGCTGACTCACACGGGGGTTTGATGGCTAGGAAAGGCAGGTATCGATGGCTCCAGGTCCTCCTGGGCTCGGGGCAGGGTACAGTACGGTCCGGTCCGGTCCAAAGATGCGGGGAGGTATCGTTGCGCTGGGGGTGGCGGTGGCTTCTCTCTCCAAGCTGAGGCGCATCTGTTTCAGCGCTCGCAGGTCCTTCCTTCTCCAGCTGGGGGCGAATCTCACGTCACATCCGGCGCGGGGCCGCGTATATCCGGCGGGGAGTGACACGCCCTCGGCTCGTTAGCTCCGCCCCAGATGGAATCGGCACGTTGCTTCTCATTGGGTGCGTGGGGGGGTTACTGGCTCCGCCCCTGACGAGGAGCTGACAGCCAGCCCCTTCGGGGTAACGCCGTGGAGCGCATGGTCATGGCGGGTAACCGAGCCGGTGTGAGGACGCACACTCCCCGCCCCTCTGTTGTTGTAGTCGTAGTTGTAGTTGTAATTGTTGTTTGGGGAAGAAGATGGGAGGAGGTATGGGAAAGGTCCTAAACTCACTACTGATGCCATATAATCACATTCTGGTGCAACGAAGAGTCATAATTAATGGAAACGAGGCCTTAACTGACATAGATTAAGAATAACTAGGAAGATGTCCGAAAGTTGTCTACGTGTGGTGCGGTGGACCTGGGCACGACATTTAATGGGGGAATAAGGGGAAGGTCGGCTCTACTGATTGTTATTTACATGCAATGGGACTAGGGAATGGGGGATTGGGGAAAGTTGGGGAGTATTGGAGAAAATAGGGGAATATTTACAAGCGGATATGGAGGCCAAATTCCATATTCGCAACAATATTTATATACACATACGGTACACATACTGTCGGACCCCGCTATTCGCGGAATCCACGTGTTCACGGTTGAAATACAACCTGTTTTCTCTATTCGTGAAAAAATGTCCAGCGAATTCGAGTTTTCTTTTCTATTCACGGCTGTGTTCCGTGAAAACACCCCCCCTCCCCTCTCCTCCCCCCCACTATTCGCGGCCAAGTCCCGCGAATTCGTGGTTCTTCAGGGGCGAAAAAAAAATTCAGGAGCCGCTAGCTTGACACATTTATAAAACCCATCTTTCACCAGCTATGCGCAAAGCAGCTGGACGTACGCAAAAACATCTACGTGCCGCGAGCATGACCTGATTTTACTGTACGGTACTGTACTGTACAGCCGCTAGCTTGACACATTTATAAAAACCCATCTTTCACGAGCCATGCATAAAACAGCTGGATGTACGTACGAAAAAAACATAAGGTACGAGCCGCGAGCATGACCTGCTTATACAATACAGTACAGTAACGTACATTCACTGCTTGTGATTTGCGTTTTCATGGCTTTCGCGGGCGCGAATTTTATCCGCACTATAAGCGAGCTTCGCGGAATATCCCACCAGATGTGTAAATAAGTCAACTCCGCGAATTGTAGAATGCAAACGCGTCATTAAATCGATTACAGTTTGCAATTTACGGTAAATCATCATCAGAGATGTTACACAATGAAAACGCTTCGGGGGATATCCCATTTGTGACGAAAACATGTCAACCCCGTGAGTTATATAATGTAAATGCTTCATTACATCTATTATTGAAATTAGCAGATAGGCTCGATACGGCATCATCCGATAACATCCCCCACTAACAATGGGCAGGGTACCTCCCGCAACTACCCACAATGCTCGCAACCCTACATATACAGATTGTGTCCTCGATCTCAATCATTGTTCTCGTCCCGTTGCTTCGACCTGTGTGTTTGACTCTCGCTCTGCTCATCGTTCAATCATGGCTCCCAAGCGCAAGACCAGTGCCGGAGATGCGTCGACTACCAAGAGGCAGACAAAGGTGATGTGTCTGAGCCAGAATGTGGAGCTGCTCGACCGGCTTTCGAGAGGAGAGAGTGCGGCCTCTGTTGGCAGGCAGTATGGTGTCAACGAATCCACCATTCGCTACAAATGGAAGAAGGAGAAGGCGATTCGTGAGAAACTTTCAGCGAGTTCTGTATCAAGTACGAAGGTGGTCACCCATGAATGTCCACCGGAATGTCCACATGGAAAGGATGAAGAAGACTCTCAGAATATGGATTGAGGAGAACATGCAGACGAGGGACTTCATGCTGAAAACCATGATGCTGAACCATTCCCTAAACTCGCTCATTGAGGATGAGTTGGACACCATTCCAAAGGTTTCTGAGGAGTTGGAGGAGGCAGAGGTGGGCAGTTATGAGGAAGAGGTGCTGAGGTCCAACCTCACAGACCAGTTCCTGGACGAGTTGCTGCAGGACATACGGGCAATTGTCGACAGGGTGCAAGATGCTGGCCCAGTCGTGGAGAGTTACCTCAATTTCAAGAGGGGCTTGGATGATGCGCTGCTCCCGTACAAAGAGCTGCATCAAAATGTTTGGCAATGTGTCAGGCAGGTCCCCATTACCCATTTATTCAGCCCTGCTCCCTCCACCTCAAGATCACCAACACCCTCTCCTGCCTTTCGCTCAGCATCCTCACCAGCATTCCTACCAGCATCCTCACCTTCTCCGACCTCTCCTGGCTCTCCCTTAGTGCACGATTTTGCTGCACCATCATTTGGGTTGCCCTCAAAGTTCGAGGAATTCATGGGATTTTAATTCACCACCATCATCATCATCATCATTTGAAAGTTGCGTGTCTTTGTAAAATAAAATTTTTAAACGGGACATGATGATCTTGTGTATTTTTTAACTTTCACGGTACGGCATGGTTAAGCACTTTTAATAAACTGTAAGCACATTTCTTCAATAAATTGGAAATGGTACTGATGTTGTCGTTTTTTGTTTTGTTTCACGGAGCGGTATGGTTAAGCTGGTTAAGGACTTTTAATAAACTGTAAGCGCATTCCTTTAATAAATTGGAAACGGTACCTGGTGTTGTCGTTTTTTTAAATTTGGAAGCATTTTGTTATGAAACTGTAATCATGTGCATTTGTGGTCGAAAACATTTTCAACTTTAAAAATTTTCCTCTTTGAATCAGGAACCACCGGGAACCTATATCGTATCCCCCTTTTGCCCATTGAAACAATGCCGCGGCATACATTCACGGGATTTTAATCGACCTTCGCCGATTATCGTCGACATTCTGGGGTTTTTGCCTCACCATTCGCAGATTTTCCTCGCCATTCGCGGTTTGTTCCTCTCTATTCACGGATTTTCACCACTTGGGAACCTATCCCCCCTTTTTCCATTGAAACAATGCCCCGCTATTCGTGGGTTTCCCTATTCGCTTATTTTCCAGGAACGTATTCCTGGAACATATTGTATTCGCGGATCCCCCACGAATGGCGGGGTCCCACAGTATGTATGTATATATATATATATATATATATATATATATATATATATATATATATATATATATATATATATATATATATATAATTATATATATATTGTTACGTGCTCCTCCCCTACCCCCTGGTCACGGTGTACCTCCGAGCCCCGAGAGGAGTCACGGCAGAAAAATGTGTTATTCTGTATGTCAAAGATCAATGGGGAAGCCACACCAATTGTTACTCACAAACAAATATTGTATTAAGATCACACAAGAATAACAGTACAACAATAATAGTAATCAAAAGTACAATCAATATATATCCTATGATGGTACCATCAGTTTCGTAATATGTAACTCACTGCTCCAAGTGAGCGGAAAGAAGAAGATTCCCAATGTCTCTAATTCCCGGCTTCAAGCCAAAGTGGATTCGCTCCAGCGATCGTCAGATCAATGTCCAATCGAGACCAGAATCCCGTTCGGATGACAGTTACAGTCCCGCGGCCAAAGCTTTGCAAAGGCGCCCTCCAGGCAACTGGGAAATCCAAAGGCGCCCTCCAGGCGACTGGGAAATCCAAAGGTGCCCTCCAGGCGACTGGGAAATCACACCCTCCGGTATGGACGTTCCACGGCTCACAGTCGGCGACACACAGACTTTCCACTCAAAAGCCATGTCACACACACACACCCCAGATCGACGTCTGAATGCGGTGAAAATGGTCGAAACGAGATGAAACCTTGAGCGAAGCGCAAGTCCTGCGCAGGTCAAAATGGCCGACGGCCCGGTCTCGTGGCACAACGGCACGACGATGATGACGATGATTCTCTTCAGAATCCACCGCAAAACCTGACACGCAGGTTGATCTGTCACAGCGATAACAACTCTGAGGCAGGAATCCCTTTCCCGGGAAACCAAAAGTTCACTCGTGACTCTTGCTCGCCAACGTTCGCTCCAGACCGCAAGTAGCTCGGCTCCTTCTTGTCCGACTCACTTCGCTCCGCCTTCTTTCTCTCTTCCTCCTCTTCTTCGTCCGGTTCCGGTTTCATTTAAAACATTAACCTTTTTACCTTTTGACAATAATAATTGCTATTTCCCTCAAACCACAATAATAATAATAATAATAATAATACATGGAAACAAAAATGTTTACAGTGGGTGAAAACCACCACAACGGAAGTGATTTCCGTTGACACAAAAAAATATATATATATATTGTTTTGCTACGTTTGTGTGGGGTAGATGAAGGAATCCCATAGTAAAGGTGGGATTGTATTGTATAATTCTAGCATGGACAGTGGACGTGTAGGAAAAATCTCGATGTACTCAAGTAAGGACACTGTAGCTTAAGATTGTCTATGTGTCTTCACGCGAGGGGGGAAGCAGTGATAATTAGTTCGGGACTAACGTTAGTTTTCCCTCTGTAATTTTCCCTTCGCGTTTTGCTGAAAATGCTGGCCATGAAAGCCTCCATTAAACTCTCTTTACTTATTTTTTATTTATTAATTAAAACTCTCTGCCGCTCCATATCCCAACCCTCAGATTGGCAGGCAGCAGCCTCTTCACTCTCTGCAGACCTGGACAATATCACAAACTGGTCAAACAAGTGGAACATGTCTTTCAAGCCTGACAAATCTCACACTCTCACTTTGTCTCTCCGGAAAGACCGTCTGGGGTAGATGAAGGAATCCCTCCCATCTACACAACACTCCCATCTACTTTCTGAACAATCCTCTTGAAGAAGTTCTGTCACTCAAGCTTTTGAGTCTCACTATCTGCCATGATCTTTCCTGGGAAAACCACATTTCAAATCTGGCCTCCAAAGCCAGTCGCCGACTGGGCATGCTCCGTCGTGCGTCGTGCGAGACAGACGTCTGTCCTGACTTTTTTTTTGTGTTTTATGTGTCGGTTTGTCTTTCTGTGTGATTAATGTTCGCTCTTTCACGAGCCTCGATCTTGTATACAAAAAAAAAAAAAAAAATAATAATAATAGCTCGATACAGATTAAGTGTTGTAAGAATAATCAGATCTACAACAGGGTCTCCAAAGGTGAGTTTAATCTGTATCGAACACCAGCAATATCTGAAAGAGAATTAGCAATCATAGGATCAATATATGTCAAGGATATAAGCAACAAGCATTCTGAGTATTGCGCTGCAATACATGTCCCCTACCAAAGTTCAAAGTGCCATAACTTTGTCAAAAATGATTGAATATGCAAATTTATGCACGGTTCATGCTGGTTTTCAAACTTTATCTGAGGTATGCTGAGACACATGTGTGTCACGCTTCACCTCATTGATAAGCCCGCAAGGTCGCTCTGTGGAGCAGCCTGCACGTATTGCACTGTGTGAATTATATAATTACCAACTCACGGTCTGAGGTACAAGCGATTCAAGAGATATCCATTTAAAAAAATATTTTCGTTTAATTAACGATATCTGCCAAACCACGTGCCCTATCTCAAATTCCAAAAGGACATTTTAGTAGATTGACATGCTGAACAAATCTGTGAAGTTTCCCCTCGATTGGATCAAAAATGAGGGAGGAGCTCGGTTTTAAAGGTTCATGCTTAAAAACGTCATAACTCTGAAACCATCAGTAATTTATTATATTTTCCGGTTCACGATCAATGATCGATGTGTATATATATGTTGATCGGCTTGGCTCCGCCCCTCCCGAAAGCGCATGCTGTGTCGCACTTTTGACGTTCGCGAGACGAGGCTGAGGGTGCGCGGTGCGGCTTGAGGAGAACTCGAGAATAAACAAGATATCCATTTTTAAAAATATTTTCGTTTAATTAACGATATCTGCCAAACCACATGCCCTATCGCAAATTCCAAAAGGACATTTTAGTGCTGAACAGATCTGTGAAGTTTCCCCTCGATTGGATCAAAAATGAGGGAGCAGCTCGGTTTTAAAGGTTCATGCTTAAAAACGTCATAACTCTGAAACCATGTGACGCATGACGTCATGCTCGCTGACTTTTTTTGTTCGTCATGGGTATGTGATTATGTCTGCAAAGTTTGGCCTCGATCTGTTCAGCCGTTGCAGAGAAAAAGGGGTTTTCGTGTTTTCACGAAAAACAATATGGCGGCTGCACCACGTGACCTGTGACGTCATAATTACGATGAAAATATTCTGCAGACCAAGTCCCTCCTACAGTGAAAATTTGATCTCAATCGGTCCTATTATTGCAGAGAAAATGGTTTTTAAAGGAAATTAAAACTTAAAATGGCACTGAGTTAAGGATCATCAGAATTATCAGAATTCCCAAAGTTCAAAGTGCCATAACTTTGTCAAAAATGATCGAAACGTCGTGCAGTTCGAACTTGACCTGTAACTTATCATGAGGAAACCATGTGCCAAATTTGAAATCATTAGCGTTAAGCGTTTAGAAAAAAAGTCTGGAAAACTGTTCTTTGCGTGACGGACTGACGGACTGGCGGACGGAGGGACGGCGTGCAAACCTATAGTCCCCTGCGGTGTACACCGGTAGGGGACTAACAAGCATTCTGAGTATTGCGCTGCAATACATGTCCCCTACCAAAGTTCAAAGTGCCATAACTTTGTCAAAAATGATTGAATATGCAAATTTATGCACGGTTGATGCTGGTTTTCAAACTTGATCTGAGGTATGCTGAGACACGTGTGTCACGCCTCGCCTCGTTGATAAGCCCGCAAGGTCGCTCCGTGGAGCAGCCTGCACGTATTGCATTGTGTGAATTATATAAATTATTACCAACTCACGGTCTGAGGTACGAGCGATTCAAGAGATATCCATTTTTTAAAATATTTTCGTTTAATTAACGATATCTGCCAAACAACGTGCCATATCGCAAATTCCAAAAGGACATTTTAGTAGACTGCCGTGCTGAACAAATCTGTGAAGTTTCCCCTCGATTGGATCAAAAATGAGGGAGGAGCTCGGTTTTAAATGTTCATGCTTAAAAACGTCATAACTCTGAAACCATTAGTAATTTATTATATTTTCCGGTTCACGATCAATGATCGATGTGTATATATATGTTGATCGGCTTGGCTCCGCCCCTCCCGAAAGCGCATGCTGTGTCGCGCTTTTGACGTTCGCGAGACGAGGCTGAGGGTGCGCGGTGCGGCTTGAGGAGAACTCGAGAATAAACAAGATATCCATTTTTAAAAATATTTTCGTTTAATTAACGATATCTGCCAAACCACATGCCCTATCGCAAATTCCAAAAGGACATTTTAGTGCTGAACAGATCTGTGAAGTTTCCCCTCGATTGGATCAAAAATGAGGGAGCAGCTCGGTTTTAAAGGTTCATGCTTAAAAACGTCATAACTCTGAAACCATGTGATACATGACGTCATGCTCGCTGACTTTTTTGTTCGTCATGGGTATGCGATTCTGCCTGCAAAGTTTGGCCTCGATCTGTTCAGCCGTTGCAGAGAAAAAGGGGTTTTCGTGTTTTCACGGAAAACAATATGGCGGCTGAACCACGTGACCTGTGACGTCATAATTACGATGAAAATATTCTGCAGACCAAGTCCATCATATGGTGAAAATTTTATCTCAATCGGTCCTATTATTGCAGAGAAATTGTTTTTTAAAGGAAATTCAAACTTAAAATGGCACTGAGTTAAGGATCATCAGAATTATCAGAATTCCCAAAGTTCAAAGTGCATAACTTTGTCAAAAATGATCGAAACGTCGTGAAGTTCGAACTTGACCTGTAACTTATCATGCGGAAACCATGTGCCAAGGTTGAAATCTTTAGCGTTAAGCGTTTAGAAAAAAAAGTCCGGAAAACTGTTCTTTGCGTGACGGACTGACGGACTTATGGACGGAGGGACGGAGTGCAAACCTATAGTCCCCTCCGGTGTACACCGGTATGGGACTAATAAGAGTATCATAATCAAGCACGCAAGCAAGCGACATGAAAAGTGGTTCCCTTACCATTCTAAGAATACACGTGGATAAAGCATAATAAATGTCTCAGGACTGCGCTTCGCGACTCAGAGCTAAATTCTTATAATAGCCACGTAGTGGAGAGAAGCAGTAATGGCGCCTGGGTCGCAACTTGGATACAATTTCACCACACTCACCACTTACAATGCTTTCATCCGCAGCTCAATGGAAAACTGCTCTTCCCTCTGGGCTGGTGCGCCTGCCTCACACCAAGCTCGGCTTCACGCAGTTGAAACCAAAGCTTTCAGAATCATTGGAATCTCCCGCGATTAAGCTGATGCTGACGGGCTGTCACTCGCTCACCACAGGCAGGTTGGTGGTCTCTCTGTCTTCTATAGACTCCTCTCCGGCCTTGCTCCCTCCCTCTGCTCTGTCTGTGCTCTGCCCCCCAAATATTCCTGCAGGATGCACAAGATCTGCCAACAACCCTCTTCTGGTGAAACTGCCAAAATCAAGACTCTCTGCTCACCTTCACTCTTTCATTTCTCTTTTCTCCCACCTCTGGAACAATCTCCCACACTGTCTTCAATCCCACTCCACCCTCCAGGTCTTTAAAACAGCTGTTCACCACCATCTCTTATCTTTCCCCATCCAAAACCTTGATCTTCTCTACCCCTGTTAAAACACCCCAAATCCGCCTCTTTCAATCTCCTACCTCTTTCCTGAAATTCCTAGTCGGGTTCATTTGCTTTATAACGTGTACCCCCTCCCCTTCCTCCTCCCCTTCCTCCTCCCCCAGCCCTTTCCCTTCCACCGATCTCCCGATGTCCCTTTTTTTTGTATCCAAGATCGAGGCTCGTGAAAGAGCTAACATTAATCACACAAAAACAAGAAGTTTCAAGTGTTTATGGACGGACGACGCCATCGCATAAGCTCCCCTGAACTTCGTTCCAGGTGAGCTAAAAATTAAGTGATAAAATGAGTTCGTCACAAAAAGTCAATGTCTCATAAAAACTCAATTTACTCTCTGGATTAATCAACATTCAGGATAAAACGAGATCTGAAATACGACCATGAACATGGGTAAGACAGATAATTTGTTGAAAGGGCCAAAGGTTGAAAATGTCTCTCAATTTAAGAGAATGTTGTGAAAATGGATCATGTGAAGGTCATTAACATTGATGTTAAAATTCCCCACAATCAATATCTTTTCCTAATAGAGGAACAAAGTTGACATAAAATTTTTAGAAATCATTAAGAAACAAAGCATGTGGTTTAGGGGCTCTGTATATCATGATCAATTTTTATGCCTCCGCCGACGAAGTCACCGGAGGCATTATGTTTTCAGGTTGTCCGTCTGTCCGTCCATCCGTCATAGGCTTTCGTTACCGCGATAACTTGAGAACGGCTAAAGGGATCTTAGTCAAACTTGGCACAGGTATGTATAATGAGGTAAAGATTAACTGATTCGATTTTGGGGTCATACGTCAAAGGTCAAATCTGTAATATGTCTATAACTTGAGAATGTCTGAAGTGATCTAATTCAAACTTGGTACAGGTATGTATAATGAGGTAAAGATTAAAGTGATTAGATTTTGGGGTCATACGTCAAAGGTCAAATCTGTAATAGGTCTATAACTTGCGAATGGCTGAAGTGATCTAATTCAAACTTGGTACAGGTATGCATAATGTTGTAAAGATTAACTTATTAGAGGTTTGGGTCAAAGGTCAAAGGTCAAATCTGTAATAGGTCTATAACTTGAGAATGGCTGAAGTGATCGAATTCAAACTTGGTACAGGTACAGTGCATTCAGAAAGTATTCAGACCCCTTCACTTTTTTCACATTTTGTTATGTTGCAGCCTTATGCTGAAATCGTTTAAATTCATTTTTTCCCTCATCAATCTACACTCAATACCTTATAATGACAAAGAGAAAACAGGATTTTAGAAAGTTTTGCAAATTTATTAAAAAGAAAAAAACTGAAATATCACATTCACATATCACATGTATTTATACCCTTTGCTATGACACTTGAAATTTTGCTCAGGTGCCTCGCATTTCTCTTTATCATCTTTGAGATGTTTCTACACCTTGATTGGAGTCCAGCTGTGGTAAATTTAATTGATTGGACATGATTTGGAAAGGCACACACCTGTCTATATAAGGTCTCACAGCTGACAATGCATATCAGAGCAAAAACCAAGCCATGAGGTCGAAGGAACTGCCTGCAGAGCTCAGAGACAGGATTGTGTCGAGGCACAGATCTGGGGAAGCCTACAAAAAATCTCTGCTGCATTGAAGGTTCCCAAGAGCACAGTGGTCTCCATAATTCTTAAATGGAAGAAGTTTGGAACAACCAGGACTCTTCCTATAGCTGGCCACCGGCCAAACTGACAATCGGGGGAGAAGGGCCTTGGTAAGAGAGGTGACCAAGAACCCGATGGTCACTCTGGCTGAGCTCCAGAGATCCTGTGTGGAGATGGGAGAAACTTCCAGAAGGACAACCATCACTGCAACACTCCACCGATCTGGGCTTTATGGCAGAGTGGTCAGACGGAAGCCAAACTGTTCAATCTTGGTCTCATCAGACCACAGAATCTTGTTTCACACAGTCTGAAAGTCCTTTAGGTGCTCTTTTGCAAACTCCAAGCGGGCTTTCATGTGCGTTTCACTGAGGAGAGGCTTCCGTCAAAGGTCAAATCTCTTTTCCACATTTTGTTCGGTTCAAGGTCTCGGTTCAAGGTTCAAGGTCTCGGTTCAAGGTTCAAGGTCATTTGCTCGGTTCAAGGTCATTAATTTGATGAGAGGCTTCCGAAAAGTTTGGGTTTTTAAACAAAAACGAAACAAACGAGCAACCACGGGTGCAAGTTCTGAAGCACACTCCATCAAGACACAAGGAGGAATGCCATCTTGTCCGTATGCCTTGCTTGTGTCCAGAGAGATGAGTACTTTTTTGACTGCATGGAAAGAGATTATAGGGAGGGGCATAGGATTGGTAAGGGGTGAATCAGAGTGGAATTAGAGGAGAAAAGAGAACCAAAAAGAGTTGCTTTGTCAGTCGGAGAAACAGGTATAGTACCATCAGAACGGAACAGTGAAGGAAAGGTAGTGACAGAAGTTGTTGGAGATACTTTTGGCTAATGACCAGAACGATCTATTAGTGGAAGAAGATGAGAGGTTGTAAACTTTGCTTGGTTCAGTTAGGCCTGGCACGGTTCAAGTTTACATGACTGTCATAAACTCGACCTGTCTCTCCGTTCACGTGTAGCATGTTGCAGATCTTTGCGTTTCATGTGATCATAGTGATAGCCAGCTCAATTAATATCTTCCAACACTACAGTGCGTCTTTAAAGGTTCCTCAGCCACTGACTTGTGCTTCGGGTCATTAAATCTTTCTGGAATGAAAGACCTTGGAGTACATCAAGTTTGCTATAGATACAGTCCATGGTGAAAATGGTTTAAATGTCCCATAAGCTGATTCGTTTATACACTTTGCGATTTATTGAAACTGTCCTTTCTTGAGGGAACCACTATTCCCTTGCGTCACCGAACTATTACCTAATCTGTTAATCCAAGCTCCAGAGCAGAATGGCAAGAGTTGATTTACAACCTCGAGGTGCTTCACGCATCATGTGGGTGACCTGCTGCAACTGCTTCATCTTCGCCTTAATTACTGGACCATCAAACGCCTGCCATTAAACTTGATAAAACACTCAAATAGGGTTACACTTTTGTAATCATGTTTAGAGAGCAATACTGCAAGCAACCAGTTGTTCTGTATAAATATACCGTATTAGCCGAAACCCGTGGAACATCCACGGAAGGGAGGATGTGGTGTATGGATAGAGTGTACCATTATGGATGGCACAGGGGATTTGCTTGTCCGAGTAAGAGTTAGGAAGAAAGATGAGAATGAAGAGTGCGTATATGAACAACCATCGCCGACACCGGCACAAATGCATGCTCTGGATTGTCCACTCAGTGGACGGCTTGCTTTCGCCTTCGCCTGTCCAGTCAGCGGACGGCTTGCTTCGCCTTCGCCCAGCAGACGCCAATACGATGGCGTCGTAAGATGGCGTCGTATCGGCAGTTAATCGGATGCTTTTGGGCCCCAACGTCGGCTAATTCAGATTTTTCGAGTATGGCTGTATGTGATAAACAAAGAGTGCGGTTCGTAGATCGTAAATCCATTAGTGCCGTGGGCATCGGGTCACTGGGTGCGGCGTAAAAGGGATAACAAAGTCGAGTCCTTACGGTATTATTATATAGATTGGCGAAGGCCACAGTTTGATTTTATTTAGCACATAATTGCGAGGAACACCTAGATTTAAACATAGTTTGATCAGGTCAGAAATGTAGGCAGGAAGTAATGTTTTAAATTCTGTTATCTCCGCCACCGAAGGTCGATGAAAGTTATGTTTACATCCCTGTCTGTTTGTTGTCTGTTTGTCGGTCTGTCTCGTTTGTTACTTGCATAAATCGAAGGTTTTTTTTTTTTGGTATACAAGATCGAGGCTCGTGTTAGAGCTAACATTAATGACAAAAACACAAACGGACACATACGAGGAAGTCAAAGGAGTGGGAGACACGGTGGGGAGAGAGGGGGAAGCACACAAGTACAACATTTGAGAGCAGGGACATCAGGAGATCTGTGGGAGGTAGAAGGCTTGGGGGAAGGAGGCGTGCATAGGGTGGGGGTGAGAGAGGTAAAAAAAACACATGAACACTGCTAGGACTTCCAGGAAAGAAGTTGTTATTTCAAAAAAGTGGATCTGGGGTGAATTAACAGGGGTAGAAAAGATCAAGGTTTAATCAGGGAAAATGTTTAATTTTTACAGTATATTTGTTGTTCTTGTGCGTTATTCTGTCTGTTTGTCTGACTGTCTGTCTGTTTGTCTGTCAATTGCCTACAGGTCACAATTTTAAACCGATCTTTATGAAACTTCAGCAAATCGTAGAGTTGGTCATAAGGAAGAAGCCTAATGATTTTGAGGTCAAAAGGTCAACACAGGCCGAAGGTCAACAACTTAAGGTGGAATTTTTAACATCCCAATTTTCAACTAATTTACTTGAAATTTCAAAGGGATTTGCATATCTGGCCACTGAATGCAAACACCAATTTAATTTTGAGGTCATCATAGGGCAAAAGGTCAACATAGGCAAGTATCATGCCATGCAAGACATTTCTTATTGCTTGTTTGTCTGTGAGTGTGATAACTCGCGCAGGCTTTCAGCTATCTTGGTCAAAGTTTACCAGAGAATTCCAAAGGGGAAAAAGTGAGCCTGTCAATGTTATTTGACTATATGGGTCAAAGGTGACAGTGACTATTTTTGTCATACCACCTGATGCCTTCTTGTTACCTTCGCCATCAAAGGTGGATGGAGGTAATGTTTTCACCCCCTGTCTGTTTGTTACTTGCCGGAATAGATTCCGGCAAGTATGTTGGTTGGTTGGTTTGTCTGTCTGTCTGTCTGTGTCTGTTTGTCTGTTTGTGTTTAGTACTATATCTACATCGTTGCACATATAATCGCCATACTTTACACACATATTTGTCTTGCCCTGGAATAGACTGTGCCCACTTTTTAACTCTCTAGGCCCAAGGCCTCCATTATGATGTCATAATTCGATAATTTGACAAGTACAAAACTTCATCCAATCAAGATGCAATTTATTGAGCGCCATGTCGGCATAAACTGGTGGAGAAAAAATAATAATGATGACGTCATCGGTCACGTGGTTTGGCCGCCATCTTGGGAAAACCGAAAAAATTTGCACCTCTCTATCCCCGAAAGTGCTGAATAGAAAAAATTGAGACATGGCTCATTGTAAAGAACTCTCCATGGGGAATAAAATATGTTTATGATGATGTCATAAGTGCCTCCATTATGACGTCATAATTTGACAATTACAAAACTTCATCCGATCAAGATGAAATTTCTTGAGCATAATCCAGGAATACATTAGTTTAGAAAACAAATAATGATGACGTCATCGGTCACGTGGTTCGGCCACCATCATGGAAAAACCGAAAAACTTGATCCAAAATGGCCGATTTAAAAAAAGTACATTCCGGCAGGTCCTCGGTCTCTGACTGATTTTTCATCTGTTTGTCTGTCTGTTTGATTGTGAACAAAATATCTCAAAAAGTTGTGTACGGATTCGGACGAAATTTGGCAGAGATGTAGCCTATGTCACAAGGACAAAATGATTAGATTTTGGTGAAGATCCGGATTCGGATCCGGCTACTAGAATTTTTCAAGTGATTCTTCACCATTGGGAGATCGGGCCAAAAACGATACATAGCAGGATATCTCAAAAAGTTGTTGACGGATTTGGATGAAACTTGGTGGACCGGTTGGGTGTCTCAGCCATATTTTGAGCTAGGAAGCTGAAATTTGGCCATAATAGTCAGCACGTGCTTTGTCGGAATCGGCATTATAAATTTTTTGGTTAATGAATTAATTGATTAATTACTTAATTATTATTGATTTATAAAGTAATTATTTATTTTCTTTCTCATCTGAGCAATATCTCAGGCACCCTTTGACCTAGGAAGCTGATATTTGGACACGACAGTCGCCAAGTGATTTGGCTGTAAATGGTAATTTTGATTTATTGATGAATCAATTAATCGATTTATTATTTAATTTTTCAATCAATTACGTGATTAATTTTCAAAAAGTTACAGACTCAAATGAACCAGTGATAGTTTAGGTATGATATTAGCCAATTGATTAAGAAATTAATTATTTTACGATAACTATTTATTTATTTTAATTTCACAATTAATCAATTATTGATCCTCTCGATTTTCATCATACATATCAGGCTATCGTCTGACGCCTTCTTGTTTGTTTGTCTGTTTGTTTGTGAACAGGATATCTCAAAAAGTTGTGGATAGATTCGGACGAAACTGAGTGGACAGGTTGGGTGTGTGACAAGGACGAATTGAATAAATTTTGGTGAAGATCCGAATTAGGATCCGAATACGTGAATTTTTTTTTATTTTCTAAGTGGTTCTTCACCATTGAGCCATAAACGATATGTAGCATGATATTTCAAAAAGTTGCGGATGACTCATGAGAAAACTAGGTGGATGAGTTGGTTAAGTGACAAAAACAAGCTGATTAGATTTTGGTTCAGGTCTGAATCCAGATCTGGCCCATCAGTGGGATACAAAACGTAAACTGTTCAAGCTGGCGGAGGTTTGCTCTCTGCCGAATGCCGTCGTTCTAGTTGTAACCGCGAACCGATAAGCATGACCCCATTGCAGATCTATGTCTTCACATATCGACAGTGCTGTTTTCAATGTGAAAAATATGTCATTTTCACCTGCACGTCTAATCAGAAGCCTTAGAATTTTAAGTGGTTAAATAAAAACATCGGTAATAAAACAGAAAAACCAAATCCGGATAAATATAGTTATTTGAGGTGGTTCCTCAAAAGGAGGCCCACATGCAAATGAACCGTTAAATATGTTCCTCGTATGTTTAAGCTGTTCATGACCAAGTCAAATGAAATACTCAACAAGATTAAAGGACGTTGAAAGCGATTTGTAATTGGATGAAAGAGAAGAACACTTCATGCTGAAATGGAAGATGAAACGCATTGCCTGTTTCTGTGAGATTAGTCCTGCATATTGAGGTTAAAGTGTAACAAAGTGAAATATAGTTCAAAGGATGTTGTATGTAGCAGACGATGTTCTAGTGTTGTTGAAGTTCATTAGTTTAGCTTGCAAATAGTAGGATATGCGTCCAAAAACGAACTGAACATCAAGACAAACGATATAGGCCTACCCACACTACGAGGCCTTACATTTCTGTCAAATAGCCTTTTTCGGAGTTTTGTGTCACATGAAAGCTACGATGGCCGATACACACGTGTTGTGGTTTCAAACTTCCCTTTGATCATACTCTCTGCCTCTGAGATTGAAAAGTTTAGTAAGCTTCCAATGGTCACGTATGTCCCACTCAATGCATGCATCATTCTGCATCATAGTCATGGATCTTTATGCTAGTCAAAGCAACCAATCTTTATTTTAACCAAATCAATGATCCGTACTTTTAAACTACATCAATCGACTGTCCTTTTGTAACCCCAACAATGAGACATCCATTTAACGACAAATAATGAGCCGTGTTTTAAACTCCAACAATGAGCCATACATTTAACTATATAAATGGCCCGTTTTTGAATACAACAATGAACCGTTCCTTTTAACAACACAACAATGACTCATTATTAACTACAACAATAAACCATCTTTTTAACAATACAACAATGACTTGTTATTAACTGCAACAATAAACCATCTTTTTAACAATACAACAATGACCCATTGTAATTACAACGATGAACTTTCCTTTGAACAATGCAATGACTCATTATTAACTACAACAACGGGCCATCCATTTAACTTTATAAATGGTTCATTTTTGAATACAACAATGAACGGTTCCTTTTAACAATATAACACTGATTGATTATTAACAACAACAATGAGCCATTCTTTTAACAATAAAACAATGATTCATTATTAACTACAACAATGGACCATCCTTTTAACAATACAACAATGACTTGTTATTAACTACAACAATGGGCCATCCTTTTAACAATACAACAATGACTCATTATTAACGACAACAATGGACCATCCTTTTAACAATACACTAACCCTCCTCAACCACACCCATTTTCAAGTTTCCAGTTTTTCCTTCCATAGAGTTTGCTTCTGTATTGATCTTGTCCACCCTGTGTGGCCTCCCCGAGTCCCAGGGCCTCTGCTAGGTGCCCGCTGCTGCAGGGGGTCACCCACTAAGAGGGGCCACCCACATCAGCTTGCAACTTTTTCAAAGCATCTTGAAAGGTCCAGTTGTGCAACATAGATGTTTCCAATAACATTAGCCACGCATGCCTACCGGCTGCCAAGCGTTTCACTGACGGCTTTAATCAAAAGACATCCTGTTGCACTTCACAAACCTTATATATTTATCTGCAAATCTCAATGAGGATGAAAAATACAGTGAAATATATCAAAAACGAACCTTTTTTCACACAGTTGTTTTCGGGGTGGAGATTGTTATTGTTGTTGTTGTTTGTGTGCTCCTTCCGTTTACTATTATATATATATATATATATATATATATATATATATATATATATATATATATATATATATATATATATACATATATATATATATATATATATTGTTATGAATTTTGGGTAGGGCGATATATAGATTCAGGTAGATCTGCATAGGTAGGTGCTCCGACTGTCGTGAAGAAGAAGAATCATTTCGATGTACAGTAAGTCAGGGATCTGTTTAGGCAGTTTGTCGGATTAACTGTATATCTGTGATCATACAAGGATGATTGTGTGATAGGTAGAGTAGGGAATATGCTAATTCTCCGGTGTGTCAAACCTGTGATCATTCCTGTGCCCCGTATGGCAACGCACCACAGACATTAGTTAGGCCCATTAGTTGCACCACAAACACTACTTAAATTCCCCCTCCGCCACAATAACAATGCGACTCACAGGAAGCCAGTTTGGGGGAACCGCCAATGGAGCCGCAGCCAGCCGCATCGCCAGCTGGCATGGCAACACACATCGAACAGGCAGGCAATGGACACACTTAGAGGGGCAGCAATTGGTCAAGGCAAAGGGCGAGTAAGAAGCAGGTCCCCGATTGGCAAAGTAGGGTTAGGATGTGTGATTCATCAGGGGAGGGGCAGAAAGCTTCCCCATGATTGGTGGATGGAAGGTGGAATGAGCGAGATACTGATTGGTGACAGACCGATGGGATTACACTAAGGGCACGAAGCGCTCAGCCAATGGGAAGCAACGGGCAGGGAAGAAGATTCGAAAAGGCAAGAAGTGACGCAGTGGTTGGAGAAGGAGGAGAGCTGATGTCACGAGACAGCCGATAGAACCACTCGCTGGCCGGCATTTCCCGCTCTCGTCTTTGGATTCCTTCCTGCCCGGACCTCTCTTCCCTTCTTGCCTTCTCTTGCATTGGATCTCTTTCCGTTTGGACCCTTGCTCATTGGGCAACGACGAATGGGGGAGAGACGGTGGAGTGCCGACGATCATCCCCGCCTGTTGTTCACGTACGGGACCTCGCGTGCGAGCGACGACCGTGCAGGCGAGGCCTGCCGCGGTGGCATACGTGGGCCTGGTGGAGCGTGAACGAGGATGCATCGAGGCCTAATTCCCGCCAACCGGAGCCGCGTCCGGACTGCACGCTTGGGGCCTGGATGATGTGCTTGGACCTGACGAACCCTGACACACCTCAGCTAGACGGAGATAAGCTCGCACCACACAAACACAACGCTTATTTTAATTTATCCTCCCCATTTGTCTGTTGTGCATGTCTGAGTGTAAGAGCGCTCACTATGGGGTTTAGCTTTACCGGCGCGTTTCTTTGTATCGGGGTCTGGCAATAAAGCCGTGTTTATTTTTGTACATAAAATCCGCCTCGGTTTGAGTTTCTTTTCAAAGGGTGAAGACGTCACCAAGGCCGACCAGGTAAGTTGGTATTCTTCATTCCGTCTCGCGTATCATTTGCCATCAATTGGATAATGCCTCAAGGTAAGCTCGATTAGCCATCCGTGGGTGCTCTGTCTTAATAGAGCCATCCACAGGACAATATGTTGTTGCGGTTTTGAGAACACACACTTGTAAATATGACATTAAAGGTTAAAGGTAGCACCCCTAGTTAGTCCACAAGCAACACGTAGGCCACCATAGGACTTCAGTTATTTCATTAGTATGTGTTTTAGATAAGGCCGTGTTTCCAATAGTTGAATCTGCGTTGTGCCAATTAAATAAGAAGTAGGCCCTTTCATTCATTTTGCGACCTCACTCTCCAAGCGACGCCATTACGCACCCCTACAGTCGGTGCCTCATGGCTCTCCCAATTTGTTACGTGCCTTTGTTAGCTGCTCGCAGCCTCGCTGGGCTTCCGCCCAAGCGCCGCCATAAGCCACGCAGTTAGGCCCAAGAAAGGAGGTGGAGCGCCAAGAAGAAGGTGTGGCCACGTCATCCAGTCGTCAAAGGCATGGCCGGTAAGCCCTCACCAGCCAACCGAGGCTGAAGGGACATCGCCGACAGGCGTAGTTTTTTGGCTCGCGGAGCAATCGCTGTTGGACTTATAAAAGCGCGAACGCAAAGCCCTTTCACAAGACTCTCGCGAAGCACTCGAGTGGAAGGTTGGCATTCTTAAAGGACTTGTTGGAGGCGCGCGCGTCGTAAGAGGACTCACAGCAGCAGCGTGCATTACAAAGAACTTGCCAGTGAGCGCATTGCATTGGTTTGAAGGAGAGATACGGCGGCGCTTGTTAAAGAGGACATTGGGAAGAGAGAGGGGGCATTTGGCACGAGTGTACATCTATTACATATGCGCAGGACACCAGCTTCCCCCCGTTATATAAGGTCCGGTCACGTTCAACCATACGCGCAGCTGCCTGCCGGGTTTCGCCGCTGGACCGGAGCCTGGACTGAAGCCTGGACGAGCCGGTGACCATCTACAATCCAGCTAATATCCCCGTGTGAGTGTGTATGTTTGTCTGGGATATTAAGAATAAGACTACCATAAGACTGCCCTGTGTTCTGCTTCTTCCTCTTCCTATCCTGTACATTCTTTCGTTTCCTCTTCTTCTTTCTTGTATATAATTAATAAACCCATCTTCGTTCTTCCTATACTCTGGTTTCCTCTTGTCCGATCGCATCCGTCCTTTCTTCCATTGGGTAAACGTGGCACGACAGGAACCGCTATAATCGGGTTTAGTCCCATTGTTAACGGCTCGGATCGCGGATTGCTATCCGCTCGGCATATTCCATCATATCCATGGTTCGAGCGGAGTTATCTCCTTGCTTTACGGCCGGTGGTAGTACTTAATTAATTGGACTAAGACTCGACCAACAACCCTATTTACCATCGACCGGAAGGAACGTTAAAACTCCTAAGGACTCGGGTCGGCCAGATAAAAAGACAAGGGGATTAACCCCCCCCCCCCCCCCTTGATAAGGTGAGCACCGACGTCCGAGATCCGTAACAATTGGTGTCAGGAGTGAGATTTGGACCAGAACCAAATTTTTTATATCTGAAAAAATTTGGTCAAAATTTCGAGCGGCCGAAATTTTATTTAAAAATCTAAATTAAATCGTGCCATGGATAGCCAAGGCGATCAGATGCCGGTGGGGGTAGATGAAGAGGAGTTAGAGGCAACCCAGGACCCCCGGGAAGAAGTGGAACAATTGGGGGAGATGGAGGAGGAAAGGAATGAGGGTGTGGCAGTGGGGGTTGCAGGCGCACAAAATGGCGGCGCCTCGCACATGGCGGCGAGAGTCGAGCCCGCAGTGCCAATGGACTGGGCCCCTTTTCTGGCACAAATGAGGGCCTCTATGGAAGAGTCAATGTATATTTGGAAAAAGGACGCCATGTCAGACGAATCCGGGTGTGATCTGGAAAAATTGAGGGAGGAATCCAGGTGTGAAGTGGAAAAACGAATAGCACAGGCAAAAAGGGATAATAAAAAAGCGATGGAGGACATGAGGCGCAGGTCGGGTGAAAAGGTCGCGGTGGTACGCGACGAGGTAGCGCGACTTGAGGAACATGCAGAGAGCGAGTTTGAGCAAAGGGTAGCCAAGTTTACCAGGGCTATAAGGGACAAGACGTATATTCGCAAGCTCTCGGGGTGTAGAAAAGCCGACAGCCGTCAAATTGGATAAAGAAATGTCGGGAGCGCCGGGGAAGGTCGAATTGAAAGACGAAATTTTATGGGCGCCGACGGTCGGGGTAGAGCAGAGCACAGCCAGGTGGACCGGGATAGAAATCGCGACCCGGGGTATGGGAAAGCCGACGACCGCAGAATTAGAAAATTTTATTTTATTAGTGCCAGCGGTCATCGAGCTTAATAAGGAAATCAAAGAAATAACCGAAATTGGGATTGGAGAGACGGCAGGCATAGAGGCATTATCAGAGATGGCGATGGAATGCGTGCAAAGTCTGGATTCACATCGTGATGTCGTGCTGCATAATCAAATGGAAAGTTTGCAGGTGGTGGAGGAGCGAAGAAGAGGAAGCGCCAAGGTGAGTAGGGTGGTGTATGGCACGAAAAGGTTTGGTGCGAAAAGATTTTTCGCGTGCTTGGGATCCCGGCGTAACCCGGGCGCTTGTGAAAGGTCCGTGGAGAGGTGTATGAAAGGGAATGGCACACGTGGGCAGATGGCGCCGGAGCGTGAGTGTGTTACAGAGTGCGAGGAAGGGTGCACGACAGGGTGTGATAGTGAGAGTGAGTGCGACACAGAGTGTGAGATGGATGGAGAGAGTGTGCGAGGATGCACACCTGAATTGGCTGAGGAGCGTGTGCGGGGATGCACACCAGAGCATGATGTAATTGGGTGTGTGACAGGAGATTGCACACCCATGGGTAGGTGTGCGCTGAGTGGGTGTGCAATAGAGTGCACACCCATGGTGGTTATAGAGTACGTAACAAGGGAGAGTGCACCAGGGTGTGCGCAGGAGAGGTGTGTAACCGAGGAGTGTGTGACAACAGAGTGTGCGAGGAGAATGAGTGCGCAAGAATGTGAACGAGAGTGTGTAGTAAGGGAGTGTATGGGATGTGTGAATAAGAAAAGGAACGCGTGGTGTGAGCATGCGAGTCGAGCATCGACGCTGACCGGGGCAGCACTTAGCCCGATGTATAGCCGACGCAAGCTCTCGGGGTGTGGTGCTCTTTGTGTGCTGCGGGGGCCGGCGGGGATCGTTGCCGCGTCGCTCCTGCAAGCAGCGCCATGCACGATTCGCGCCGGGCCCCGCCCTGTACGGTCGGTACCGCGCTTTGTTAGGCAAAGCGATCGGCCCGGTTCGAGGGGAAGGAGAAGGGTTCGGAGCGGCGCCCCCTTTCGGTGGCGGCACTCCGGCCGGGGAAGGCTGGGCAATCGCGCTTGGGAGCGCAAGGCCCTGCATAGGGATGGTGCCTGGAGCCTTGGCCCGAGTATGCCTCCTCCCCTGAATCGAATGCTGGACGGACCCAACCTACAGGAGACAGACCCCGAATGCATTGCTCGGTTTTTCGAAGCCGAGCTGTGAAAATGATGTAATGACGTACCAAGAGGCTCAAGTGTAGTGGACTGTGATGGTGATAGTGATTGGGAATGATGCCCGGTGTGGAGGGATTGTAATCCTACCATCCCTCACTTTGGGGCGAAGGAGCTATAGATTTATGGGGTTTGGCAGTACAAACTAGCCCGGGAGGGTTAGGATAATGTTAGGATCTAGAAAGATGACCATAGGTGACTTGAGAGTTAAGTAGTGACATTGTACAAGTAGTGGGGACGTAGAGTAGAGTAGTTGGTTGATAATGACGTGGGATGTGCGTAGTATAAGGGATGACGGAGAGCACTAGTATTAGAAGGGAGAAGATAGCTTAAATAATGCTGTGTGTGTGTAATTGTGGAAACCACCGTGTGCATGAGAATCTTTGTGGTGAGCGTGATGAAATGAGGAATTGAGAGGCAATGCTCGAGAAAGATTTGTGTGTAAAAGTGTATGAATGGAGTATTGAGGATGTGTGTCATAGTGTATTGAGTGATTGACTTGCATGGTGTGCAAGTGGAGAATGGCTGTATGGAATAAATGGTGTGGAGTGATTATTGTGGGATGAGTGGAGTGGAGTGCATGGCGCGAAGGAGTGGATGGGGGAAGGATGGACCCCTTCACGAGTACCCGGGGAGGGTAGTTTAAAGTTAGGTAGAGGGAGTAGGTAAATTTTGGATGGATATTGACATCTGTGGTGCGGAAAGTAGCAGAGTATTGCTTGGATGGGTGCAATAGTGTGTGGAATGGCTGGGCGTGTGGCCTGTTAGTGCGTGTGGTTGGTTGAGCACTCCGCCACTGGTAATCTGTCGGCCAGGTGAGGCCACAGGTAGGCTCTGGGAGCCAGGTAGAGTTCAGCAGGGCCCGAGGATCCAGAGGAAGGACCCGGGTAGCCCAATGCCAGAGAGGGCATCGAGGGGGTAAGCGCCAGGGAGGGTCTTCCCCAGGTAGGTTAGAGTGAAGGAGCTAGGCAAGCTCAGGTGGCGACGTTCAGTGGCGGAGATGCGCAGGTAAGTAGGACCTGCTAGGGGAGCCACACGACCCAGCCCCGAAATTGTGCGAGGGCACAGTATGAAAAAATTGGGGAGTGAGACCCAAATTCAGGGGCACCGCAGAGTGGTCAATGAGAATCCGGTTTTTAGAACCACATAGTTTAAAGAGGCCAATTGGCAGGGTACAACCCCAGGTAGTTTAAGAGTTAATGTCAGTTAGTGTAGTTAGGAATTGAGGAATTCCCTTTGCACCATCCACAACCATTCACCAAGGAGGACGAAACTCCACACCAAGACCAAGTGAACTGTTGAGTGAGTAAGACGCATCATGACGTAATGGGACATTGTGTTTGTTCCATTCCTTCCTTCCTGGGAGGGATTGGGAGACGAATTTGGATTAGAGGGGGATATGGGAGACAAGACGTAGGGATGAGTTTGAATTTGTAAATACAAGGAAGGGCTAGGGTAGTGTAAGCTGACGTTGGGGGGTACGGATGGTTAGGGACGAGCTTGCTCTGCTCGCTCTTCCGCGCCCCTCATGCTGCATTACCTTGTATTGCTGTGTACCTTTGTGCCCTTTCCCCTTTGCTGGTCGTGCTTTGTCTCTCCCCCCACCCCAGGACCATTTTTGGAGGTGGAACTGTGCAGCACCATCAACCATGTGCAGCATTCCTTGCTGCACCTTTCTACATCTGTGCAGCATCCGTGCTGCACTTTGCTACATCTGTGCAGCTGAACTGCACAATACTTTGCTGCCATATCCTTTTCATTTGTTATAACTTTGCTGCACATGTGCAGCACCCTGCTGCCACAAACACTTTGCTGCACCACATACACTTATGGACCATATGTTTTGAGTGTTTGAGTTTTGTGGCCTTACACCTCACCTGTGTAGCACTTTGCTGCAAACTCACCTTGCATCTTCAGACCACTTGTTTTGAGTGGCATCAATGTCACGCAGTCGGACCACATAGGGTTGGCCCTGCTGGCAAAATACAATAAACACAGTTTTTGTGCATTTTTATTATTGTGTGCTAGGGACGAGAAGAATTGTAAGTTTATTTAGCCCCGAAGAGCAGGAATGGCCTGTATGCCGGTCCGGGGGCTTGCCGGTTTGATATGTGCACACAGAAGATGCAAGCAGCAAGATGCAAGAAGCAAGCAGCAAATATGACTGATGAATGTATTTGTGTACTTTGCTGTGCTTTCTCTCCCCTCCAATCTTCTTTCCAAAAAGGACAGGTCCTGGGTCATAGAACTGTAAATAAGGAATAGGTTTTGTGCTTGTATATAAAATGCTGCCCACCGGCTCTATGTTTAGTTTGAAAACAATTCCGCAATTCGGTTAATTGTGGGCGTGATTCTGTTAGAGTAGCTACTCAACGCAGTAGGTGGGACATATTTAGTGTTTTAAAACTGTCGCATACACGGGTTAGAATAAATGTTAGGGGGAACCACATCTATATGTCACATGTAAAAGTAAAAGTTAGTCCCAGATCTTTCTCAAAACCGGTCGTTCCAATTTTTGTAGGTTCGACTCAGGGACGAGTCTGACGAGGGAGAGGGGTAGTGTTGCGGTTTTGAGTTTTGTACAGTCAGTATAATAAAGGTTAAAATTTCCTCCTCATAGTTAGTCACACAAGCAACATGTAGCCTCGCGATAGTGTAGTTATTTCATAGTATTTGTGAGCTGAGTCCTTTTCCTTTGTTAGTTCTGCGTTGAGTAGAGTCAGGAGAATAGGACCTACTTCTACTGACTCTCCAGCCTCCCTAGCCTCATGCCCATTTGCGCTGACTTTGGTTCATTTTGGGTGAATTAACACGAGGCAGGCCTAGGAGGGTCGGGGTGGACCTGAATGAGGGGCGGCAGAGGAGCTGACGGTAATCATGAGCCGCCAATCAGGGCTCAGATGTTGTGGCGGCAGCACTGCCTCACAGGGCGTGGTTGGAAGGTTCGAGAGGGTTCGAGAAGGTTCGGGGCGTATCTATATAACCCATCGCGCAAAGTCCCCAGGAGGACTGAAGGACTCGCCGCAGTAAGAGGACTAGCGCAGAAGGACTAGCACGGGAGGACTCACAGCAGTAAAAGGACTAGCGCAGGAGGACTGGTTGAACAAAGGACTAGTGCGGGAGAACTGGCCGATGAACTAAAGGATTGATGAGAGGACTCGCTGATGAGAGAGAGGACTTGAGGACTCGCAAGGACTCGCGCGCACTGACCAACCAGGAGGAATCGTTGATGAGCAGGAGTTAAGAGCGTCAAAGAACTTTGAGAGATAGGCGGGTGAAGAAAGATGCGCATGAACCGGAATATGCGCTATTATAAAGTGACGCTCGGTTGAGCTGGAGGCCGAGCCGCGTACAGTGCATTAAGTCGCGCGAGTGATAACGGCTGTGTAATCGCCAGCCGCGCTGAGAAACGCGCACTTTTTCTTATACCTCATCGGATGCCTTTGTTCAGGAGACGCGCTCCGTGGTTCCTTCCACCGCCTGCTGCCATCTTCACGGGACGTGCTGGGACCGTGGAGAGCCGGACGGGGCCGTTCCTGACGACCACGTCGATGCGTTTGGCTGGAACATCAACCCATCTGCAATTCCCTGTGTGAGTGTGATGGGCCCGAGTCTGGGTGATAAGATAAGACTGACTAAGTGCTGCTCTGTGTCTCTGCGTCCCGATCATTGTACATACGTGTGGGAATAATTAAACTGTGTTATTCCTTTTCCATTCGATCGTTCCTGTGATTTCCTCATTGGCTAAGCGTGGTATGAATAGAACCGCTCGAATCGGGTTCCACTACCTAAACTGCACGGACCACGTGGTACTCAATGCGCTCGGCGTACCCAAACCACACGTGGCTTGTGCGAGGCTTGCTTCCTCGCTTCCGTGGCGGCGCAGGGATTTAGGTACGAGCGAGACTTGGTCCCGAAACCCTACTTTGCGTTTTGCCCAGAAGAGGCGTTTCAAGTCTCGGTTCCGCCAAGCCCAGAAAGAACAAGGGGATTAATCCCCTCTTGGTAAGGGGAAGAAGGGCGGCAGAGAACCGTAACTATATATATATATATATATATATATATATATATATATATATATATATATATATATATATATATATATATATATATATATATATATATATATATATATACATATATATATATATATATATATATATATATATATATACATATATATATATATATATATATATATATATATATATATTTATATATATATATATATGTATGTATGTGTGTGCATATGCTAGATTACAATCCCACCTGGTGTTAATTGTTAATTAAATGACCGACCGGGATTTGAACCCAGGACCCGAGAATCCCAAGTCAGCACCTTAACCATTAAGCCAACACCGGGCTTACAATGAAAAAAAAAATTGCTTGGAAGTTTACCGCCATTGATGCAGCGTCTTTCACACCACCTCATTTAACACACGAGTACACCCGCTCACTACGGGAGCGGCAGGAATGGTCATTCCTCTTTGGGGTATATAGATTACAGTCGATCTATGGTCGGGTCTCAAGAACATTGGGTGTGTGTTCATTTACCAAGTTTCTTGTGGAGAGATCGCCAAGTGGTTTAAGCATTGGAACAAGCATTCCATTCAAACCTGTTAAGGAACGGCTGGCTTGGCAAGCGCTAGCTAGCTGCTTGGTAAATGAGCACAAGCCCGGGCTTCCTCCCTTTCAGTTTCGTGTTAAACAGCAGGAGCGAGTTTCAAAAGGCCGCCACGAAAAGCGCCATGGTAGCGGCAAGAAGTGTCATGTTATTAACCCAACATTGTGGGGTAGATAGAGTACCGTAGCTCTTCGCTCAGTTCTGTAAGTAAAATTTACCTCACGGATGTCGGGATTCCTCCAAATTTCTTTGTTTAACGTAATAAACAGCATTCGCGACTGTTTAAAAAGCTAATCATGCATGTCTTTGGTAATATTTTTTACTTCTGGTAGAGGCCGTTGGTCCAACAGAAACGCCATGATGAGCCATTTATAAACGTTGACTCGACGTTTGTTCAAGGAGGAAAAACCCCTTCGGGAGGTGGGATATTATGGGTATTAATATTGTTTTGTAATAACATTAATACTAGTACCCGACTGCAAAGCCGCAATGAGCCGGCAAAGCCAAAGCCTCTTGCCACTATTTTACCCATCACTATGGCATCAGTAGGTTAGGTAGTTGGTAGTAGGTAGGTGTAGTAGGTACCGTCGTTGTAGTAGGTGTAGTAGGTGTAGCAGGTGTAGTAGGTGTAGTAGGTACCATTTGCATTCTGGATGAGATTAAAATTGATAAAATTTACTTCTTGATTAATTCGGTGAATTCCATCTCAACTTCGGATATTTCTGTTTCAGACGCTCGTATAAAAGGACACGGAGCCGTTAGTAGTTCGAGCAATCCATGTTCCGCGTCCGGCACTCCCGGCCCGGAGGTGACTCCGGAAGTACATGTGCACAGTACACTGGGCGGTGTTATCAACACAATCTAACACCTGTAACATCTCCCTTTTTTAACATTACTAATATCATGTGATGCAATCTATTCTACCAAAATTTCGAAAAGAGATGTAAACTGGTAACACAACATAACAATATTCTGGCTAAATTATAACATACGATTATGCCAGGAGCTGAACATTTCCACCAATCAATGACATCAAATCAATAACTAAATGTCCTTGCTGTTACTTGTAACAGTTCACAGATCAAGTCTGTTTGGGGGTTTTGACAGTCTTCCACTGTGGGAGAAAACAGGGCTCCTGTGTGAGAGAGGCTCTTTGACCATCGCCGGTGTTGAGGGTGTGCTGCAGGTCCTCCCTGCTGGTGTGCTCACTCTCACCAAATTCTTCTTAGCATTGCAGCCCTCAGGCTCAATGGCAGTTTTGTCTTCACTTTGCCTTTCCTCCGCTAGCAAATCCGAGGGCTGTCCATAACAGGGAGGTGTTGCTGACTCAGCTACTCTCAGGTCCACGCGATTGCGGCGATACAGGACACCCTCCACATCCACGAGATAGGAGCGTGGGGCAACCTGTTGCACGCAGGTTCCTATTTTCCAGCGACCAGTTCGGTCTCCATGCAGTGGTTTCATACAGATGCACTCACCAACTTTTAGTTCAGGTAAGTCTCTGGCTGACCTGTCATAGCCGAGCTTGGATATCTGCTTTTTTTGACACAGTTTCTCCAAAACACCTGGCACCACACAAGGCTCGAGCAACTTGTTGGTCACAGGTAAAGGTGTTTTCAGCCTTCTTGACATCAAGCGCTGCGTTGGGCTGCTGTCCATGCCCTCAGTTGGTGTGTTCCTCCACTGGAGTATGGCCTTCCAGGGGTCATTGCCATCACATGTAGCTTTCTTGCACAGGATCTTTACGATTTTGACGGCAGACTCAGCTTTGCCATTGGCTTTTGGGTGTCGTGGAGAGGATGTGAGATGCTCGAATTCCCATTCGATGGTAAAGCGTCTGAATTGCTCGCCGGCAAATTGAGGCCCATTGTCAGAGATTACACGGTCCGGTTGACCGTGACGTGCGAATTGTGCCTTGCATCGCCGGATTGTTGTCTCAGCAGACAGGTCTGGGAGCAGCTCAATTTCCCAGAAGTCAGAATAGTGATCGACCATCAGGAGGAAGTCTTTCCCAATGTACTTGAATAAGTCCATGCTAATGATCTGCCAGGGCCGTGTGGGCAACTCGTGCGACATCATCATCTCCTTTTGCTGCTCATGTGCATATTCATTGCACATGGAACATTTACTGACAAAGTCTTTGATCTCTGCTTGCATGTTTGGCCAGAAGAGAGTATCGCGTGCTTGCCTGTAGCAGGCTTCCCCTCCAATGTGGCTGGAGTGGATTCGTGCCAGCATCTCTGGGCGCAAAGACTTCGGTATGATAACTCTCTGACCTTTGAACAGCACACCATTCTGCACACTGATTTCATCTCTGCATAGCCAATAATCTCTAACAGCAATAGATGTCTCCTCTCTCTGGTCAGGCCACCCGGCCAAGACAACAGCTTTTAGTGCTTGCAGGTATTCGTCTCTGTCTGTGTGCTGTCTGATCTGAAGCAGGCGTCGATCAGTGACGTTCAGGTAATCTGCCTGATTGATCTGCTCCACATCATACTGCTCCTGCTGCATGCAACAAACTGTGTGTCGCTCATGTTCCACATTGGAAGTACTGCCCGCTGCTGTTGCCCTGCTGAGCATGTCGCTGATATACATTTTAGGCCCAGGCTTGTACACAACCCTGAGGCTGTAGTTCTGGAGTGTGAGCAGCATGCTCTGGAGTCGCTTAGGTGCGCTTAGGAGAGGCTTGCTGAAAATGGCAATGAGCGGCTTGTGATCAGTCTCTGCCGTGATCACTTCCCGGCCATACAGATAGTGATGGAAGCGTTGACAGGCAAACACTATGCTCAGGCATTCTTTTTCGATTTGTGCATAGTTTTGTTCCGTCAGCGTTAGCCCCCTTGATGCAAATGCAACCGGTTGTCCCTCTTGCATGAGACAGCACCCCAGTCCATTTTTGTTTGAGTCACTTTGTATAGTGACTGGCTTTGAGATGTCATAGTACCTTAATACAGGCATCATGGTGACCAGGCGCTTTATTTCCTGCACTGCAGCATCGTGTTTCAGTAGCCAATGCCATATCGCATCCTTGTCCAGCAGTCTCCTCAATGGCTCACAAACCTCAGAAAGGTGTGGCATGAATTTGGCAAGGTAGGACACAAAGCCAATGAAACGCTGGACCGCTTTCCCATCTGTTGGGTGTGACATTTCCAGAATGGCTCTCACCTTTTCAGAATCAGCCGTCAGGCCATTTGAAGACAGTACATGTCCATGGAAACGGACCTTTGCTACCTTAAACTGCAGCTTCTTCAGGCCAAGTCTTAGTTTAATGTGCCTGCAGCGGTCCATCAGCGCCAGTAACTTTGCATCATGGTCATTATCTGCCTCGTCATCTGTATCCCCACAGCCAACAATGAGGATGTCATCTGCAATGGGCTCTACTCCATCTAGCCCAGCCAATAGCTCATGCTGCTTGCGTTGGTACACCTCTTGTGCTACGGGGACTCCAAAAGGCAGTTTGAGCCACCGTTTCCTGCCCCAGGGAGTCCAAAATGTTGTCATGTAACTGCTCTTCTCGTCTAGCTTGCATTGTAAAAAGGCATCACGTGCATCTACGAGTGTGAATACCCGTGCCTTTGGTAATTTGTATAAGACATCTTCAAGTGTTGGCATGAGGTAGTGAGATCTTCGCAGTGCTTGGTTCAAAAACTTTGGATCTATGCAAATTCTTAGCTTCTCGGGCTTTTTTTACTATGACCATGTTACTTATCCAGTCTGTCGGATCGGTCACAGTGGTAATGTGCCCATCTGCCTCATGTATGTCCAGGTGTGCCTTCACGGTGGACTTCATGGCCATGGGTACATTGCGTGGGGAGCACTGGACTGGACGGATTTTGGCGTCCAGTTCAAAATGTATTTCTCCTGGAACTGACTCTATTGGCCCATTGAAAACATCGTTGTACATGCTTATGAGCTGTTGTTTGGTCAAAGGCCCAGTCAGGTGGTGCTCCATTTTGTGCAGTTCAGCAGGGACAGTGAAGTGCATCAGTCCCAAGCGCTCACATGTGGAGCCTGACAACAGGGCTGACCTGTTGACTGACCAAACTGACTGACCTCCACAAGTTCAAACTCAAGCTTGTGTGTTCGTCCACGTATTACACACTTTGTTTTGAAAAGTCCCAGTGACTTCAACAACTCGCCAGAATACAACTTCAGTCTCGTGTTACTTGGTAAGAGTCGCGCTTTCGGTGCGAGATTCATCTTGTCTTTATGGCTCATTACGTTGCACGTTGCCCCAGAGTCAAGCTGGCATTGCTGTAACTTGTTATGCAGTTGTAGTGTGATGAACCATTTTTTCCCTCTCGACCTCAAAGCACTGATGCACTCGCTTGTGTAAATGAAATTGCCACTGTTATCATCTTCCTCTTCAGATTCAGTATTTTCCACCTTGTGCAGCTGCCCTGCTGTGGGCGTTCTCGTGCTCTTAAAGCATACTTTGGCAAAGTGATTAGCCGTGCCACATAACCTGCATGCCTTACCATAGGCTGGACAGTGTTCTCGTCCTCGTCTGTGTGCATTGCCACAGTATTTACATGTGGCCCGGTCGCCTGTCGACATGCTGGGAGGGTGGTCATTTTGCCTTGTTGCTTTTGGAGGGCCGGTCCTGCTGCACTGTTGCCTCACTGTGACATTGACACTGTCGATCAGCGGCTTTTCCTGCTCCATTGTTTTCATCCGCATGTCCGTGAGCTCCGCTGCCCGGCATGTCTCGATGGCTTTGTTTAGGGTTAAATCCCGTTCCCTCAGGAGGCGACGGCGTGTACTCTCATTAGCAATGCCGAGAACGATTTTGTCTCTAATCAGCTCGTCCTTCAATAAGCCATATTCACAAGATGCCGCTTTCTCTCTGAGACGCGTAACAAAATTGTCAATCGATTCTCCCTCTTCTTGCTTACAGCTGCCGAACACGTATCGTTCAAAAATCACGTTTCTTGCCGGCTTGAAGTACGTCTCCAACGCAATTAGTATGGCCGTCACGTCTTTCTCCTGCTCGGCTGTGAGATTCAAGTTGTGCTTATAAACATGACGACATTCGCTGCCCATCACCCTTCTCAGAGTTGCCGCTTGCACTTCCTCTGGCTTCTCATTCAGACCGGTTGCGAGTAGATAATCCTCAAATTCAGCTCTAAAATTGTCCCAATTACTGCTCCAGTCACCACTCATTTTCATCGTGTCCGGGGGTGGAATGTTGGCAGCCATGTTGATCAAGGCCTATGCCCGAGGCGTTTCAGCACAGCACGTTGCGGCGGGAGATCACAGTTATTCACTCACTTTTGTACACGCGGTGGTGCTTGAAGGAGTCCGTCATGGGGTAACTTGCATCAAGCCACTTCTGTCACCATGTTTCAGACGCTGCTCGTATAAAAAGGACACGGAGTCGTTAGTAGTTCGAGCAATCCATGTTCCGCGTCCGGCACTCCCGGCCCGGAGGTGACTCCGGAAGTACATGTGCACAGTACACTGGGCGGTGTTATCAACACAAGCTAACACCTGTAACAATTTCTGGCCGTGAAAAACTATCCCCGACGGCCGCGAGATTTCTAAAAAATAATTCTTCATCAATTTTAGAATATTTGACGCCGTTTTCACCCTCCGAAACGCGTAATAAGCTTTAAAAAAATATTTTTCAAATGCTCGAATCTCATTGGTTCCGGTGTTTGGTGACGATTTTCGTTGAAGATAACGAGGTTGGTCTTAGCGTATTTTAATTACAAATTAGAGGTGCATTAGATTGTGAATCAAACAAAGACGGGTGAAACAAACTCCTATTGAACTTTTGCGCAATTGTTTTATGCAAACTTCCGCATCCGGTCGATGGCGGCCTCCATTGCGTGATTTGGTTTTCGAAATATTTTTTCAAATGCTCGAATCTCATTGGTTCCGGTGTCTGGTGACGATTTTCGTTGAAGATAACGAGGTTGGTCTTAGCGTATTTTAATTACAAATTAGAGGTGCATTAGATTGTGAATCAAACAAAGACGGGTGAAACAAACTCCTATTGAACTTTTGTGCAATTGTTTTATGCAAACTTCCGCATCCGGTCGATGGCGGCGTCTCTTGCGTGATTTGGTTTTCGAAATATTTTTTCAAATGCTCGAATCTCATTGGTTCCGGTGTTTGGTGACGCTTTTCGTTGAAGATAACCAGGCCCGTGCGGGCCGAGGTTGGTCTTAAAGTATTTTAATTATCAATTAGAGGTGCATAAGATGGTGAATCAAACAAAGACGGGTGAAAGAAACTCCAATTGAATGTTTTTCAATTTGTTATGCATACTTCTGCATCCGCAAGATGGCGGCCTCCATTGCGCTTCGGAATTCTTAAGCCAAGGGACACAGCATAATCTGGTTTTCGACATAATACGTATGCGTTTATTGACAACTCCGGCTTCGCCGGCTATTAGGCTATTATAGTTAGTTTTGTTATTTGAAGCGACCTTGGAAAAACGCCACGATAAAGCTAACTTTACATGGATATACACCTCAATATGCAACTACATTCACAGCAATGGTGGGGTAAACCCGCTCGGGGGAGAAACCCCCCTTGGGGAGGTGGGAAAATGAATGCGCTACAACCTTCATTGTGTACCTCTTCGTCATCCTGTGAAGTTTGGTTGAGATTGGATAAGTAACGACGGAATGTATTGGGGTCAAAAATTCATCAGACAGACATCAAATGGCGTATTTTAGTATGATAGTACACCAGCTAACTACGGTAGGGGTGGAAAGGGTCATTCCTCTTTGGGGTATGTAGATTACAGTCGATCTATGGTCTGGTCTCAAGAACATTGAGTGTGTTCATTTACCAAGTTTCTTGTGGAGAGATCGCCAAGTGGTTTAAGCATTCGAGGAAGCACTCCATTCAAAACTGTTAAGGAACAGCTGGCTTTGCAAGCGCTAGCTGGCTGCTTGGTAAATGAGCAGTTCAGTTTCGTATCAAACAGCAGAAGCGAGTTTCAAAAGTTCACGACGAAAAACGCCACGTTAGTGCAAGGAAGGGTCATGTTATTAACTCAACACTTATGGGATACCTAGAGTACAGTAGATCTTCGCTCAGTTCTGTAAGTAAAATTTACCTCATATCACGGATGTCGGGATTCCTCCAAATTTCTTCATTTAGTGTTATAAACAGCATTAGCGACTGTTTAAAAAGCAAATCATACGTGTTTGTGGTTTATAATATTTTTTATTCCTGAAAGTCTCGCTGGAAAAACCCCTTGGGGAGGTGGGATAGTATTGGTATTAATATTGTTTTGTAAAAACATTAATATTACGCTATTATAGTTAGTTTTGTTATTCGAAGCGGCCTCGGAAAAACGCCACGATAAAGCTAACTTAATATGGCTATACACCTCAACGCGCCACCCACTGACCGCAATGGCAGGGAAAACACGCTCGGGAGAGAATGGGAGAGAGGCAAATGAATGCGCTACAACCTTCATTATGTAACCCTTGGTCATCCTGTCAAGTTTGGTTGAGATTGGATAAGTAAGGACAGAATGTATTGGCGTCAAAAAGTCATCAGACAGACGGACAGACAGACACAAAATGGCGTATTTTAGTATGTGATTAGGATTACATTCGTTCTTCATGCCTGTTGCTTGTGTCCTTTATAACGTTATTAAAAACAGTAAGTTTCCTGGTTGGAATGCTTTTCAATTTTCCTTGACTGCCAGACAAGCAAACAGACTAAAAAAGTCGTGTCACTCCTCCGCGCATGTGCGATCGGGACAAATTCAGTACCAAAGTATTGCTAAACTACAGGTTCATTTTACAATGCATGTTCGGATGCGTGTTCAAAATACAACATTCAATTGAAATTACGATGTTCCTCGATCATAAAATGATGTTTGTAGACAAAGACAGACAGGGTGAACCAATATTGCTTAACCACAAATTTGGCTTTGTGCGCGGGATAACAATGGCTGTACTCATGTCATATTGGACATCACAGGGAGGGTTTCTTCATCCAGACTCACAGACTATGATTTGATTGGCCCAAGTGTATGGTTTGCCTTGTTATCCTGAACTGCCACATGCCGATGGAAGATCAATTCCCTATCCGTGATTATTCCAAGGTCGATCTCCTCAATCACTTCCTGAAACTCTGCATTCCCCATATGGTACGACTTCCTGATGTTACCACCACCCAGGTGCACATTGTTGCATTTGTTTGGATTGAAAGGAGGTATAACCATTCCATGGCACTATCTAGGATTCTAGATCCTTCTGGATGTCTGCAGTCGATGATTGCTCGCAAGCTGGTCCATAAACTTTGGCATCATCCGCGGAGGGTCCGATGCTGCTACAGAAGCCACATGAAGATGACAAATTGCCTCTGCCCAATCGGACGCGGCTCCATTCTTGATGCCCTGTCTTAGTGCGGAAGGCTTCCAAACCACTTCCAAACTCCCTCACTCTCTTCAATCCCACTCCACCCTCCAGGTCTTTAAAACAGCTGTTCACCACCATCTCTCATCTTCCCCCATCCAAAACCTCGATCTTTTCTACCCCCGTTAATTCACCCCCAAATCCACTTTTTTTTTTTGAAATACCGACTTCTTTCTTTCCTGGAGGTTCTAGCAGTGTACATGTGTTTTATACCTCTCCCACCCCCGCCTTCTCATGCTTCCTCCCCCCAAGCCCTCTCCCTCCCACTGATCTCCCGATGTCTCTGCTCTCAAATGCAAATAACACATAAAACAAATAACATCGGGAGCGGTAGACAAGATGGGGAGAGGGGGGGAAGGACACAAACACAACATTTGAGAGCAGGGACCGAGAGACATGGAGACATCGAGAGATCTGTGAGAGGGAGAGGGCTTTGGGGGGGGGGGGGGGAATGGGAAGGGGGGCATGGGAAGGGGGGTTTGCTAATCAAGTCCATTGATTGATCCCATCAGCACCCTTTTGGCGAATCTTGCCTACATCACCTCCATCTTCCAATTTGCCTTGACAAATGGGACCAAAGCCAGAGAATAAACAAACAAACAAACATCTGATACTCAGTAAACCATCATTCAGGTGAAGGTAACACCACCGTGCTTGTCTATCAGCAATGGCCAAAGCAGCGCATTGAAAAGGTAAGAGAGCTCAAGTTTTGTACCTCGTACGTATTTTGAGTGTATTATGGGCAATTGTATAATTACCGCATGTGATACATCACTGCCACTCACTGGTACTTTTTTTATTGCCGGAAAACGTGACGCCTCCCAGGAGGTGACGCAGTGGCGGGTACAGGAAAACAATGTGTATTTACAATTATCTCCAACCGATGAACAAACGTGCCGCGTCTTCAACATGGCACAGGAGAGGATAAGAGACGTGGCCAAGGTGGTTGACCAGGGTGGGGGTGCTGGAGAGGAAGTGATGGAAAGAATGAGAAGGGAAGGGGTCGGGATGAGAACGCACAAAGGGGAAGGGGCTGCATGCACTCGGAAATAATTCTGCGGAGAAATGGTCCGGGGG